>NC_052081.1:44159411-44512911 GCF_015852505.1 Tachyglossus aculeatus
TTATATATATATCCTTTCAGGGAGGGTCGACTACATACAAAACATATATATACATATGTATATATATATTTATATATATATACATATATATATAGCTGGATATAATATCCAGAGAGAGAGAGAGACTCTAGACTGTAAGCTGTCGGCAGGGAATGTCTGTTTTATTGTTGTACAGTGCCCTGCATACAATAAGTGCTCAATAAATATGATTGAGAGTGATAACACTTTCTAGGTACTAAGCGCTGGGGCAGATACAAGATAAGGTATTCAGGTTGGACACAGTCCCTGTCCCACACAGAACTCCCAGTCTAACGGGGGAGGGAAATAGGAGTTGTATCCCTATTTTCCCATCTGAGGAAACAGACCCAGAAAAGTGAGGTGACTTGGCCAAAGTTACCTGGCAGGCAAGTGATGGAGCTGGGATTAGAACCCAGGACCTCCAACTTCCAGGTCCAGGCTCTTCCCACTAGGTCACAGGCCTTCTCAGCTGAAGGTATTCCCCCCTCCCCTCTGCCTCCCCGGGAGGTTTCAGGAGCGCCGACTCTGCCATCACCCCCAGTTGGAGCAGGCGCGCGCCGGATATCTCCGTGGGCTTCCGGAGCGGCTGGAATCCTGGATTTCCTGGGCCCCGAGGATCCACTTGAAGGAGAAGGGGCCCAGGGCTCCAAACCTGACAGAAGTGATGCCGCCTGCCTTCCGGGCAAGAGACTCTTCCCTTCCCCGTCCCCTTTCCATCCATTCTGGCCCTCGATGAGTTGTGTTGATCGGTTGTTGGATAGAGAGCGGGCCGGGCCGCTGGCACTCAGAGCATCAGTCAGTCATTCGTATTTACTGAGCTCTTATTGTATGCAGAGCACTGTACCAAGTGCTTGGGAGAGTACAGTATTATAGTAAAAGGACACATTACCCTCCCACAACCAGCTTACAGTCTGGAAGGGGAGACAGACATTAATGTAAATAAATACACTTATGACTAACCCACCCAGTTACTGTGGCTGGCTTGCAGGGTCACCGCCCACTCGCGCTTGCTGGCCGGAGGTCCCAGGCACTCCCACCCTGATGCCAGTGCTGGACTCCAGCGGACGGGAGGCGCCCATCTCTTTAGGTGGCTAGTAGTTCCGGCTGACTGCCCTCGCCACCCTAGAGTAGGAATAATAGTAATGACGGTGATGATGATGATAGTGGTTTTTGTTAAGGGCTTCCTAGGTGCTGAGGGCTGGGTAGATATGAGATCACTAGATTGGACCCTGTCCCCCAGACTGAAAGAGGGGAGAACAGGAATGGAATCCCCATTTTGCAGATGGGGAAACTGAGGCCCGGAGAAGGGAAGTGATGCCCAGCCTCCTGCACTTTTTGAGGTGAGGGGGAGGAGCCAGGTCTTGATTCCTGGGGAATCTACGCTTCCCGTTCTTGTCGTTCAGATCCCGAGAGCGTCCCCCCCCGCCCCGCCCACCACTGTGGTCCTCAGGGGTCCAATCCAGATGGGGATCGAGCCCAGATCCTTTTGGAAAAGCGAGGCCTCCTGAGAGGCCCAACACCCCCAACCCCACCGCCAGCCGGCCTCTCGTGAGGAACGTTAGTGTGACTTTGGTCAGTCCTTACATCAATGGTTGGAACTGGATCTTCCCGGAGAAGGCGGCCCCGTCGAGGGCTGCAGCCTTACTCTGTCCTTCCCCCCGCTCACTGCCTGAAGGCCGCAGCCGGAGCAGGGAAGCTGCTTCTCCCTGATGGAAGTCGGAGGGATATCCGGGATCAGCCCAACCGGGACCCTGGCCCAAAAGGAGAAGCTTAGTCAGCCAGGGCAGCTGCGGCGATGAGAAGCCAAGGCCACTGGCTTCCCGTGGGAGAGCAGCCAAGCGCGTGTCTGTCAGTGTCCCGGGCTCCCCGAAGTCAGCCTCGGAAGCCACGGTGGTCGCTCGGAGGTGAAGATGGGGAGGAAGTGCCTCCCCGGGAAGCCGGCGACAGGGAGGGAAGAAGACTTACCCGCCGCTGGCGTCTCCTTGATCTCCCTTGCAGCGGCTCCGCCGTCATCCGGCCGGACTGAGTGAGTTAGAGGTTGGGGGTGGCCCTGGATGTTTGAGGGCCCTACGAGAGAAGGAGAAGCTGTGATCCCTGCCCTCGAGGAGCTGCCAGTGCAATGGAGAGCCCGCCGCTAGAAAGGAAAGGGTGCTTGTGTCTCCCGTTCTTATTTTCTAATTAGATAAATCATACTATCTTGGGGAGAAGGGCAGCGAGACATGGCTAGGAACTCGGCCGCTGACAGGATTGACTTGCTTCTGAGGACGAGCCAGCTCAGCCAGTGAGGCGAAGGTATTTCAAAGGGCGCCTTACCTGGGGCTGGGCCAGAGGCATCGACTGGGCCGCAGACCGTTTGTCGGCCACCCGGAGGCCGGCCTGTCCTTGGGCGGTGACCCCTGTTCTTCTGGAACTTGGGGGTGAATCAGCATCCAGGCTGAATCGCGCTTTTTCGGTATGTGGCTTGTCTCCGCCAACTCCAGTCCATACGTCACTCTGCTGCCTGGACCATTTTTCTAATAAAAAAGTTCAGTGCACGTTTCCCCACTCCTCAAGAACCTCCAGTGGTTGCCCACCCACTAGAATAGAAACTGCTCACCATCGGCTTTAAAGCACCATTTCCCCTCTTGTCTTACCTCGCTGATTTCCTGCTAGCCAATCAGTCAGTCAGCTGTATTCTACAACACAGCAGCCTCTCCTCCCTCCTCTAACACGTTGTCATTCATCACACCACCTACCCCTCAGCCACATCCCGCCTCTGGCGTGGAAGTCCTTCCCCTTTTAGATCTGACAGACCATCACCGTTCGCACCTTTAAAGCCTTATGAAAAGCACTTCTCTTCCAAGAGGCCTTCCCCAACTAAGCCCTCGTATCCCATACGTCGTCTCCCTTCTGCATCATCCTTGCACTTGGATTTGGACCCTTTGTTCACCCCATCCTCAGCCTCACAACACTTACGTACATATCTGTCATTTGTCGCCTGCTTCTTCTGGATTATAAATTCCTCATGGGCAGGGGATGTGCCTACCAAATCTGTTATAATGTACTCTCCAAAGTGCTTAGAACAGTGCTCTAGACACAGTAAGCGCTCAATAAATACGATTGATGCCTGCTGGATGTTTCTCTGGACGGGCACGCGGAAGAACGCTCCCCCTCTCTGCCGTCGCCGTCCAGCCAAAATTCGTTGCTTTGAAGCGAGCGTTCTGGCCGAACACGGTGTGCTTGGCTCTTCCCAGGTGTCTTCATTCACTCCCCGCACTGAGCTAGTTTCCACTTATGGAGTTGATTAAATGCTCACTGTGTGCCGAAGCACTGTGCTTAGCGCTAGAGTAAGTAATCAGTTGAGACCCAGCCAGTGCTCCTCAGGGCTAGCAGTCTGCAGGAGGCAGAGCAGGGATCTTATCCCCATATAAAGGAGGAAACTGAGGCCCGGAGAGGTTGTGACTCGCCCAAGGTCGCACGGCAGATGGGCGGCAGAGCTGGGATTGGAACTGGAGTCTCCTTACTCCCGGGCCTCTGCCCTTTCCGCTAAGCACAGGGGCTGGTTGTTTGCTCAGTGGATTATCCAGACCCATTCCTTCTTCCGTCCCTCTCTGATGGCCTGCTTTTGTGTGGTTCCCTCCTCCCACACACACACACACACACACACACACACACACACACACACACACACACACACACACTCACACACACAATTTGAGAAGAGATGCGAGGAGAAGCTGCAGCCGGTGTGCCTGGCCGATTGCCAGCAGCTCCGGGGACCGGATTGGATAGGGAGGTAGTCGAAACTTGTATCTGCAGGGAGCCTTCTGGATTTTCCTCGCCCACTCCGGTCCCCCCGTCTGTGCAAATCCTCGAGGGGGCTGTTATTCCCTCTCCGGACTCGGCCTCGGCCCGAGCGCCCCAAGGAATGGAGTTGGCCCTGGATGCCGTTAGGGGTCCATGAGGCGTGCCCTCACTGTGCATTGAGGGCAGCGCGGGTGGGTCTCTGGGCCTCCGCGGGCCCGTCTGGGCTCGGCCTGACGCGTCGTCAGGGATGCTGCCGTTGCGAGTCGTGTGAACCGGGCTGGGGTACTGTGCCGCCAGCTTTTGTCCGCCTTTGGTCCTCACGTTGCTGGAGGTCTGGTTCTGCGTCGGTGCGCCTCAGAGTCTCCATCTCCGCGAGCGAGGGCCCCTGGAGCAGCTGGGAAGGTGTCATTTCTGTCGCGATCCTGGGTTAGAGAACCCTCCGATGACTGGTGGGACTCCGGCCTGAACTTGGGTGTCCGGTACCCGAGCCAGTGGACGGGGCTCGGCGGAGGGGTGGGGCCCTGTCCTGCTGTCCCTCCCTGAGCCTCAGTGGATTTTTTTTTTAATGGCATTTATTAAGCGCTTACTAAGTGCAAAGCACTGTTCTAAGCGCCGGGGAGGTTACAAGGTGGTCAGGTTGCAGGATTTGCAGAGGACAGGGCCGCTCCCCTCCCTGGAGGGGTGGCACCATCCCCTCTCCTCCCAAACTAGCCCGAGACAGCAAGAGAACTAACGTCCAGCCCCAAATTGGTGGTGGAGCCGAACCCAAATAATAATAATGGCATTTATTAAGCGCTTACTCTGTGCAAAGCACTGTTGTAAGCGCCGGGGAGGATACAAGGTGATCAAGTTGTCTCCCGGGGGGCTCACAGTCTTAACCCCCGTTTTACCGATGAGGGAACTGAGGCCCAGAGAAGTGAAGTGACTTGGAGCCAAACCCAAATAATAATAATGGCATTTATTAAGCGCCTACTCTGTGCAAAGCACTGTTGTAAGCGCCGGGGAGGATACAAGGTGATCAAGTTGTCTCCCGGGGGGCTCACAGTCTTAACCCCCATTTTACCGATGAGGGAACTGAGGCCCAGAGAAGTGAAGTGACTTGGAGCCAAACCCAAATAATAATAATGGCATTTATTCAGCGCTTACTCTGTGCAAAGCACTGTTCTAAGCACCGGGGAGGATACAAGGTGATCAGATTGTCCCACGGGGGGCTCGCAGTCTTAACCCCCATTTTACCGATGAGGGAACTGAGGCCCAGAGAAGTGAAGTGACTTGGAGCCAAACCCAAATAATAATAATGGCATTTATTAAGCGTTTACTCTGTGCAAAGCACTGTTCTAAGCGCCGGGGAGGATACAAGGTGATCAGGTTGTCCCATGGGGGGCTCACAGTCTTAACCCCCATTTTACCGATGAGGGAACTGAGGCCCAGAGAAGTGAAGTGACTTGGAGCCAAACCCAAATAATAATAATGGCATTTATTAAGCGCTTACTCTGTGCAAAGCACTGTTCTAAGCACCGGGGAGGATACAAGGGGAAAAGGTTGTCCCCCGGGGGGCTCGCAGTCTTAACCCCCATTTTACCGATGAGGGAACTGAGGCCCAGAGAAGTGAAGTGACTTGGAGCCAAACCCAAATAATAATAATGGCATTTATTAAGCGCTTACTCTGTGCAAAGCACTGTTCTAGGCGCCGGGGAGGATACAAGGTGATTAGGTTGTCCCCTGGGGGGCTCGCAGTCTTAACCCCCATTTTACCAATGAGGGAACTGAGGCCCAGAGAAGTGAAGTGACTTACCCAAAGTCACACAGCTGACAGTTGGCAGAGTCAGGATTTGAACCCGTGACCTCTGACTCCAAAGCCCGGGCTCTTTCCACTGAGCCACGCTGCTTCTCCAGGTGTCAGACCCCTCCCGCGGCGCCAGCTCCCCTTCTAGCAGCAGGGTGTTTCCCGCCCTCGGGGGTGGCCCTGTGCCCTGAGCTGTCCGCACAGAGGGGGTAGGAGGGGGAGGAAGACAGACCCTGTGGCCCCAAGGTCGCCCAAGCCAGGGCTGGCAGACCAGGGGACAGAGGGCCCCAAAACACTCACAGGGGACTACTGAAGCAGTGCTCTGCACATAGTAAGCGCTCAATAAATACGATCGATGATGACGGCTCGCAGCTTTTCCAGCCGAGCCGGGGGGATCCTCTCTGAAGCCCATTTAGTACCCATTTCCGTATAATCATAATACTAGTCCTTGTTAAACGCCCACTCTGTGCCAAGCACTGTTCTAAGCACTGAGGTAGATACAAGTCAATCAGGTTGTACGCAGTCCTTGTCCCACCTGGGGCTGACACTCTTAATCATCATCAATCGGATTTATTGAGCGCTTACTGTGTGCAGAGCACTGTGCTGAGCGCTTGGGAAGTACAAGTTGGCAGCACATAGAGACAGTCCCTACCCAACAGTGGGCTCACAGTCTAAAAGGGGGAGACAGAGAACAAAACCAAACATACTAACAAAATAAAATAAATAGAATAGATATGTACAAGTAAAATAAATAAATAGAGTAATTATTATGTACAAACATATATACAGGTGAATATCATCATCAATCGTATTTATTGAGCGCGTACTATGTGCAGAGCACTGTACTAAGCTCTTGGGAAGTACAAATTGGCAACATATAGAGACAGTCCCTACCCAGCAGTGGGCTCACAGTCTAAAAGGGGGAGACAGAGAACCAAACCGAACATATTAACAAAATAAAATAAATAGAATAGATATGTACAAGTAAAATAAATAAATAAATAGAGTAATAAATATGTACAAACATATATACATATATACAGGTGAATATCATCATCAATCGTATTTATTGAGCGCTTACTATGTGCAGAGCACTGTACTAAGCGCTTGGAAAGTACAAATTGGCAACACATAGAGACAGTCCCTACCCAACAGTGGGCTCACAGTCTAAAAGGGGGAGACAGAGAACAGAACCAAACATACCAACAAAATAAAATAAATAGGATAGAAATGTACAAGTAAAATAAATAAATAAATAAATAAATAGAGTAATAAATATGTACAACCATATATACATATGTACATATATACATATATACGTATATACATATATAATATATATATTTATAAAATAAATAGAATAGATATGTACAAGTAAAATAAATAAATAAATATAATTTATTTATATATATAATCACATTCTTCCATATCTTTTAGGCTCCGAGGCCAACCTTTTCTAGAATCCGTTGTTCTGAACTAGTCCCGTGGCTTCTGTCCTTAGACCCGGAGAAAATGGGGGAGGACCTGGGAAGCCCCGTCGACGTGCAGAGGGTCAAGTGGTCTTCTAAATACTCTAAGCTCGAGGCCTTGGCCAGCGGATGCCTTGGTGGGGAGGTGCGGGAAAGGCGGCAGTTTGGGACCCGAGCGCGAGCGGGCCGCTCGGCATCCTCATTGGAGAGTCCGGACATTTCAGCGGTCTGTCGGTCCCCATCCAAGGGAGCTCCGCTTTGTCCATCTCTCTTCCGCGCACCATTAAATAGCCATTCCGAGTCATAAAGCCCCACAGCCGTGGGACACCGGCCTTCGGGTCCGCTTGATTTAAGCCCCCGGCCCCTTCCCCGGTGTAGCTGCAGTGCGTGGTGAGCACTGCCGGCGTTGCAGTCGGAGACGTCGCTCCAGAACCGGGGGACCCCTCCGGGCCCGAGGCCCAGGTGGCGGCGGTTCTGGTGAATGAGAGGAATCAATCAATCAATCGTATTTATTGAGCGCTTACAGTGTGCAGAGCACTGTACTAAGCGCTTGGGAAGTACAAGTTGGCAACACAAGTCAGCTTCCTGTTTGGGGTTGTCGCCAGGCCCCAACGGCCCGGCAGACAGTCGCTTGGTGGCATTCGTGGGAGAGTGGAGGATGACTTCCTTATGAGCTCCTGCCAACTGGGGCGAGCCTCCCTGCCCGGCGGGGTCTGGGACAAATGCCTGGTTGCTCGATGCCCAGAGGGGGTGGGTCTGGAAGCGTTGTCTTGACTTCAAGGGCACCACCACCATCTGGAGGGTGGCCCGGGCCTGGGATTTGAGCTGGGTTGGTTTGGAGGGGTGGGTGGTTGCACTGGAGCAGTCTGATTCGTGCCTCCCTGTGCCTCCTCCCCCCCCCGCCATCCAAACCCTGTACCCTCGCTCAGCGTTGATCCGGGCCGGGCTGGATCTGCTGCCCTCTTGGGCGCTCAATAAATACGATTGATGATGATGATGATGATGACCACTTGGTCCCAAAACGAGGCTATTGCTACTGCTCCCAAGGGGATTAGCAGCCAAGGGGGCCCGGTGGACTTTGCTCCTCTTATCGAGCCGCCATCCGGAGACCGTCACGGCTGCAGCTTTTCGGGCCAATGTCCAAAGTGCCCCCTCCCACCCCAGGTTTATCTAGACCCCAGCCAAAATCAATCCATCGTCCAACGCATCCCCCCACTACTAGGTGTATTTACTCGTTTTTCTCCCGGAAGCGATCCTCGATCTCATCGCTCCTTGCCGCCGACTCGCGCCCTCCCTCCTTTCTGGAACTTCCTCCCCTCTCCCTATCGGCAGGCCTTGGCTCTCTCCACCTTCAAGGCCCTTCCAAAATCACTTCCATTTGATTGTATTTATTGAGCGCTTACTGCGTGCCAAGCATTGTACTAAGCACTTGGGAGAGCAGAGTGTAACAACAGATAGACACATTCCTGCCCACAACAAGCTCCACCAGGGGTTCCTCTTAGACTGATCGTCAAGTCCCCTTCAACTGTTATTTCAGCACTTCTATGTCACTTTAGCACTTGGATACTGAAACCTCCCCTTTTAAACTTGGCAATCAATTAGTGATATTTATTGAGCACTTACTGTGTTGCAGAGCACTTGCTAAATGCCCTGGAGAGTACAATGCGGTCGAATCGGTATTAATACTCTATTGTTCCTCCCAGCCCTAACTTATTTTGGTATCCCTCCCTCCGCACAGCAGCTTGGTTCAGTGGAAAGAGCCCGGGCTTTGGAGTCAGAGGTCATGGGTTCAAACCCCTGTGTGACTTTGGGCAAGTCACGTCACTTCTCTGTGCCTCAGTTACCTCATCTGTAAAATGGGGATTAAGACTGTGAGCCCCCCGTGGGACAACCTGATCACCTTGTAACCTCCCCAGCGCTTAGAACGGTGCTTTGCACATAGTAAGCGCTTAATAAATGCCATCATTATTATTATTATCTGCCTTCACCCCTGCCTCCAAGACTGTAAACCCCTTGAAGACAGGGATTATAATTACCAACTGTATTGTACTCTCCCAAGCGCTTAGTACAATGCTCTGCCCACAGTAAGCGCTCAGTAAGTAAAATGGGGAATAAACCCGTCCTCCCTCCGACTTAGATCGTGAGCCACACATGGGACAGGGACTATATCCAGCCTGATTATCTTGCATCTACCCCGATGCTTAATGCCACCCTTGGCAAGCCCTTAATAAATAACTTTAAAAAGAAAAAATTGACTGGAGGTTAAATCCGATTCACTGGGCCAGCGCTGCTGTGAAAGAAGCCCCCGTGAGCCCAGCCTGCATGAGAGAGAGAAGGAATGGGAGATTTGGAAGTAACAAGAGAAGCAGCAGCATGGCCTAATGGATAGAGTTTGGCCCTGGGAGTCAGAAGGATCTGAGTTCTAATCCCGGCTCTGCCTCTTATCTGCTTTGTGACTTTGAGCAAGTAACTTCGCTTCCGTGTCCCTCAGTTACCTCGTCTGTAAAATGTGGTTAAAGACTGTGAGCTTATGTGGGACTTGGGCTGTGTTCAATCTGATTATCTTGTATCTACCCCAGCGCTAACTACAGCGCCTGGCACATAGTAAGCGTTTAACAAATACCATAAAAAAAAAAAATATATATATATATATACTGCACTGGTCAGACCCCTACTAGAGTGGTTTGTCCAGTTGCAGTCCTGCCCTTGAAAAACCTGCAGAGACATAGGAGAGGGGCTCTGGAAAAATGATTATAGGGATAATAATGGCATTTATCAAGCACTTCTTATGTAGCAAGCACACAGTGCCCAACCCACAAGGGGCTTCCGGTCTAAGAAGCTACAGGGATGGCCCCTAGGCAGGGACTGTGTTTATCATTACATTGTATTCTCCCAGGCGCTTAGTACAGTGCTCTGCACACAGTAAGCACTCAATAAATACAGTTGACAGGCTGAGGAGAGGTCAGTGGTCGTCAACCCTGAAGAAGAAAAGGTGGAGGGGTGTCTTTTAAGACTATGAAGGACTTCTGGGCAGTTTATTTCCACCGAGGGCCAAGCAAGAAAAAACGGGCATACATTTAACTCGGAAAGATTTGCGTTGGCCAGAGGAAACCTTGGCTAGTAGGGAGATCAAGTAGGCTACGAAGGGAGGCCGCGGAGGCTCCATCCCAGGAGTTGATTGGGGAAAGAGTAGCCACCCATCTGGCCTGGGTGGTTTAGTCACTTACTGGCCTGCAGGGCAGGGTGGGATCGAAGACCAGGCCAACTCTAGGGAGGTGGTGTTCCCCGAACTGCTGAGCCTCCAATTCCCGGCATCCTTGGGGACAGCGGCCCTCGTGCAGCAGGGACTGGGGTTGCTTGAGGTGCCGGGCTGCGCCGGGGCAAGCCGGACTCCACCTTTAATCGATCTGGGCCCGGCCCACCAAGGTGGTTTCAGGAGCCCTAGTGAGCACCCCCAAACCTCGTCCAGCCCTGATCAGCGAGATGCCCGGGTACAGAGGTTTTGACAGCCGTTTCAAAGCCAAGGGCCTTGGATGCTTTGAACGCTTGTACCGTCACAGTGACGGTATTTATTAAGCGCTTACTCTGCGCCAAAGCCTTGTGCTCAGCGCTGCGGTAGATGCGGATGCTCAGCGGGACCCTCACACTCTGAGAAATTGCTCAGCACTCCCTTCCCCGGGACTGGTCTCCAGAGGCCTCGGGCTTCAGAATGCAGCCTCTAGACAGTAAGCTCATTGTAGGCAGGGCATGTGTCTGTTCATTCATTCATTCATTCAGTTGAATTTATTGAGCGCTTACTGTGTGCAGGGCACCGTACTAAACGCTTGGAAGAATACAGTAGAACAGTAAACAAATTCCCTGACCACAACGAGCTTACAGCCTGGGGGCGGGGGGTGGGGGTGGCGGGGGGATTGTTACTTGTATTTTCCCAAGTGCTTAATACAGTGTTTTGCACACAGAAAAACACAGTCTTTTAGACTGTGAGCCCACTGTTGGGTCGGGACTGTCTCTATATGTTGCGAACTTGTCCTTCCCAAGCGCTTAGTACAGTGATCTGCACACAGAAAGCGCTCAATAAATACGACTGATGAAAATACGATTGATGAGAAAGAGCTTAGTAAATACGGTTGAATGAATGAACGAGCAGGGTCGAGCCCCCTGACCCCAGAAGGAGGGGCGGCCACCTCCCATCTTGGACCCCAGGACAGCGGCGTTTGCGCACTTGAAAATCAGACCATCCCTCAGCCGCAGAGGGGCCTGGGGCCGGTGCCTGGCCGGTGGGAGGAGAACAGGTATCGAATCCCCATTTTCTGGATGAGGTAACAAAAGCCCAGAGAAGCCCGCCGGTGGTTGTGCTGCAGGGGACTGACCGGGTTGGGAGGGAGTCACAGACCAGCAGGCCTCAGACCCTTCCCCGCCGCCTCTCTCGATCAGCCAGTCAACCGAAGGTATTTATTGAGCTCTTACTGTGTGCAGAGCGCTGGACTCAGTGCTTGGGAGAATACAGTACCTCAGGGCGGGTGACTTCTTGAGACCCAGCAGCTCGGCCCACATCTACCAGGGAGTGTTTCTGTCTCCCTGAACTCCCAGAGGTGCTGCTCCCGTCCATCCGTCAGTCTGTCTGTCCGTCTGTCCGCCCTCCAGCCCACAGGGCGCCTGAGTCAGCAGGACGGGGCGTGGATCGGCCCCGCCGAGCCCGGCACTGAGTCAGCGAGGAGGACTCTGGCCAGCAGCCAGGGAGAAGCTGTTTGGAATCAACATGCTCTGGCACCTGGGGGTTGAGGAGCACTTCAGAGGCGCCTCGGGTGGCTTTCAGCATCGGGCACAGTGGCCTCCCCCAGCCCTGGCCAGTCATCATCATCATCAATCGTATTTATTGAGCGCTTACTATGTGCAGAGCACTGTACTAAGCGCTTGGGAGGTACAAATTGGCAACATATAGAGACAGTCCCTACCCAACAGGGGGCTCACAGTCTAAAAGGGGGAGACAGAGAACAAAACCAAACATACCAACAAAATGAAATAAATAGAATAGATATATACAAATAAAATAAATAAATAAATAAATAAATAAATAGAGTAATAAATATGTACAGACATATATACATATATACAGGTGCTGTGGGGAAGGGAAGGAGGTAAGATGGGGGGGATGGAGAGGGGGACGAGGGGGAGAGGAAGGAAGGGGCTCAGTCTGGGAAGGCCTCCTGGAGGAGGTGAGCTCTCAGCAGGGCCTTGAAGGGAGGAAGAGAGCTAGCTTGGCGGATGGGCAGAGGGAGGGCATTCCAGGCCCGGGGAATGACGGGGGCCGGGGGTCGATGGCGGGACAGGCGAGAGCGAGGTACGGGGAGGAGATCAGCGGTGGAGGAGCGGAGGGTGCGGGCTGGGCTGGAGAAGGAGAGAAGGGAGGTGAGGTAGGAGGGGGCGAGGGGATGGACAGCCTTGAAGCCCAGTCGGAGGGGCTTTGGCACTGAGTCAGATCAACCAGCTGGAAGAAGCTTGGAAAACTTTTCAGGCCCCGGCGGAACTCTTGGAGCCCGCCCGCCCCCTCTTTTCCCTCTGGCTCCCTCACATCGGGACCTCGGGAAACACTGGGTTCCTTTGTTGCCCTGGGGCGAGCTGGACTGGGGCTCCCTTCCAGTGGCGGTGCCCTGGGAAGAGGATGTCCATCATCATCATCATCATCAATCGTATTTATTGAGCGCTTACTATGTGCAGAGCACTGTACTAAGCGCTTGGGAAGTACAAATTGGCAACATAGAGAGACAGTCCCTACCCAACAGTGGGCTCACAGTCTAAAAGAAAAAACTTCCCCCAGTGCCAGCTCCGGGTCGCACAGCGGCCGTGCCACCAGGTGCAGGGGGTAGCTGGGGCCCTGGAGGGTCTCATTGGGACCGGAGGGTCGGGAGAGGGGCTTTGGGGGAAGAGCCCTGGCTTGGGAATCAGAGGATCCGGATCCTAATCCCAGCTCTACCACTTAATAATAATAATAGTACTGGTTAAGTGCTTACTGTGTAGCAGGCACTGTTCTAAGCTCTGGAGCCATACAAGTTAATCAGGGTGGACAGAGTCCCTGTCCCAAATGGGGCTCACACTCTTCATCCCCATTTTACAGTTGCGGTAACAGAGGCACAGAGAAGTTAAGTGGCTTGTCCAAGGTCACCCAGCAGCCAAGTGGAGCTGGGATTAGAACCCTGGTCCTTCCGAGTCCCAGGCCAGTGCTCTAGCCACTAAGCCACGCTGCTGCTCCTTGCTTCACCTGTCTGCTGTGTGACCTTGGGCCAGTCACTTGACTTCTCTTTGCTACCTCATCCAGAAAATGGGGATTCAATACCTGTTCTCCCTCCTTAGGTTGTGAGCTCCCTGTGGGGCAAGGAATGCGTTCCATCTTGCACGCAATAAGCGCTCTATAAATAGAGTTGAATGAGTGGTATTTTCTCTGTCCCGGCGCTCAGTACAGGCACATGTACAGCGCTCACGGGATGTGTCGTCTAGCGCAGGGAGACAGAAGATCGAACACCGGGTTTTTCCACGAGGTGGGTTTTCACGGCCCGTTTTGGTTCAGAGCGCCGTTGGGGAGTCAGGGGAGGCCTTCCCGACAACACGCGCCTCTCAGGGGAGAAGGCGACGAGAGGTGGGGAGCGGTGTGGTTATCGTGCCCATTTCGTGGGCTCAGTCAAGAACGGAACCTTGTGCCCTCTGGGAAACGGAGTCGCCTCGAGCGGCGAAGGCGAGGATGGATGCTAAAGTAGGAGTGTGGCTGCATAAATAAAACACCGGAAGCCCGAGGTTTGAAGCGGCTGAAGGGATGGCCCGATGAGGGAGGTCGGGTTTAACCGGGGATATCTCCCGGAGGAGCAGGCTCTTTGGAGAGGCTTTTAAGGAGGGCGAGACCTGGCTTGGTGAAACCGAGGGAAAGGGGGGCTCCGAGGAAGGGAGAAGACATGAGCCGGGGAGCCCTGAGGCGGGGTGGCTGAGAGCAAGAAGCTCTTGGAGGTCGTCGGGGAAGAGTAAAGAGGAGGAGGAGAGCCTTGAAGCTGCTGTTGGAGGTGCAGGATGGGGGAGAGTCACCGGGGAGGGGGCGGCGGTTCTCTCCCATCAGGGATGTTTGCTTTCGTCTGCCTCCAGAAACCATGGCGAGCCCCGGGAAGGACAACTACCGGATGAAGAGCTACAAGAACAAGGCGCTGAACCCGGAGGAGATGCGCAGGCGGCGGGAGGAAGAGGGGATCCAGCTCCGCAAGCAGAAGCGGGAGCAGCAGGTGGGCGGGCGGGCGGCCCCGGCCGGAGGGCCATTGTGCCGACAAGGTGGAGGGGAGGGGGCCTGGGGATGTTGCCTGGCTGGGGCCCACCTTGGGGCTTCCTCGTGTCTCCCAGCTCTAGTCTAGCATCCTCTCTCGAGTGCTTAGTACAGTGCTCTGCGCCCAGCATTTAACGGGCCGATTAAATTGGTTTGCCAGGGGTGGGGGCCGAGGTTCCCGGCCAAGTGCCCCGCTCGCCCCTCTCATCTCTCCCTCGGGGCTCTGACTCTCCCAGGATCCCCGAGGCCACTCATGGGGGGAAAGGGCGGTGGAGGGGAGAGACCTCCAGGGCCCGGGAGACCAGCTGCCCCGTGGAAATGTGGGAGAACAGGAAGGGGCCGAACAACAGCGGGTGCGAGTTCGCCCCTTTGGGGTTGCGTCTGGGGCCCTGGCCACTCCAGCCCTCCAACGACCCTTTCAAGCAGCCACTTTGGAGCTGCCAGCTGCTTTCCAGAGAGGACTGTCCATCCCTGTACCACGCCCCGTGCCCCCCCCAGGGTCCCATGCGCACCCCTCATCTCCCCGTCTCCTCCTCCATCTCCCGTTGCAGCTTTTCAAGCGAAGGAACGTGGAACTGATTAATGAAGATGCTGCTGTGTTCGACACCCTCCTCATGGACTCCTACATCAGCTCCACCCCCGGGGTAAGGCCCACCCCACCCCAGGAAGGCTCAGAGCCCAGAGTCTCATCTCTGCGCCTTTTCCATGGGGTCACAGGGCTGATGCCTTTCTAATTATTATTGTTCTGTTTGTAAAGTGAGAAGGAGCATGGCATAACGGATAGAGCACAGTCCTGGGAGTCAGAAGGTCATGGGTTCTGATCCCGGCTCCACCGCTTGTCTGCTGCGTGACTTTGGGCAAGTCACTTCACTTCTGTGGGCCTCAGTTCCCTCATCTGTAAAATGGGGATTGAGACCATGAGCCCTACGTGGGACAGCTCTCTTCCTCCCTTCAAGGCCCTGCTGAGAGCTCACCTCCTCCAGGAGGCCTTCCCACACTGAGCCCCTTCCTTCCTCTCCCCCTCGTCCCCCTCTCCATCCCCCCATCTTACCTCCCTCCCTTCCCCACAGCACCTGTATATATGTATATATGTTTGTACATATTTTTATACTCTAGTTATTTATTTAATTTATTTGTACATATCTATTCTATTTATTTTATTTTGTTAGTATGTTTGGTTTTGTTCTCTGTCTCCCCCCTTTTAGACTGTGAGCCCACTGCTGGGTAGGGACTGTCTCTATATGTTGCCAATTTGTACTTCCCAAGCGCTTAGTACAGTGCTCTGCACATAGTAAGCGCTCAATAAATACGATTGATGATGATGATGATGATGACAGGGACTGCGTCCAACCCAATATGCTTGTATCCACCCCAGCGCTTAGTGCGGTGCCTGGCACGTAGTAAGCACTTAAGAAAATACCGTAAGTGTTATTAGTATTAATGTTATTATTAAAGTGCTTACTATGTGCCAAACTCTGTACCGTGTGCTGGGGTAGATGCAGTATAAGCAGACTGGACACAGCCCTTGTCCTTAATGGGGCTCCTCGCAGTCTAAAAAGGAGGGAGAGCAGGTGTTTTGCTTAATTTACGGTGAGGTAACTGAGCTGCCGAGAAGTGGAGTGACTTGCCTAAGGTCACAGAGGAGGCAGGTGGTGGAGCTGGGATTGCAACTCAGGTCTTCCGATTTCCAGGCCTACGTTCTAGCCACCGGGTCATTCTGCTTCCTTCCCCCGCCCCTCAAAAAAGACAGACCTCCTCCTCCTCACTTCCTCCTCCTCTCCCTTCCCGGAGGAGAGTCCTGGGGTCGGAGCAGGTACTTTAGCTCGCACCTCTTCTGAAATTCACGGGGTTGAGGAGTACTGGGAGGCAGGGGGCTGGAACCCCGGGATCCGGCAGGCCCTCGCCAGCCCCCCGGCCCTGTCCTTCCCCAGCAGGAAGGAGTCATCTCCCGGGAGATGGTGGAGATGCTGTTCTCTGAGGACTCGGACCTGCAGCTGGCCACCACCCAGAAATTCCGGAAGCTGCTCTCGAAAGGTGAGGAGCCCACAAGCTGACGGGGGCCGACGGAGGAAACTCCGGGTCTCCCGAGTGCGCCGAGGTGCCCAGGGGGCCGGATGGTCCTGCAGGCTCTGTGGGGGGATGGACGCGGAGCTGGGACATGGAGTCGACCCCGTGGGGCAGGGGAATGAGGCGGGAAGCGGGGGGTGCAGGGGCTACCTGAGCACGATGGCTTCCTAGCATCCCCCCGTTGAGGTTGCTAACACCTAGTGAGACCAGGCCGAAACCCGTGGGTGGTCTGGGGGTATTGTAGCAGATGGGGCGAACCCGGGCCAGCTCGGAGAGGGGCGGGTGGTCCCATAGCAAGCTCAATGATGGCTTTTTAAAATAGTATTTTGTAGGTTCTCACTATGTGCCAGGCACTGTTGTAAGCGCCGGGTAGGTAGAAAGTAATCGGGATGGACGCAAACAGGGCTCACAGTCTTAATCCCTGTTTCACAGATGAGGGGACTGAGGCATAGTGAAGTTAATGTGTAGCTGAGGTGTAGAGAGGGAGGGAAGGCTGAAGGTGCCGGCAGGGGCAACTGTCCTCTCCCCCCACCAGGGGTAGCCTGACCCCTCTTCAACCCTTCCCCCACTCCCGTTCTCCTCTCAGAGCCGAATCCCCCGATTGACGAAGTGATCAATACCCCTGGAGTGGTGGACCGATTCGTAGAGTTCCTGAAGAGGAGCGAGAATTGCACGTTACAGGTAAGGGCCGGGAGACAGGTGTGAGCCTGGGGCTCTCTGGTGGCTACCGCTCGGAAAGATGCCCGTGGCCTCCAGGGCCAGCTTGGGTTGCCCCGGGCAGTCCCTGCCAAAGGTCTTTTCTGGCATCCCGGTGACCTCCGCCATCCCCCCTCCGCCACTCTCCACCTCCCAAATCCCCTGAGGGTCCCTGCGTTCTCTCCCTGCCTCCCTCTCTGGGCGTCGGATTTGGGCCGGGCGTGTAGTTCCTGCCCCCCACCCCCCGTCCCCCCAAGGGAGCCGGCCCCCACCTGTCGCTCTGCGTCGTTCCAGTTTGAAGCGGCCTGGGCCCTGACGAACATCGCCTCAGGAACTTCCCAACAAACCAAAATCGTCATCGAAGCCGGGGCCGTCCCCATCTTCATAGAGCTGCTAAACTCCGACTTCGAGGATGTGCAAGAGCAGGTGAGGGGGGCACCCGGCGGCGGCCCGAACCCCCTCGGGGTTGACCGTCTCCCCCGGGAGGCTCTGTGGGGTTGGATGGGCAGCTGACAGGACACAGGGGCATGGGCACAGGCAGGATTGAGGGCCACTGGCTCGAGGCCCGACCCCAGGGCTTGGCGAGTCACAGAGAATTCTGGAAGGTAGGGACAGTCATAGGCGGGGCAAGCCCCCCATCCTGGCATAGGGGATGAGGGAGGGCAGAATGGGGGCGGCGGGCGGGCCGACGTGCATTTGGGCACTCTGCCACCGTTGTCCTCTCAGGCCGTGTGGGCGCTGGGGAACATTGCCGGAGACAGTGCCGTCTGCCGAGACTACGTGCTGAGCTGCAACATCCTCCCCCCGTTGTTAACGTGAGTGACCCTCGGTCTCTGGGCCGGGAACAGGGGTGGAGACCTGGCACCTCGGGAACCGGGAGCCAGAGTGGCTCGACGTCACATCGTGGTGAGCCCTGAAAGGCCGAGGTGACCCTGGAGAGGTCATCTCAGCCCCCCCGGCCCTCCCCGCCACCGAAAAGGAGTCGCTCCCATCCGAACAGATGGACCTCTCTGCCAGTTTTAAGTCAAGGAACTCTCCAGCTTCTCCATCAGGAACTGGGCACCTTTAACTATGCCTACGCTGTGCCCTCTGGAGAGAAGAAGCAGGGCGGCAGGTTCCCTGTGGACATGGGGTCATTTAGCCAGGCTCCTCGGGCCTTGAGATCCTGCAGCATCTCAGGATGGGGAAAGATGGGAAGTTGGGAAGGGAGGAGAGGTTCAGGTGCGGTGTGCCAGGCCCAGGCTGAGAAGGATGGGTTGGGGGTGGGCGTGACCCTGGTAATGTGCCATCTGTTGAAAGGGGCTGGCCCCTGACCCGCTTGCTGGCTCTCCGCAGGCTCCTCACCAAGTCGATGAGGCTGACCATGACACGGAACGCCGTCTGGGCGCTGTCCAACCTGTGCCGGGGGAAAAACCCGTCCCCTGAGTTTGGGAAGGTGAGAGCTGCCTGCGCCTCTCCAGTTGGGTGAGCCGGGGGCCGGAGGGTCCCAAAGAGATCCTCCCGGGGTCTGCGGCTGAGCCCTGACCAACTCTCAGAGTCGGGGGTCTTTATTACGGGGCGCCGGGGCGGGACACAAAATGCCCGGTTGGGGTCCTGCAGGGCCACATAAGGGCCACCCCATCCTGGCAGCCGGGCCCTGAGCTGAACTGCTCTCTTGCGCTCGGCACCCTTTGGGTCCGGACCTCAATCAGAAGGAGGGTGGGCTTCACGGTCGGAGACCGAGGCTGGGAGTCGGAAGGCAACGGAGCAGGGGCGAGTGGTCGCAAAGCCCCACCCTGCGCCCCCGACCGCCCCGCCGGGCTTCCCCCCACTCCGCACAGGTGTCTCCCTGTTTGCCGGTGCTGTCGCGCCTGCTGTTCAGCAGCGACTCGGACTTGCTCGCGGACGCCTGCTGGGCCCTGTCCTACCTGTCGGATGGCCCCAACGAGAAAATCCAGGCCGTCATCGACTCTGGGGTGTGTCGGCGGCTGGTGGAGCTGTTGATGTGAGTGCCCGGCTTGGGCCGGACGGGCCGGCCGGCCTCGGAGTTGGGGGTCGTCGGGGAGTGAGGCCGGTCTGCTCGGTGGCTTCGGGGACAGATTCTGGTCTCGCTCTGGGGCTAGCTGGGGTTTCACCAGCATCACACTCTGGGGTGCTCGGTGCCTTCCGACGTGAAGAGAAGCGGCGGGGCCTAACGGAAAGAGTATGGGCCTGGGTGGCAGAGGACCCGGGTTCTAATCTCTGCCCTGCCACTTGCCTGCTGTGTGACCTCAGGCGAGTCACTTCTTTTTGCCTCAGTTTCCTCACCTGTAAAATGAGGCTCAATAGCTGAGACCATGAGCCATGTGGGACGGGGATCGTGGCCAATCTGCATATACTGTGATCTTCCCCGGGGCTCACTACATTGCTCGGCAGATTGTAACCCCTTAACGTTATTATTAGGTTGGTTTCCTCCTCCGGGAGATGGGGAAGGGAACGTCCTGGGGGCGAGCAGCCTTGACCAGTCCCACCGTTGCCCGCGCCGGGGCCTCCCCTCTCTCCCTGTAGGCATAATGACTACAAGGTGGCTTCTCCCGCCCTAAGAGCCGTGGGCAACATCGTGACCGGTGACGACATCCAGACCCAGGTGAACCTAAGGGGCGGGAGGGGTGTCTGCGGAGCCCTCGCAGCCAAACGTTTGCCCCAAACAGGACTCCATTCTAGCCTCCCCCACCATGAGAGCCTGTCATGACCAGACCCCCCTCACCCCACCACCACCACCTCCAGTATGGGAGATAAATAGCTCTGTAGCCCTGGGGGGCCACCTTTTGGAGCCCATCCCGTCCCTTCCCTGAATTTCCCAGGGTCTTCCCATCTGCCCCATGGTTGTGGAACTGGGTGGGTTCTTACTGCTCTCCAGGTGGACAGAACCAGGCTGGGAGAGGCCACCGGAATCCCCTTCTCCCAGGCCTTTAGCCCAGATGCCCCGGTGGGAAGGCTTGGGGCAAGGCGGGGATGTTGCCCGGTAGAAATCGGCCTTCGGGATAGGGGAAGATGGCCCCCCTTGTCCAGCTGGGCGTCCATACCAGCAGCCCCCACCTGTGGGGAACAGACAGAGCCGAGGCCTCCTCCTCGTGTGGCTGGCCAGGTGTACCGGGGCGGGAAAGTCCCGGCTTGAGCATTGACTTCCGGAGGGCTCAGGGTGACTCCTGGACCGCCCCCAGCACATGGTTGGCACTCGGCCCCAACCCGGGTGGGGCATTCAGTCGCGGGGTCCTCCCCCTCCAGGTGATCCTCAACTGCTCAGCCCTGCCGTGTCTCCTGCACCTGCTCAGCAGCCCCAAGGAATCGATCCGCAAGGAAGCCTGCTGGACTATCTCAAACATCACAGCTGGAAATAGGGCTCAGATACAGGTAGAGGCCCCCGGGAGCCTCTGCGGGAGGCTGGGGGGCTTAGAGCTGGGCTGGAGGCAGGGGTGTCACCCTCTCGCCGCAGAAGCCAGTGACACCCCCTGGTCCCGGCGCGGGAGGGAGACCGTGGGACCCAACCCCCACCGCCTCTCCCAGCTCTCCGCCGTCTCCCCCTCCCCCAGGCCGTCATCGACGCAAACATTTTCCCCGTGTTGATCGAGATCCTGCAGAAGGCCGAGTTCCGTACGCGGAAAGAGGCTGCCTGGGCCATCACCAATGCCACGTCGGGGGGCACCCCGGAACAGATCAGGTACCACGCGCCGCTGCCCACCCTGGGCTAGCCGGCTGGGGGGCCCGGGGAACCACCACCTCAGTTCGACTTCCCTTCCAACCGTTCCCCGCGGGCAGAAGACTGACCCTGCTCACGAGGGGTGCTCAGTGACGGCTGGGCTGGAGGCTGAGGGCTCGGGGCAGGGCTAGGCTGGGAGGGTCTTCCAAGAGCATCGGTCTTGGGTGCTCCCCCACGTTTGTCCACCCCAGGCCAAGCGTCGGGCGGGTGTCCTGTCAGGAGGCTGACCCTCTCCTCTCTGCCCTCCAGGTACCTGGTCTCGCTGGGCTGCATCAAACCCCTGTGTGATCTGCTGACCGTCATGGATTCGAAGATCGTCCAAGTGGCCCTCAACGGGCTGGAGAACATCCTGCGGCTCGGGGAGCAGGAGGCCAAGCGGACGGGCAACGGGGCCAACCCCTACTGCGGCCTCATCGAGGAAGCCTACGGTAGGTGGCCGCCGCGGTTCCCTTGACCGTTCCCCAACCTCGGCTTGGCTTGCCTGGTCCCGGGTCTCTTGTTCCCCAGTGAGTAGAGAATTTGTGGAGCACTTACTGTGGTCTGAGCACTGGGAGAATACAGTAAGTGCAACAGAGTTGACAGACACATCCCTTCCTCACATAGGTTTCCCACCTGTATCTTCCAACTCTTAATATGGTGCTCTGTACACAGTAAGCGTTTAATAAACACTATTACCACTACCACTAATAATTGTGGTACTTGTTAAGCCCCTACTATGTGCCGGGCACTGTACTAAACGCTGGGGTGGATACATGCCAATTGATTTGGACGCAGTCCCTGTCCTGCAGAAGGGCCTCACGTCTCTGTCGTTATCATTAGGTTGTCGCTGTTGTATTTTCCGAGTCCTTACTATGTGCCAAACACTGTGGTCAGTTCGGGATAATTGGTTCAGACACGGTCCCTGCCCTAAATGGGGCCCACCATCTAAGAGGAAGGGAGAGTTGGTATCTTTTCCACATTTTACAGTTGAGGAAACTGAGGCCCAGAGGGATTGTGGCTTGCCCAGGGTGGCGGAGCTGAGACTAAAACTTGGGTCTCCTGACTCCCGGCCTCACGCTCTCTAGAATCTTGAGGATAAGGGGCAGTGCGATCAAACCCATGGTCAAAATAAAAAAGCAAGAATGACAACCTGTCGCTTATCCGAACCCTTTGGGCCGTGGGGGGCGATTGAGGAAATGGAGACTGGAGAAGCGTGGGGCCGATGTCTAGTTCTTTCTAGCTCAGTTCAGCTCCCTGGTGTGTGGGGATGTGTGACTCGTCACATCGGGGACACGCGTACGGGCACACACACGTGCCCGCCCGCCCGCCCACACGCTTAGGGCGTGAGTTTAAAGGAAGGTCAGTGGGTGCGGGGTGAGGCCTCCTGGAAGAGGGGGAGGCTCACAGCCAGTGCCGGGAAGGGCTCGGGCGGAGGGGCGGCCTAACGGCCCGGGGCCCGGCCCCCTGACCGCTCCCCGGCCTCCCGTGCCTCAGGCCTGGACAAGATCGAGTTCCTGCAGAGCCACGAGAACCAGGAGATCTACCAGAAGGCCTTTGACCTCATCGAGCACTACTTCGGTGTGGAGGATGACGCCGCCGCCGCCAGCCTGGCACCCCAGGTGGACGCCAACCAGCAGCAATTCATCTTCCAGCAGGCCGAGGCCCCCATGGAGGGCTTTCAGCTATAGTGCCCGCCCCCCGGGGGGGCGCGGGGAGGGGCGGGGGAGAGGTGGCACGGGGCAGCGGAGGGCACCACAAACTGGCCAGGGCCCGCTCCCCCCTCCCCTCCGGGGCCCACACCCCCTGATGGGACCCACCCTCCTCCTCCTCCTCCCCGCCCGACCCAGGACAGACAGACGCTAACGCTTTGCTTTCGTGGAGAGAAGGGGACTTGTTGAGGGTCTGTTTCTCCTTACCCACTTTATATTTTTGCTGCATTACTTTGTCCCAGGAGCCAGGGGTGGTAAAAGGAGGACAGAGGTAATCAATTTGCACCTTCCCCACCCCAATCTTTTTTTTTTTTTTTTTTTTTGTGGTGATTTCCTGACCTTACCCTCCCTCTTCCCCCCGGGCCCCCTAAACCCCAGCCCCGATCTCTCTAACTCTTACCATGGGTATCGAGCAGAATGAAATATTCCAGTGAGGGGCGGGGCGGAATCCAAAACATGTTCTTGCTCCGTTAGAATATTCATCATGGAAGCTTGGATCAATTTATTTAATTTCCTCTTTTTTTTTTTTTTTAAAGAAAACGATTTTTTTTTTTTCCTTTTGCACATCGAACTCAGATTGAGAGGAGTCTCCCGGGAGCGCTGAGGTTTCGGGAAGCGCCCCAGGCCCCATCGGAGCCGCCGGGGGGGTCCCTTGGGGAACGGTCGGCCCGGCTGTCCGGTTGGAAGGGGCGCGGCTGCTCCGCTTCACCCCTCACGCCTGGGCTCCGTGGGGGGAACCATTCAAGGTTTCCTAAGGTTTTGGTCCGAGAGGGGCTGGAAGAGGGTGGAGTCATGCCCCACCCTCACACGCCCTCCCCAAACATCGCTACTGATCCCGTGTCCCCGGGCTCCGTTGATTACTTGAAGTTTCCCTTGGCTGCCCACACAGCGGAGACGGTTTTTTAATCCCATTTTTTTTTCCCCTCCTTTCTTTCTCCTGGGCGTGAACCTGGAGAGCTAAATGACCTCTAACTTTTTGGGAGGTAACAGGGGAACAGGCCTCCTGTCTGCTGACCTGTGGTGAGGGGTGGGAGTCGGGAAAGCTAGAGGCCTGGCCGTGCAGCTGCCTTCCAACTCACAGTTGGGCTAGGCACACTTGCCACCCCCAGAACGGCAGAGCTTTGCGTCTTCTACGTCGTGGTCGGTCGGTCGGTCTGAACTGGGCTTCAGGGGAGATCTAGCTGAGGAGCGGCTCTGACTTGTTTTAATAGGAGCCCGTAGGACAGGCAGATGGTCACGTACCCATTCCGGCCCCCTCCTCCTGGGTCTGGGCACTCTCTTTTGGGGGTGGCACAGAGGAGCGAGGAGGAAACACAAAGGCTCTGGGCCTGGAGGAAGTAGGAGAAGCCTCCCCTCGCTACTTTCTTCCTCTCCCTTCCCCGGCTTTGCACTGGCTCACCTCTGGTCCTCCCTCCCTCCCCCGCCGGCCATGCCGTAGAGTCCAGGAGCCGTCAATGCTGAGGTGGTGGGAAGGGGGAAAGCAGAGGAAGCGCTGGGCAGCCCGAGGGGCCGGCCGGGACCCCTGGGTCACCACCGCCTGATGTGAGATGTCAGCTTGGGGTAGGTGGGGTCCTCTGGGCTCCTTCCTTCTCTTAGATCTTCCCCTTCCCACCCACAGACTCTCACTCCATGTAGTCATGCCCTAGTCCGCCCGTTCTCGCCCTCCCCGCAACCCCTGACTTTGGGGGGGAACACCAAGCCGCTGGCAAGTAGGAGCAGCGGGGACCCAGCTCCAGAAACCGTCTTCTCATCTGGGAAGCCTGGCAAGCTGGGGCAAACTGGGGGGAGTGCGTTGACATTTTGGTCTTTGTTTTCCATCCCTCTGGGTGCCCGGGAGGAGAACCTTGGGGGAGGAAAGGAGGCTGCTGTTGGCGAGTCTTGCCCCGCCCGAGGTTGAAGTTCCAGAGGGGAGACCGAGGCAGCGCAGAGCGCCAGCTGCCCCTTCGAGGTCTGTGCTTCCTAGAGAAGGCGGTTGACTAGTTTCAAATGAAATCTCTGGGGAAAGAACGAGGCTGGCCTTTTGCCCTTTTTAGAGGGTCAAAGTAGAGGAGACCTCTGCCTCTGAGCTGCTGCTCCTTTTCTCCCCCTCCCCAACTTGGAAACCTGAGCCTTTTGACCGTAAGGGTGGGAGTGTGGCCTGCCGGCCCTGGAGCTGGAATTGTCCATCAGTTGTATTTATTGGGCTCCGTCCTTGCCCTTTGTCCCTCAGCGTCCCAGCCTGAGGCCCTCCTTCCCCCGGGGACAATGAGAAAGCGGTGGGTCCCAGTGCCCTGGGGCTTGGTTCTGGAGAGCCACGAGTTATCTTCAGAGGCCACCACTCTGGCTGCTGCCGGGAACCACTGAAGCGCCGCGTGTCTCCATGGAAACTGGAGACACTGCCTTCGGCAGTGTGAAATGAGGCAGGGAAGCTGGGGGTTGGAGGGGAAGTCTGACTTGAAGCCGAATGCAAGCCTCCCCGTCGCTAGTTGTTTGAGAGAGGACCTGTTCTGCCCATCACTCAGGCGCGGGGAGGCCGGCAGAATAGACTTCAATCGGGGCGACAGCTTTAGGTCTGAAGGTGCCAGGGGCGCTGGGCACCGGGTTCCCCCTCTCCTCCCACGTGGATCTGGGGGAAGGAATCCAGGCGCCACAGCTGGGTTTCGGGTCTGGGGTCTTGCCCTCTCGCCGGCTTCCCTTCAGGCTAATTTCGGGGGGTGGGGGTATCAGTGAGGGTGGGGGAGGTGGAGGACTGGGACAAGTGGTGTCTTGAATTGAATGGCAAAGGGTCCGAGTCAAGCGGTGACTGCGCTCCACGGGAAGCTGTGTCTGAGCTGCTCCCCTCCCCTCCGCCTTCCTCCCCATCAACCACAGGCAGGGAGGGTCTTCCGGCCAGAGCGGGCCCCCCGGGGCCCTGTGGAGTCAGTGCTCACGCCGAATTTATCTGCTTCCCCACCTCCTTCGCCAGGTCCGTAGCCCAGTTGCGGCCTTTTCAGGATCGGCAGGAGTCTTGGACTGACCCACGCCCCGCCCCCCGGTCAAACCGACCGGCAGGGTAACTGACTCCCAGGGGTCAGAAGATTCTTCTCTGACTTCCCACTCTGCTTCAGAGTGCCCCCCCGGCTCGGGGAGATCAGCAGATGGACCCGCTGGCCAGGCGATGCCCAAGTGCCAACCTAGAATGGGCATTTCTCATAACATTTGATTGACCCCCATAGCGGGCAGGCGCATGCCCAAGCCTCCACTTAGAAGTGTCCCTGCCCGCTTGCCCCAGGGAAGGGAGGGGAGCAAAACAATTTTTTTGACTTCCTACAGAGGCTCTTTGGGGTGTTGTCGGTCCAGCCTGCGGTTCTGGGATTTTCAACCGGACCAGCAGAGCTATCTTATCCTCCCAGTGTTGGCTCATTTCGTCCCTGGTCCGGTGGTGCCCCTTTGGGTTGGCAACATGGTGGCTCCCCGTTTGGGTTGGTGACCGCTTCTAGCCCGGGCCCAGCTCCGGCCTCACCATCAGCCTTTCCGGTGGCCTCTTCCGCCGGCAAGCAGGTGGCCGGCGGGCCACGCCGCCTGGACTTCGGGGGCTACTTTAGAAGGCCCACAAACCCTGGGGGTGGCAGGGAAGCCGGGCTGTGGTTCACCAGTCCCCAAGAGTATTTCGGATCCAGCTCGCGCACGCATGCCCTTACCCTCTTCCTCTTTCTCCCTCTTTGTGTCTCCCTCTTCTCTATGTCTCTCTGTCCCTCTCTGTGTTTCTCTTTCCTTCTCTGTCTCCCTCTCACTCTCTTTCCTTCCACCATGCTCACAATCTCTGCTGAACCCGGGGGATTGCGGTCTTTCTGGCTAGAAAGGATTCCCAAGCATTTACCAGCTTCTAGGGCCCAGTAGCTTTAATACCCTTGTATTAAAGGGTATTAAAGGCCCTCTCAGGCCTCTCCCTTAGAGAGCTGCCTTGGGCAGGGCAGGAGTGAGGAGCCAGAACACCGGCCCGGGAGGGCTTCGGATTTCGGGGATCGGTGACGTGCTGAGAGGGTCCCGGCTCCGTAGATACCGACTTGCAGCTCTGCTTTCCGCGGTGGGATCTTGCCGTCCCCTCTCCTTCCCTACCTCTTCCTCCTCTTCTCCCCCACTCCCCACCCCAGCCGGCAGAGTCGAGCGGTCAGCGCGTACTAACTCGGGCAGAGTTAGCCCTCAGCTCTGAGCTTATTTTCCAGCTCCTTTTCCTTACCTTCCCCGGCGGCCCCCCCCCCACGTCATGCCCTTTGGCTTCCCGGGCGTCTGCTTCGCCGCAGCCCTTTCCAGGCAGGCCCTTCTCACGGGTCAGACTCCCGGATCCTTGCTCGGAAGGCTACACGGTGGCTTCCCTCTGCGTCTCTGCGAGCGTCTAGTGGAAACGATCTTGGTGCAGGCAGGAAAGTCAAGCTGGAGCTTGACCGGTCTAGAAACAGGCTCGTCGGAGGCTTGGACGGTAGCGGCAGGAGGTGGGCGGGGGAGGAGTTTGTATGTGTTTGTGTTTGGTTTTTTGGCAGTCGCCTTCCCCAGAGCTTTGGTGTACAGCCTGTGCCAACGTGGTAGCACATTTGCATTCCCGAGCGCAGTGGTGGGCTGTAAGCAAACTGCATTCAGACCTGAGCTTCTGTGGGGTAGGGAGGGGAGGTGGGAGTGGAAGAGAGAGAGAATTGTGTGTGTGTGTGTTTGTGTGTGTGTCTGTGCGCTCACGTGGTTCAGGCAGGAAAGCAAGTTGGCCCAGAACTGCTCCTTTGGAGCGATCCAAGAATATCCATTTTAGGGCACGGCATTCCAGACAACAGCCAGAATCCCGGGTGTTTTGGCCTTCGGCTTGAGGTGTCACTCACAAGCAGATTGGAACGAGCTCCCGACGTTGACCCTTGATGAATGGATTGGTGGGAGGGGGAGTGAGGGTGTGTGTGTGTGTGTGTGTGTGTGTGTGTGTGTGTGTGTGACATGCTCTCCAAGCTTCAGCCTGGACTCAATTCATGGCATACTGTGCTTTGTGCCCACCCCTGTCCTCTTCCCTCCCTTCCCTCCCACCCCCTCGGCCTCCTCCAGAATTCAGAATCGGGGGCTTAGATGATTCAAGAAGGAATCCTGGCAGAGTCAGAGCCTGCTCCCTGAGGACGGTTTCCTCCTCTGTTTCCCCGTGGCCTCCTGCTTCCACCTGCAGGCCCGGCCATCCGGGGTGGAGGAGAGGATTTGAGGGAGCGGGTCCCACTCGGGTCGGGCGGGAAGCGACTCTGATTAGGGTGGGCTCAACCCCTACCCTCGTCGGCTCCGCGGAGGAGAGGGTACCTGAAGCGTCGAGCGGGGACGAGCTAAAGCTCACTGCCCTCTCTCGAGGTGGCCTCACCCCGTGCGGGAGACTCACCCGGGACGAGACGTCTTGGGGTTGGCTTGTTGGCTAGAGTGTTGGGGGGCCGGGGGGCCGGCATCCTGAACTGGGCCTCTCTGGTCAGTTCCCCTCCGAACCCAACTGTGCCGTGGATGTCAAGGCAGAAACCTAAAAACAGAACGGGAGGGGACGGGGTCCGGTCCCGTGGCCCCAGCCTGATTTTGTTTACTCAACCAGTTTCCACGCGGGTCGGCTCCTAAACCACTAGAAGGGAGAGAGGCCAAGGCCCCCTCCCCTTTCAGCGTCTCCCTCGGGCCCAGGTCTGGGTGCCTAGGCCCCAGCCTGGGGATGTTGGCTAATTTCACTTTTTTTTTTCTTTTTTGGGGGGGGCAGGGGAGATGTTTATTTTTTTCTATGAATTAAAACAATTCTGGCTATTTTTTTCCAGTGTTCTTGGGGGTCCTGGGGAGGACATTTGCCATCACTTGGCAGGGCTAGAGTAGGTGCCCACAGGCCCCGAGAGACAGCGGGGGCGGAGCGAGACTGGAGCGGACTTAACAGAAATGATATTTATATACACATCCAGATTTGAAGAGAGAGAAATGTATTTCTTTAGGGTTCGAACACTGTAACTGATATAATGCAAAAATAAAAAAAAACCCGTTTGCAAAGTCCCCTGGCTCTCTGGCCCGGATCCTTTCCGAGAGGCTGAGACGGCGGGAGGGTCCCAGCTGGGCGGGGGCGTCCGCACGACCCGGGGGACTGCCTGGGTTCTCCCCACGTATCCACGTATGGCTGTGTGCTTCTGGGGGAGTAGGTCCCTGTGTCTGTGTCCCTTTTTCTCTGGAGAATGAACTGCTATAGTTGAACCCTCCCTAACAAGAGTCATAACGGTGGTGTCTGTGCCCGACTGTGTACTAAGCACTGGGGTGGATACGATACGTACAGAGTGGGCCCCGTACCTGTCCCGCATGGGGAACTGAAGCCCGGGGAAATTGAATGACCTGCCCAAGATCACACAGTTGGGAAGTGGTAGAACCGGACGGAGAAACCGGGTCCCGTGAACCCAGGTCCATGCTCTTTCTGTGAGAAGCGGCGTGATTTGGACCTTGGGCAAGTCACTTCACTTCTCTGGGCCTCAGTTCCCTCATCTGTAAAACGGGGGTTGACTGTGAGCCAACCTGATCACCTTGGGACCCCCCAGCGCTTAGAACAGTGCTTTGCACAGAGTAAGTGCTTAATCAATCAATCAATCAATCGTATTTATTGAGCGCTATGTGCAGAGCACTGTACTAAGCGCTTGGGAAGTACAAATTGGCAACACATAGAGACAGTCCCTACCCAGCAGTGGGCTCACAGTCTAAAAGGGGGAGACAGAGAACAAAACCAAACATACCAACAAAATAAAATAAATAGGATAGAAATGTACAAGTAAAATAAATAAATAAATAGAGTAATAAATATGTGCAACCATATATACATATATACAGGTGCTGTGGGGAAGGGAAGGAGGTAAGATGGGGGGATGGAGAGGGGGACGAGGGGGAGAGGAAGGAAGGGGCTCAGTCTGGGAAGGCCTCCTGGAGGAGGTGAGCTCTCAGCAGGGCCTTGAAGGGAGGAAGAGAGCCAGCTTGGCGGATGGGCAGAGGGAGGGCATTCCAGGCCCGGGGGAGGACGTGGGCCGGGGGTCGATGGTGGGACAGGCGAGAACGAGGTACGGTGAGGAGATTAGCGGTGGAGGAGCGGAGGGTGCGGGCTGGGCAGTAGAAGGAGAGAAGGGAGGTGAGGTAGGAGGCAATAATAAATGCCATTATTATTATTATTATTATTTAGTGGAAAGAGAGTTGGCTTGGAAGTCAGAACCCAGGTCCTTCTGACTCCCAAGCCCGTGCTCTCTATCCACTAGGCCACGCCGCTTCTCCTTCTGTGTCACCCTGGCACTTAGATTTGCACCTTTTATTCACTCCATCCAGAGCCCCACGGCAGTTATGTACATATCTGTAACCATTTATTTAGACTAACAGAGAAGCGGCGTGGCCCAGTGGAAAAAACACGGGCTTGGGAATGGTCATGGGTTCAAATCCCAGCTCCGCCAATTGTCAGCTGTGTGACTTTGGGCAAGTCACTTCACTTCTCTGGGCCTCAGTTACCTCACCTGTAACGTGAGGATGAAGACTGAGCCCCCCGTGGGACAACCTGATCGCCTTGTATCCTCCCCTGCGCTTAGAACAGTGCTTTGCTCAGAGTAAGCGCTTCACAACTGCCATTATTATTAATGACTGTAAGCACCTTGTGGGCAGGGAATGTATCTACCAACTCTTGAAGCAGCGTGGCTCAGTGGAAAGAGCACAGACTTTGTAGTCAGGGGTCATGGGTTCGAATCCTGGCTCTGCCACTTGTCAGCTGTGTGACTTTGGGCAAGTCACTTCTCTGGACCTCAGTTACCTCATCTGTAAAATGGGGATGAAGACTGGGAGCCCCCTATGGGACAACCTGATCATCTTGTATACCCCCAGCGCTTAGAACAGTGCCTTTGTACATAGTAAGCGCTTAATAAATGCCATTATTATTATTATTATTATTAACTCTGTTATACTGTACTCTCCCAAATGCTTAGTACAGTGCCCTGCACACAGTAAGTGTTCAAGAAATACGATCGATCGGTTACAGGTGGTTCTTCAAGTTTAGAGTTGGGCTTTTTATTTTTTGAGGCAGAACACAACTGGCCCATTCAATCCGGTGCACCGGCACCCCACCCAGAAGGCCGGGGCGGGCGGGCGAGCCTTGCTCCGACCCGAAGTCCTGTTTTATCCAAGATGGGTGACCCGGGAGCAGAGGTCCACGGTCCAGAAGGTCTTGCTCCTGCTCTGCAGGGCTTCCCCCATTCCTGCAAGTCAGCCCAATCGACTCTTCACTATCTGTCTTGTGGGGCTATGAAGGATCAGTTACCTGTTATCCCTCCCTCTCAGACTAGGAGCCCCAGGGGAGACGGGGACTGAATCTGATCTGATTATCCTGGATAATAATAATAATAATGATGGCATTTATTAAGTGCCTACTATGTGCAAAGCACCGTTCTAAGCGCCGGGGAGGTTACAAGGTGATCAGGTTGTCCCACGGGGGGCTCACAGTCTTCATCCCGATTTTACAGATGAGGTAACTGAGGCCCGGAGAAGTTAAGTGACTTGCCCAAAGTCACACAGCTGACAATTGGCGGAGCCGGGATTTGAACCCGTGACCTCAGACTCCAAAGCCCAGGCTCCTTCCACTGAGCCATGCTGCTTCTCAGCATGGCTGAGATTATCCTGGATGTATCGTAGCACTTTTTTTTAGGGTATTTTTTTAAGTGCTTACTTTGTGCCAGGCGCTGTTCTAAGCACTGGGGTAGATGCAAGGTAAACAGTGGATAAAGCACGGGCCTAGGAGTTAGAAGGACTGGGGTTCTAATCCTCACTCCACCACGTTTGCCCTGTGACCTTGGGCAAGTCACTCGACAGTTACCGCAGCTGGAAAATGGGGATTGAGACTGGGAGCCCCATGTGGGACAGGGACTGTGTCTAACCTGATTAGCTTGCATCTACCCCAGGGCTTAGAACAGTGCTTGACGTAGAGTAAGTGTTCAACAAATACCATCATTATGTATTATCATCATTAGGTAATCAGGTGGGGCACAATCCCCGTCCCACATGGGACGCACAATCTTAATCCCCGTTTTGCAGATGATGTAACAGGCACAGAGAAGTGAAGTGAGTTGCCCAAGGTCACACAGCAGAGAAGTGGTGGAACTGGTATTGGAACTCAGGCCCTTTGGACTCCTGTACCCGTGTCCTAACCATTAGGCCACGCTGCTTCTCCGCTTGGTACATGGTGCTTAATAAGTACTGTCTTCATTCAATCCTCTTTATTGAACGCTTACTGTGCGCAGAACACCGTACTAAGCGCTGGGAAGGTACAATTCGGCAACAGAGACAATCGCTACCCAACAACGGGCTCACGGTCTCGAAGAAGTGTGTCTTCAGTAGTAATAGTATTTGTTGGGGAGGTGGGCAGAGCAGAAACAGGCCTGGAGGGAGCCCAGTGAGGTAAGGCGGGGGCCAGGCGATCGGGAGCCAAGTCGATCTGCACCCCTCCCTCCGTGAACAAGCCACCGCCGCCTCCCACCCCTCGAGAACACAGAGGCTGCCTGTGTGTTGGGAATTGCAACAACTTACTACCGGGGTGAGGTTTGTCCCGCTGCAGAGTCCATGAGGCAACCTCCCCACAGGCGAGAACAATCGCCACTTGTAGCTAGGGCTCTTCAGCAGCGGCGCACGCAAGTCGGGGAGGGACCGAGCGCGGGAAGAGCGGTCCAGGGGGGCCCCAGAGGAGGGTCTGGGCCCCCGAAGCCTGACCGGACATTCGCCAACCTTCTGGGTAAGTGCCCTGGGGGAGCCATGCCAAGCCTCGAGCTGGCGGCGCCGGGACGGGAAAGTTTGGGTCGAGCCGTGGACTGGCCGTCCGGAGGGCCCCGGCGGGGAGCTCTGACCGATGACGGTGGAAGAGGGTAAGGGGGCAAAGGAGACGATACTAGACGATAGTCGGGGTCCCGTTGGACGCGGCCTAGCCCGTCGGGGACACCGTGGAGCTGCTCGGGTTGCGCGGCTTCTCCCCTGGGAATTCTCCTTCCCATCGGGAGGCGGGGGAGACGAAGGGACACACTGCCAGTGGCACCGAGCCCTCGGAAGCAGGGGCTGCAAGATGCACCTTCCGACGCGTGACTTGAAATGGTGAGATCTCCTCGCCGACAACACTGCCATTCTAACACCTGCCTGGCCTGCGGAAACTCTTACTCCAGGCGTTTAGAGAAAGGTAGGCAATACTCTACCTCAAGCCTGCTAAGTGTGTGTGCTATCAATAGTAATCGGGGTATATGTTGAGCCCTTAATATGTGCCAGGCGCTGTACTAAGTGCTGGGTGGATACAAGCAAATTGGGTTGAACACAGTCCCTGTCCCACATGGGGCTCAGTCTCAATCCCCATTTTACAGACGAGGTAACTGAGGCTCAGAGGCGTGAAGTAACTTGCCCAGAGTCACACGGGAGACAAGCGGTGGAGCCGGAATTAAAACCCATGACTTTCTGACTTCCAAGCCATCAGTGGTATGCAGTGGCGCTTACTGTGTGCAGAGCACTGTACCTTGGAAGAATACAACACGACCCCTGCCCACAAGGAAATTACAGTCTATTAGGGGAGACCGATATTAAAATAAATTACAGATAAGTGTCTCCAAGAAAAACGCCTCCATAGCAAAAGTTCTAGGAACCCTTTTTTTCTTTCAAGCAATAACATTTATTGAGTGCCTACTAGGTGCTAGAAACTCTACTAAGGGCTTGAGAGGCAGTGTGGCCTAACGTAAAGAGCCCAGGCCTGAACCTGAGAACCTGGGTTCTAATCCAGCTCCACTTGTCTTCTGTGTTACCTCTGGCAAGTGACTTGACTTCTGTTTGCCTCAGTTCCCTCATCTGCAAAATGGGGATTCTCTCCTTCTCCTTAACTGTGAGCCCCAAGTGGGACCTTATACCTACCTTAGAAGTTGGGCCAGGGTTTGGCGTCTAGGACGCGGTTAACAAATCCACAGTTTAATAATATTTACCAAGTTAAACAATGGAATAATATTTAAGGTTTAAATATTAATGATATGTACTATCATGAGAGTATAGTAGATAGACCTACATTCCCAGCTCTTAAGGAGTTCATAATCTATAGTGGGGAATCGGACAAATGGTTTACAAATGCTTAAAGAGCAACTTTCCTTCCCCTATAACATTTCTAGGGCACCCCTGGGCAACGAGTTTATAGTATATAGGGATTAGCCAGGAGCCATGGTTCCTGTCTTCAAACAGCTAAGCTGATAGAAAAATAATATCTAGACACAGGGTGAAGTGACGGCCGGTAATTTTATTTGTAATTTGCTTTAGTGTCTGTCTCCCCTGCTAGATTTTCAAATCCTTGAGGCCAGGGATCCTATCTACTGTTCATATCTGTTGCCGAATTGTGCTTTCCAAGCGCTTAGTACAGCGCTCTGCACCCAGTAAACGCTGGGTGAAGTGACGGCTGGTAATTCTATTTGTAATTTGCTATATTGTCTGTCTCCCCTGCTAGATTTTCACATCCTTGAGGCCGGGGATCATGTCTACTGTTCATATCTGTTGCCGTATTGTGCTTTCCAAGCGCTTAGTATAGCGCTCTGCACCCAGTAAATGCTGGGTGAAGTGGCGGCTGGTAATTCTATTTGTAATTTGCTTTAGTGTCTGTCTCCCCTGCTAGATTTTATAATAATAATAATAATAATGGCATTTATTAAGCGCTTACTACGTGCAAAGCACTGTTCTAAGCGCTGGGGAGGTTACAAGGCAATCCGGCTGTCCCACGGGGGCTCACAGTCTTAATCCCCATTTTCCAGATGAGGGAACTGAGGCCCAGAGAAGTGAAGTGACTTGCCCAAAGTCACACGGCTGACAATTGGCAGAGTCTGGATTTGAACCCATGACCTCTGACTCCAAAGCCCGTGCCCTTTCCACTGAGCTACGCTGCTTCTCTGCATTGCCGAATTGTGCTTTCCAAGCGCTTAGTACAGCGCTCTGCACCCAGTAAACGCTGGGTGAAGTGGCGGCCGGTAATTCTATTTGTAATTTGCTTTAGTGTCTGTCTGCCCTGCTAGATTTTCACATCCTTGAGGCTGGGGATCGTCTGTTCATATCTGTTGCTGAATTGTGCTTTTCAAGCGCTTAATACAGTGCTCTGCACCCAATAATAGCTCAATAAATACAATTGAATGAATGAAATGAATACTAATTCTTCCTGGCACCCAACACATTGCTCGGCCCCCGAGCGCTCAATAAATGTTATGCATTGATTTATCTGCTCTCATCTCCCTTCTCCTGAGGGGAAGATTGTGAGCCTTTGTAATCTTTCCAAGGTCCCTTCAAAGCCCTACTGAGAGCTCACCTCCTCCAGGAGGCCTTCCCAGACTGAGCCCCCTCCTTCCTCTCCCCCTCCCCTCCTCCCCCTCCCCCCGCCTTACCTCCTTCCCCTTCCCACAGCACCTGTATATATGTATGTACGTATTTATTACTCTATTTTATTTGTACATATTTATTTTATTTTGTTAATATGTCTTGTTTTGTTGTCTGTCTCCCCCTTCTAGACTGTGAGCCCGCTGTTGGGTAGGGACCGTCTCTATATGTTGCCAACTTGTACTTCCCAAGCGCTTAGTACAGTGCTCCGCACACAGTAAGTGCTGAATAAATATGATTGAATGAATGAATGAATGAATGAATGAATGAAAGGAGCTAGGAAGGGAAGGCTTCCTGGCCTTAGGACAGTGCTCCACATACAGTAAGCACTCAATAAATACGATTGAATGAATGAAAGGAGCTAGGAAGGGAAGGCTTCCTGGCCTTAGGACAGTGCTCCGCACACAGTAAGCGCTCAATAAATACGATTGAATGAATGACTGAATGAATAAAAGGAGCTACGAAGGGAAGGCTTCCTGGCCTTAGTCCAGTGCTCTGCACACAGTAAGTGCTCAATAAATACGATTGAATGAATGAATGAAAGGAGCTACGAAGGGAAAGCTTCCTGGCCTTAGGACAGTGCTCCGCATACAGTAAGCGCTCAATAAATATGATTGATTGATTGAATGAATGAATGAAAGGAGCTACAAAGGGAAGGCTTCCTGGCCTTAGGACAGTGCTCTGTGCACAGTAAGTGCTCAATAAATACGATTGAATGAATGAATGAAAGGAGCTATGAAGGGAAAGCTTCCTGGCCTTAGGACTCTGCATACAGTAAGGGCTCAATAAATACGATTGAATGAATGAATGAATGAATGAAAGGAGCTAGGAAGGGAAGGCTTCCTGGCCTTAGGACTGTGCTTCGCATACAGTAAGTGCTCAATAAATACGATTGAATGAATGAATGAATGACTGAAAGGAGGTAGGAAGGGAAGGCTTCCTGGCCTTAGGACGGTGCTCTGCACACAGTAAGCACTCAATAAATACGATTGGATGAATGAATGAAAGGAGCTACGAAGGGAAGGCTTCCTGGCCTTAGTCCAGTGCTCTGCACACAGTAAGTGCTCAATAAATACGATTGATTGAATGAATGAATGAATGAAAGGAGCTAGGAAGGCTTCCTGGCCTTAGGACGGTGCTCCGCACACAGTAAGCGCTAGTAAATACGATTGAGTGAATGAATGAATGAATGAAAGGAGCTAGGAAGGGAAGGCTTCCTGGCCTTAGGACAGTGCTCCGCACACAGTAAGCGCTCAGTAAATACGATTGAGTGAATGAATGAATGAATGAAAGGAGCTAGGAAGGGAAGGCTTCCTGGCCTTAGGACAGTGCTCCGCATACAGTAAGCGCTCAGTAAATACGATTTAGACTGTGAGCCCACTGTTGGGTACGGACCGTCTCTGTATGTTGCCAACTTGTACTTCCCAAGCGCTTAGTACAGTGCTCTGCACACAGTAAGTGCTCAATAAATACAATTGATGATGATGATGATGAATATGATTGAATGAATGAATGAAAGGAGCTAAGAAGGGAAAGCTTCCTGGCCATAGGACAGTGCTTCGCACACAGTAAGCGCTCAATAAATACGATTGAATGAATGAATGAATGAAAGGAGCTCGGAAGGGAAGGCTTCCTGGCTCCAGGCAAGAGTTAGATTGTCCTGAAAACGCGGAATTTCCCTCAGAATCGTCCTGAGGATCCCCGCGGTGTGGCCCGGGCCTGCAAAGCCGGCCCTGCCAGCGCCTTCCCGGCGGGTGGGAAGGAGCCGCGCGGGGCACGACGGGACTGGTAGTTCGGCCGGCCGGCCCGCCGCCATCTTCTCCCGGCAGCCCCCGCGAGCCGGCGGCACGCTGATTGGCTGAGGCCGGGGCGGGCCGTTGGGAGGGGGGGACTTCCGGTTGGGAGGGCGGGCGGGCGCGGCCGGTGAGGTAAAGGCGACGCGGGGCGTTGTGCAGGACTCTGCGCGGAGCGCTGCGCTAAGCTCGAGGAGGGGGGGCGAAAGGCGGTCAGTGCGCGTGCGCAGGGGAGGGGGAGGCCGCGGGTCCGGCCAATTCCTCTCGGCCACATCGCCTTTGCCGCCCTCCCCGTTTCCTGCCCCGCAGGCCGACCCTCCTTTTCTGAGGTAAACTCCCTCCGGGGAGGCGACGACAAGGCCCTGCTGAGAGCCCACCTCCTCCAGGAGGCCTTCCCACACTGAGCCCCTTCCTTCCTCTCCCCCTCGTCCCCCTCTCCATCCCCCCCCATCTTACCTCCTTCCCTTCCCCACAGCACCTGTATAGATGTTTGTACATATTTATTGCTCTATTTATCTTGTACCTATCTATTCCATTTATTTTATTTTGTTGGTATGTTTGGTTTTGTTCTCCGTCTCCCCCTTTTAGACTGTGAGCCCACTGTTGGGTAGGGACTGTCTCTAGATGGTGCCAAGTTGGACTTCCCAAGCGCTTAGTCCAGCGCTCTGCACATAGTAAGCGCTCAATAAATACGATTGATGATGATGATGACATTGGAGCCGAAGACCCGCCCGGCCTCCTGTTCAGCGCTTAGAACAGTGCTTGGCACATAGTAAGCGCTTAACAAACGCCATCATTATCATCAGTATTATTACTGGAGAAGCGGTGTGGCTCAGGGGAAAGAGCCCGGGCTTGGGGGTCAGAGGTCATGGGTTCAAACCCCGGCTCTGCCAATTGCCAGCTGGGTGACTCCGGGCAAGTCGCTTCTCCGGGCCTCAGTTCCCTCGGCTGGAAAATGGGGATGAAGACTGTGAGCCCCCTGTGGGACAACCTTTTTTTTATATATAATGGCATTTATTAATTGCTTACTATGTGCAAAGCACTGTTCTAAGCGCTGGGGGATACAGGGTGATCAGGTTGTCCCACGTGGGGCTCACAGTCTTAATCCCATTTTACAGATGAGGTCACTGAGGCGCAGAGAAGTGAAGTGGCTTGCCCGAGGCCCCACAGCTGACAAGTGGCGGAGCCAGGATTCGAACCCATGACCTCTGACTCCAAAGTCCAGGCTCTTATTACCTTGTATCCCCCCCAGCGCTTAGAACAGTGCTTGGCACATAGTAAGCGCTTAACCAATGCCACTATTATTATTATTATTATCATCTGCCACCTGGCAGCTGTTTTGTACCTCCCAAGCGCTTAGTACAGTGCTCTGCACACAGTAAGCGCTCAATAAATACGATTGATTGATTGTTTTCCCCGGGCCCAGGCATGGAAGCATCACTGCATCACCTGTGGCTTGACCCCTGGGGCCTTCAGCCTAAAAGACAGGTCGGGATCGGGCCATCCACAGCCCTATTGACACTAATTTAGTTAATGGGGTAGGGAGAGATTAGTACCGGTCAACCCCAGTGAGTCGTCCCATCGGAGCGGGGCGTTCTCCTCACGGGGCCCCAGAGACGACACCCCTCACGCGGTCGCTTAAAACAACCCGTGCTTTTCTCTTTGGAGGATTCGACCAGCTTGGGCCTCGGAGACCATCCCGCGATGAAGAACCAAGACAAAGGGAGCCACGCCGCCCGGCCGCCCGCGAGCCCGGCCAAGACAAACAGCGCCCCGGGGCCGGACGAAGCGGATCCGGCAGCCGCCGCCGCCACCGCGCCGGAGTCGTCGGGCCGGTCTGGGCCGGCCAACTCGGCCCGGACGACGGACGGGGATCCCAAAGGCCACGCCGGCCAAGGGCGGGCGAAGAACGGGGGTGGGTTTTGACTCTGTGGGTCGGAGTCTGGAGCGAGAGGGGCCGGGAGAAGGGGAGGCCGTCGAGGTTTGCACATAGCTGGCACGTAGCCAGGGCAAGAGGGGCCGGCGTTAGGGAGAGGTCTGAGGTCAATCGATCGGTAGTATTTATTGAGCGCTTGCCATGTGCTGAGCCCCGTACTAAGTGCTTGGGGATATACAGTGACGTAGGGCCTGGACGTGAGCCGTTTGGTTCGTTGCCGGGAGGCCTGTGGATTTTCCTGCAGTATTTATTCAGTCAGTCATATTGAGCACTTACTGTATGCAGAGACCTTTACTAAGCCCCTGGAAAGTACAGTTTGGCAACAGAGATAATCCCTACCCAACAACGGGCTCACAGGCCAGATGGGGGGGATACGCTGGAAGTCATGGGTTAAGGGGGCATAGATGGTGCATCTTTCCAACCGCGGCTGCTCACGGGCTCGCATTTTCCGTCCCTGGCAAGGTGCCCAGGGAAAACTCAGGCTTGATTAGAGGAAGTGGCAATAGGGGGTGGTAGCCACAACCCCCTCCCCGTATGGGAACTCATCTGTCACCAGGTCGGTTCTTCTAAGAGGTCCCTGGTTAAGATATTTGTGACTCACACGCTCTTCTAACTGTTGTGTGTTCCCAAGGGCCCGGAGGCCCCGACTCGTCCCTGAAACTCCTGTCCCAACTGTCCCCACAGCTCCGCCGGCCGCCGCGGGAGAGGGTAAGGCCAAGACTCCGCAGCCGGTCCCTCGAGATGTGGCGGAGGAGCTGAGCAGGCAGCTGGAAGACATCTTGAACACCTACTGCGTGGACGCCAACCAGGAAGGGCCCGCGGAAGACGGGGGCCAGAGCGAGCCCCCCGAGCCGGATGAGGCGGAGAAGGGCCGCGGCGAGCCGGTGCGGAACGGGGAGCGGGAGCCCGGGTGCCCCGAGGTCAACGGGGAGAAGGAGGGCCCCAAGCGGGAGGCCGGCAACGTGGAAGAGGTCCGAGCCAGCGACGAGGCAGGAGACCGAGACCACAAACGGGTGCAGGAGAGGAAGAAGGCCAAAGGGCTGGGTGAGCCATTTGGGGGCTTGAACAGAGTGCCAAGCATTTTGGCGGGTGGGGGTGGGGGTTTCCCTCTGCTCCGGGGAGAGGCGGATGGGGTGGCTTGAGTCCAAGGAACGTTTGCCAGGGAACTGCAGCAGGCAGTAATTAGGAATGGGGTCAAGGCAGAGGAATTGTGGCCATGGGGCTCAAGGGCAGTTGGGTGGTTGCCGTACTCCCTGGTCCCGTTTGCTTCTCGCCGGCTTTGTAGGGAAGGAGATTACGCTGCTCATGCAGACGCTCAACACCCTGAGCACCCCGGAGGAGAAGCTGGCAGCCCTGTGCAAGAAATACGCCGAACTGGTCAGTGCCCTTCGTGCCCCGCCTTCGTGCATGCCCCCAGAAGGCGGGGAGGGGGGATTTGGGGACGGACCCCCAGGTGGGCCAACCTTCACCTCCGTTTGGGAAGAGAGATGGGTCATTGTGTAGATTGGAATCCAGGGGAGCAGGCCGAGGCAGGAGCTGGTTTCAACGCCCCCAATCCCAGAGGGAGAGCTGGGGCGTCTACACCTCAGGTGGCTCGTCTGTCATTTGAAGGGGCGGCCTGGTCACGAGGGGGAAAGTCTGAGGCGTGGAGCTGTCCGGGCGGAACCATTCTGAGGCGCGGTGGGCGGTTCAGGATCCCCCAGCTCTCTTGAATGAGCCCCAAGTCCTGACGACTTGCTTGATTCATTTATTCAGTTGTATTTACTGAGCACTTACCCTGTGCAGAGTACCGCTTTGTACAGTGCTCTGCACACAGTAAGCGCTCGATAAATACAACTGAGTGAATGTACTAAGCGCTTGGGAGAGTTCAGTAAACAGATCCATTCCTTGCCCATAATGAGCTTCCACCAACTCTGGTGGTCTGCACACTTGCTCTGTGTGGCAACCTCAGGGAGTTTGAGTCTGAAGGGCTCTGCCTCTGGCCTGCTGGGTGACCGGGGTCCGGCTTCTTATCCTCCCTGGGCTTCAGTATCCTCAGACCCTAGTCCTCCATTCCTCTGAGGCAGTGAATCCCACATTGGGCAGGGACTGCGTAGCTCTGACAGGGTGCTGTGCACAGAGTGAGCGCTTTAGTGAATTATCTTAATTAAAGCATCCCATGGGCGTGTTTGGTGGATCTCTGGGCCGCCATTAGAGAAGGGTAGCTTTGGCGGGCTGTAGCTTCTGGGTGACCTGCCCAGTCAGGTTGAGGGTTTCCAGCCCAACTTGGCTCTTGTGATTGGCAAGGGAACTTGCCAACTTGTACTTCCCAAGCGCTTAGTACAGTGCTCTGCACACAGTAAGCGCTCAATAAATATGACTGAATGAAAAGGGAAGGATTGTGGACCCGATCAAGTCGCCCGCCGGAGCCGACTGGCCTTCTGTCACCGGGTAGGGCCGGACCACCTCGAGGCCCGGCGACTCGCCTTTTCCTCAGCTTCATCTTTCCTGCCAGTGCCCAGGTTGCGGTCTGAGGACGGCATAGAAACAGCATGGCATAGTGGCTAGAGCACGGGCCCAGGCATCAGGAGGTCATGGGTTCTAATCCAGGCTCCCTCATTTTTTGGCTGTGTGACTTTGGGCAAGTTACTTCACTTCTCTGTACCTCAGTTACCTTCTGTGAAATGGAAATTGAGATTGTGAGCCCCTCGTGGGACAGGGACTGCGTCCAACTCGATTCGCTTGTATCCTCTCCAGTGCTTAGTACAATGCCTGGCACATAGTAAGCGCTTAACAAGTACCATTATTATTATTGTTATTATTATTCCATGAGGCCGAGGCTCCCCTGGAAAGTTGGGAAGGTCAGCTGGGCTCTCTACATACCACTTCGTGCACGGTTGCCCAGCGCTGTAGGAGAAGCATGGGAAAAGACAGTGTTGCGAGGACGATAATAGTGATGTTGATTGAACGCTTTCCGTGTGCTAAACGAGGGGTAGGTACAGATAGGTTAGTCAGATCAGACACAGTTCCCGTCCAACCTTGGGACTCTCAATCTAAGAGGGATTATTCCCATTTTCCGGTGGAGGCAACAGAGGCCCAGAGAGGTTCAGCAGCTTGTCCCAGGTCACCCAGCAAGGCCTGTGGCAGAGCCAGAATGAGGACCGTGGGTCTCCTGATTCCTGGTCCCGTGCTTTCTCCCCATCCCTGATCCCCAGAGTTTGGAGAAGGGGGATTCTCAGAGGAGTCCCTGCCTCCTCACTTCCCGTCCCTCTGCCTCCACTGCCAGCCGAGTACTAAAGGGGCAGGTCCGTGCTACTTATTGTGGCCAGCCACCAGATTCTGTGCCGCTCGATGTGCTCTGCCACCGCTGGGCTGGGATCACGGGTGAGGGCCACCGGACGCTCTGGCCACGAGCTGCCCGGGGCCAGAATGGGAGAAATTCCACCGCTGTTTCATGGTAACAGTGGGGTATTGGCGCTGCAGCCTGGGACTGGGGTTTGGGACCAGGGCCCAGTTTTGGTGCTTCCTGCCTGGGGTTAGGGTGCGCTTTCAAAAGTGCAGCTTCTCCCAGGCGGTGGCAGAAGCAGCAGCGGTTCTTTTTTCAGGCCAGTATTTCTCAGTTGTCATCATTCTGTAGGCAGCAGTGGCTCCCCTCTCCCGGTCCAGACGCCCATCCCGTCCCAGCCACCCAGTGTTTGCACCCTTCTCCACCCCGCGGCCCCTCTCCCGGTGGCTCAGCGTTGCCTTTTTCGACCTCCCGCCCAGCTGGAGGAGCACAGGAATGCCCAAAAGCAGGTGAAGATTTTGCAGAAGAAGCAGACGCAGCTGGTGCAGGAGAAGGACCACCTGAGGGGCGAGCACAACAAGGCCATCCTTGCTCGCAGCAAGCTGGAGAGCCTGTGCCGCGAGCTGCAGCGGCACAACCGCACCCTCAAGGTGAGGATCCCGGCCCCCCTGCCCGCACGGGACGGGCTGCCCCCCAAGCAGTTGAGCTCAGCCCCCTCCGTGGATGGTCCATCTCCATGGTATTGTGGGCCCACCCCACCCCACTGTTGGCTTCTTGGTGACCTGCAGACCGTGCTCAAGGTGTGGCCTGCTGGACCCGGGGGCTGGTTTCTGGGTTGTCCCGTTTGGGGGTGGAGGGTGGAGGGGCCGTGTCCGCCTCTTCAGGCGGGAACCTAGCCAGGTTGCGCGGAGTGACCCCAGATCCCATTCTCAGACTTCCAAGCCGCATGCGGGCGGAGGCGGAGGGGTCTGCGGGGCTTTCACCCCGGGGGCTGCAGCGAGGCCACACAGCCCCCTCTCTGACCGTGGTTCCCGGCCCAACCAGGAGGAAGGCGTCCAGCGGGCCCGCGAGGAAGAGGAGAAGAGGAAGGAAGTGACTTCCCACTTCCAGGTGACACTAAACGACATCCAGCTCCAAATGGAGCAGCACAACGAGCGAAACTCCAAACTGCGCCAGGAGAACATGGAGCTGGCCGAGAGGCTGAAGAAGCTCATCGAGCAGTACGAGCTGCGGGAGGAGGTACTTGCCCGGGCTCTCGGGGTCGTCGGGGGGAAAGGAGGGGTGGCCGAGACGGACCCGGAAAGGGCTCGTCTACGTCAGGTCAGTGATCCACGGCCACTGCTCCCTGGCTGCAGGAGGGGCCCTCTTGTTGTGCAGAGCTGTCCTTCCACCCGCCCTCCTCGGTTCTGAGGTGTCGAACTCTAGCGGGCCTCCTTCTCCTTCCTCCACCACCTCCTAACCTCTGGGCTCTTGGTTTCCCTTGGCAGCATATAGACAAGGTCTTCAAACACAAGGATCTGCAGCAGCAGCTGGTGGATGCCAAGCTCCAGCAGGCGCAGGAGATGCTGAAGGAGGCCGAGGAGCGGCACCAGCGCGAGAAGGACTTCGTAAGGCCCAGCGGTGGGCCCCGGAGGGGGAAGTGTCCTGTCCCATCTAGACTCCACCCCATGGGCTCCCTGCTTCCTGAACTGGGGGCCAGAGAGGCAAGAGTCAGGTGGCCACCCGCTAAGGCTGGTCAGCTCTTCGGTCCTCCCCGCTGGGCAGTAAGGTCTGGCCTGACTGCAGGGACAAAGGGGCCACTGAGACACTGGCTTTGGGGCTCCTGGCAAGAGAGTACATCGCCCGACCGTCCCCCGGTTGCTTCCCCCGAACAGCTCCTGAAAGAGGCCGTGGAATCCCAGAGGATGTGCGAGCTGATGAAACAGCAGGAGACCCACCTCAAGCAGCAGGTAAGGCCGCTGTGCTCCCAGCTCTCCTCCCCCGGCCATCCCTCCCCTCGCCCGCCACCCCCGGCCCCTGCTTCCCCCAAGCAAGGAGGGAAGTCGCACCCCATCCTCAGCTCCCGCCCCTCACCCCTTGCCTCTCCAGCTGGCCTTGTACACGGAGAAGTTTGAGGAGTTCCAGAACACCCTGTCCAAAAGCAGCGAGGTGTTCACCACGTTTAAACAGGAAATGGAAAAGGTAACGGGGGAGCCCTCGTGGAGGGGAAGGTGGGTCACGTGGGTGCTCAGATGTGTTGTCTGGCTGCGTGGCCTGCCCTTTGCCATGTGGCCAGGCCAAGGACTGGCAGAGTCCTTCGTGGATGCACCTCGGGCCGTTGCGGGGGATTCGCTTCCCCACGTTTCCCTCAGATTTCCACCAAGAAATGGGGTTGTGACACCCTTCCTCTCAGCACCGTGAAATTGAAGCTGTCTCCCAAGCGTTTAGTTCAGAGCTCTGTACACGGTAGATGGGAAAAGTTCATTAAGAGCAGGGACCGTGTCTGCTAAGTCGTGTTAGAGAGTAGTGGCTTGGCGAGGTCTCACATTTGGTTGTGCCATTCATGCAATTGTATTTATTGCGCGCTTACTGTGTGCAGAGCACTGAACTAAGCGCTTGGGAAGTACAAGTTGGCAAACACTTGTGCCAACTTGTGCCAGCCAGAAGGGAATTGCTCGGAAGACTGGACAGCCAGTGGCCTCTATGGGCTTGCCAGGCGGGGGAGGGTTTGGATCAATAGCTGGATCGGGAGTCCGTAATGGAGACCTAGAGCAGAAAGATGGGGATGTTGGGTTGGGGGTGTGCGTGACCCGTAAAAGAGGGCAAGCAGCCCCAGTTCCCCAGAGCCACCTGGGGCTCAGACGCAGGATGGAGACCAAATCCTGGGCCGGATGGACTGGTAACGACCTTGCCTGTGGCCGTGTCAGAGAGCAGCGGTAAGAGACGTGCCGAGCTGGCAGTGGTTGCATTGATTGAGTCTTCAGTGAGTGTGGTGTGCTAGTTTAAGTTCTTGGAAATAGCCCAAAATATGGCCGGGGCCTATTATTCCCCATCCCCGGGGAGCTTCTGCTCCAGGCGGGGAGACGAGACAACGCAGGATTCACAAGTGATCAAGATGATTGACTAACTGAGCAGATAGTTGAAAAAGCACACATCCGTCAGTGCCGAGGGTGGGAAGAAGTGAGTTCAGAACTGCTGGTGGCCCCTGTCCCGTCGGGCTCGGATCCGTGGAGGGCTGCGGAGGTGGTCCTTTTAGACTGTGAGCCCGCCCTTCTAGACTGCGAGCCCGCTGTTGGGTCGGGACCGGCTCTCTATGTTGCCAACTTGTACTTCCCAAGCGCCTAGTACGGTGCTCCGCACACAGTAAGCGCTCAATAAATACGATCGAATGAATAAATGAATGGCCCTCGGCCCCCTAACTCCACTTCCGTTGGTGGCACGACCCAGATGACTAAAAAGATCAAGAAACTGGAGAAAGAGACGACCATGTACCGGTCCCGGTGGGAGAGCAGCAACAAGGCCCTGCTGGAGATGGCTGAGGAGGTGAGCGAGACGTGGGGCCCTGTGGTGGCAGGAGGGCAGGTTCCGCGGGGGCCTGACCCCTTCTCCCCAACTCCCTGATCAGTCCTGCCCGCTTCACTGGGGGGACCCTTGGGGGTGGTGGAGGGGCGGTGGGGTGCCCAGGCCTCCGATTTGCGGAGGACCCAGGGACAGCTCTGCGATCGTGGGAGTCGCTGCTTTATCTTGGGCCACCGTGACGATCGGGGGACCTCGACCCGAGCCCCGAGGTTTAGGAAGTGGGAGGATGGTGGTGAGAGGATAGGGAAGAAAGGCAGTGAAAATCCCAAGCGATGACGGCTTCAAAAGAGCAAGAGGCAGAGCTTGCAAAGCCTTAGGGTCGGGGTGGAGAACGGAGCGCCAGCCTGAGGCTTGTGACAAGGGACCGTGGGCGGGCACCGTTCTCCGGGCACCGCTCACTGCCCGCTCGTGGGCTCCGTAGAAAACACTGCGCGACAAGGAGCTGGAAGGCCTGCAGGGGAAGATCCAGCGGCTGGAGAAGCTCTGCCGGGCCCTGCAGACCGAGCGCAATGACCTGAACAAGAAAGTGCAGGACCTGAGCGCCCAGGCCCCCCCCCCAGGACCCGGCCGCCGCCCGCCGCCCGGACCAGCCCCACGAGCCAGGCAGCGAGGAGCCAGCGGCCGACAGCCTTCGACAGCCTGGCCCGGGAGCTCCGGGCCAGGCAGGTACAGCGCCCGCCGCGCCCTCCGCGGACTAGACCCCGGAGGAGCCCGGGGAGGGTGGCCGGGGGGAGGTGGTCGGGCCCGCGGGCCAAGTCCCAGGGTCCCGGGGCTGCCCATCAGGCATCCGACACTTTCCAGGCAAGATGTGGGGAGGTGGTTTGTGTATATGTGTATATATACACACACGTATATTGTATATCTCTGTATGTATGTACACATATATATGGCCTGTGGGTATGTGTGGGGCCACCTGCCTTGGGCAGAGGTGCGTCAGATGGGCCTGCTGGCGTGTGTGCGTGTGTGTGTGTGTGTCTGTGGGCTGATGTTCTCTCTGGCTGTCCGGGGATCCGGGCCGGTCGAACGGTTTTGTCGCTGGGGGAACCTGGACGCTTCAGGGAAGAGCTGAGCTCTGGATCGGCTGCACCGGAAAAGCTGGCAGGCAGGTTGATCCGTGATCTGCTCCGTCGGCCCGCCGCCGGGGAGATGAGCTGAGCTCGTCTCTGAGTGCCCATTGGAGGAGTCCCGACTCGGGACTTACCCCCCAGTGGGTGTCCTTCCCCCTCCTCTCTCCCTCCCCGCCGCGGCGGGCCAGACGCTACCTGGGGCCGGCACGGACCGGGACACTATGTGGAGACGGGCGTTTGGACTTTTTCCTCGGGGTTGTGGGGAGGGGAGAGGCCAAGGTGTAGCCTGCCTGGGGAAGGATCCTTGAAGGAGTCGGGGGGCGGGGGGGGGGGCGGGGGGAGGGAAGGGGTGGGTGAGAGGGAGGGGATAGAGAGACTGTGGACTCTGGGGAAGAGCAAAGCATTCGAACCTGGCTCTCCGATCTTCCTCGGAATCGACGACGTGGATCTCCAGCCTTATCATTCACAGTTGCCTCTCTATCCTGCGTGCGTATGCGCCCGCACACCCACATGCACAAAGGATCGAAAAGAGATCATCCAAAGGTTTATTTCTCGAAGTTTACTTTTGCACACGAGCGTGTTTGAGTCGAGAACCGGAAGAGGAAGGGAGGAAGGAGAGCCGGTGCAAGGGGGTGTTCCCGGGAGGGAGCCCTCTCCCAACCGACGCCCGCCGGTTGGACTCCCCCGAGCCGAGTCGAGTGCGAGTCCCGGAGTTCAAGCCGTGGCCGGGGAAGGAGAGAGAGCGAGCGGCGGAGGCCGGTGGTGCCCGGGACGGGGCTCCGGCATCCCAGCCACCACCCCTCCCATCAGCCTCTCGTTCCACCGTTACCGCCGCCTCAAGGATCGGTCGGCCACTTGGGGACCCTGTCCCGGCAGGAGATGCAGAGCCGTGGACCCCGATACTCTGCCCTGCCTGGGTAGGGGAGCCGCCGCGGTCGCTGAGCAGAAACCGGGCCTGCTCCCCCGAGGAACCCTCCCGGCTGAGGTAATAGACGATGCAAGAGGCAATTGTATTGAATGTTGTTTCGACTGGGTTTTTCTTCCCCCCCACACATTCCCGGTGGAGGTGAGCCTGGCCCACCTTGGCTCTCCTGTGGCCCGGAGCTGGTCGCAAGCCCCTTCTACAAATAGTTCCACCTGAGCCCTTTCCCCATTCCGCCCTCCTTCTGGCCCGGAGGGTCACTTCCCCAACCAGCCAAGATGCTCTGGAAGTTGGGGTGCAGCCATCCCGCTCCCTGGAGGGGGGCCACACCACCCAAGTTCCCAGAATCTTCTTCCAACCTCCCAGGGCTCTGCGTCGTGGGGCCACGGAGACCAGAGTGCTGGGAGTTGGGAGAGAAAGAGGGGCCGAATGCAGGATTCTGCATCAGTACCGGTGGCGCTGGGGCAGCCCGGCACAGAGCATCTCCTGGCACTTTCACGGGCCGGAGTCTCAGCACCCTTTTCTCCACCCCCCCCCCCCGCCCCCCTCAACTTCCTATTCTCTCACAAAGTGACATTTTACCAAACGCTAAGGAGCACCATATCCCACCAAAACTTGTGTGGGAGCTTCTGTCGGAAGCCTCTCCTCGGGCCTTCTGGGGTCCTTTCTCCTCCGGGCAGGTTCTGGTCTTTCGTGGCAAGACGACAGACCAAGTCGGGCTTCCCAGATCTCACGGGAGGCCAGCCAGGAATTTCTCTTCCTGCTGGCACTTTGCATTCCGGGACTTTACACAGCCCCATAGCAGGTGGGGGACCGGGGGCAAGAGCTCGACGGCGGGGCCCCGAGTAGGCTCAGGTCCGCGCTGGGGACGTGGCCCTTGGGGCAGCTGGGAAGAGCTGCGGGCAGGGCGGGGGTCGGTATAGTTCTCAACTCACTTCTGCTACCTCTTGGAGCCACCGTACGTGTGTGCAGGGGGTGGGCTGGGCCACGTCCTGCCGGAGCCCCCAGACCCAGGCCACCGCTTCCCCGCCGGCCCCAACCACACAGTGACACTAGGGCTTCGGGGCGACCGCGGCCCGGGACTGACCGCCTCGAGCGCCGTAGTCATCAACGCCTCGTGGCAACCGTTTTCTCCCACCTGCCCGTTGAGGAGCAGAAGCCTTCTCTTTTTAACTCTCCTTCCGGCCCCCGATCCTGCTCCGAATGTTCTCCAGGCACCCCGAGACCTCCGCCGTGGCCGCTGACCGATTCCCCGAGTATCCTCAGGTCACCCTGGCGCGGAGGAGGCCGTGGGCCTTGGGGAGCTCCCACCGCCGCTCGGTGCTGGAGCAGCCGGGCCGGCATCGAGGAGCTCCCCAGGACGGGAGGCCGTAATTTTAGCGGCACCAGAGCTGGCCGCTGACCTCGATGGGGACCGGTAAACAGTTGGGGTCTTTTTATCCCGTCCCTGGGACTCAACCCCTATTCAACTCTTCCTCCACCCCTGCCGTTTGGTCCGGTGGAGAAGGAGGACATTGGACAAGAACTCTCTGAACGAGCCCACGGCCTTTTCCTGCGGTAAGGTGACTCACAGCGACAGCTTTGGCATCTCAGGTGGATCCAGAGGCTGCCGACTGGTGGGAATCCCACCTGCATCCCATCCGCTTCGAGTGGGGACCGGCAGGGACGAAGGCTCATCCGAACAGGTGAAAGGACCGGCCCGCCCGCGCCGTCCAGGCAGGGATGGGCTCCCCGCCCCTGGGCTGCTCTCGGCCGTGTTGGCCTCCCTCTCAAGGCGGTGGCTTTCACAACAGCTGGGCTCGGTTCGGGTGTATTTTAAACCACATTAAAAAGACTCTCTTGCCTTAACTCGTTCTTCGGTTCAGTGGCCCGGGGACAAGGCTGCTGCGGCCAAACTTGCCCTTGCCCTCCTCCACCCACGTCTCGTCTTTGCAGGACAGGCTGCCCCTCCCAATGGGGGAAAAAGAGGCAAGAGGGAGGCGCTGGGCCATTTGCGTGCTTGCCAGCTCCTTTTCAAAGCTGCTTAAGGTTTACTCTTAAGTCATTCATTCATTCAATCGTATTTATTGAGCGCTTACTGTGTGCAGAGCACGGTACTAAGCGCTAAGTCCCCTAAGGCTGTGGGTCGGGGTGGTCAAGATGGCCCGTACTCTGAGCCGGGACCGGCCATAGGATTGTTTGGAGGAAGACAAGCCCCAAGCTTCAGCCGTGAGCCTGGCGCTTATTACTGAGGGGGGTGGATCGGAAACCACAGCGTGGGGGGTGAGGGGAGAGTCGGTCTGGTGGGGGCAGAGAGGCAGCTGGAAGACCTGACGTGGCCTGGAGCCTCCTTGTACATCCCTCTGCCTCCAAGGGTCGGTTTGAGAGAGGCAGCGAGGCTGATGGAAAGGGGCTGAGATTTAAAAAACGATAATAATAAAGTGCTTACAGAGAAACAGCGTGGCTCAGTGGAAAGAGTACGGGCTTTGGAGTCAGAGGTCGTGGGTTCAAATTCCGACTCCACCACTTAGCTGTCTGACTTTGGGCAAGTCAACTTCTCTGCACCTCAGTTACCTCGTCTGTAAAATGGGGATGAAGGCTAAAGAGCCCCCCGTGGGACAATTTGATCACCCTGTAGCCTCCCCAGTGCTTAGAACAGTGCTTTGCACATAGTAAGTGCTTAATAAATGTTATCAATCAATCGTATTTATTGAGCGCTTATTGTGTGCAGAGCACTGTACTAAGCACTTGGGAAGTACAAGTTGGCAACATATACAGTGCCCTACCCAACAGTGGGCTCACCGTCTAGAAGGGGGAGACAGAGAACAAAACCAAACATACTAACAAAATAAATAGAATAGATATGTACAAACCTATACATATATACAGGTGCTGTGGGGAAGGGTAGGAGGTAAGATGAGGGGGATGGAGAGGGGGAGAGGAAGGAAGGAATATTATCATTATTATATTATTACCAAGCACAAAACTAAGCACTGGGATAATTACAAGATAATCACATGAGGCTCATAGTCTAAGAGGGAGAACAATTACTGAGTCCCCATTTTGCAGATGAGGAAACTGAGGTACAGAGAAGCTAAGTCATTTGCCCAGGGTCACAGCAGGCAAGCAGAAGAGCCAGGATTGAAACCCAGGCCCGCTAACAGAGGAAGGATTGGCTGAACCGCACAAGCAACAGCCGATTGCCGTTCAAAAGGAAACCCAGAAGACTCGGAGTCGTGACATGGTGAAACCATACGGACTGGCTGGCTGCCCGTCCGGCTCTCTCCCCGCTAGACTGTAAGCTCCTCGTGGGCAGGGAATATGTCTACCAACTCTGTTCTGTTATATGGTACTCTCCCAAGTGCTTAGTACAGTGCCCTGCACACAGTAAGCGCTCAATAAATGCAATTGACTGATTAATGGCTGGAGAGGCGGGGAGAAAGAGATGTAGGGCCAGGAAACATTGAGCTCTGGGGGTGGGGGACGGGGGGCTTGCTGCTGCCCCAGCCCCTCTGCACACAGTAAGCGCTCAATAAATACGATTGATGATGATGATGATGATGACAGGGATCTGTCTGGGCCCAGCGGAGACTTTGCAGCCTGTGCGTGGTTCAAACTGAGGGGTAATTTGGGCTTAAGGAGAAGGAGGCTGCCCTGACGCGGAATAATAAACCATCCTCTTGTCTGTGCTGCATTTGGCCAGAGCCAATCCCGGCTCCGCCAATTGTCAGCTGTGTGACTTTGGGCAAGTCACTTCACTTCTCTGTGCCTCAGTTCCCTCATCTGTAAAATGGGGATGAAGACGGTGAGTCCCCCGTGGGACCACCTGATCACCTTGTATCCTTCCCAGCGCTTAGAACAGTGCTTTGCACATAGTAAGTGCTTAATAAATGCCATTATTATTATTATCTTAGGTATGGGTCTGCTGCTCTTTGGACAACAGGGCACCTGTGGGCTCAGCTGGGCTCCGTCTGGGCTAGTGTCTTGTCAGCCCTTAGGACATGCTTTCAGGTCAGGATTAATCATTTAAAAAATAAAGATAATGGTGATAATGATGATCGTTGAGGTAGATGTTAAGTGCTCGCTCTGTGCTCAGTCCTCAGCACTGGGGTAGAGACAAGATCATCCCTTCCCCACAGCACCTGTATATATGCACATATGTTTGTACATATTTGTTACTCTATTTATTTTACTTGTACATATCTATTCTATTTATTTTATTTTGTTAGTATGTTTGGTTTTGTTCTCTGTTTCCCCCTTTTAGACTGTGAGCCCACTGTTGGGTAGGGACTGTCTCTATATGGTGCCAGCTTGTACTTCCCAAGCGCTTAGTCCAGTGCTCTGCACACAGTAAGCGCTCAATAAATACGATTGATGATGATGATGATCAGGCCAGACACAGTCCCTGTCCCACACGAGACTCACAGTCTAAGTAGGAAGTTAGAACAGGGGTTGAATCCTTACTTTACAGACAAGGAAATTGAGTTCTAGAGAAGCTAAATGACTTTTCTCCGATTCAAATATAATAATAATAATGATGGCATTTATTAAGCGCTTACTATGTGCAAAGCACTGTTCTAAGCAGTGGGGAGGTTACAAGGTAATAATAATAATAATATGGCATTTATTAAGCACTTACTATGTGCAAAGCACTGTTCTAAGCGCTGGGGAGGTTACAAGGTGATCAGGTTGTCCCACGGGGGGCTCACAGTCTTCATCCCCATTTTCCAGATGAGATCACTGAGGCCCAGAGATGAGACTGGGAGCCCGCCTTCTAGACTGGGAGCCCGCTGTTGGGTAGGGACCGTCTCTATATGTTGCCAACTTGGACTTCCCAAGCGCTTAGTACAGTGCTCTGCACACAGTAAGCGCTCAGTAAATACGATTGAATGAATGAATGAATGGATCTGTGGCCTCAAAATGGGGAGGAAAGGCCCTCAGGAAGGAGGAAGAGACTCAGAAGCAATAATAGTCCATGGGGACAAATTGGGGGGGCTTAGGTTTTTTATGGTATTAAGTGCTTTCTTTGTGCCAGGCACCATACTAAGCGCTGGGGTAGTCAGAGGTCATGGATTCAAATCCCGACTCCGCCACTTGTCAGCTGTGTGACTTTGGGCAAGTCACTTCGCTTCTCTATGCCTCAGTTCCCTCATCTGTAAAATGGGGGTGAAGACTGTGAGCCCCACGTGGGGCAATCCGATCCCCTTGTATCTTCCACCGCGCTTAGAAGAGGGTTTGGCACGTAGTAAGCGCTTAACAAATGTCCGCAATATTATTATTACAAGCTAATGAGGTTGGAGCCTGTCCCATGTGGAATTCACAATCTCAATTTCCATTTTACAGATGAGGTGACTGAGGGAAGTGAAGTGACTTGTCGCAGACAAGCGGCGGAGTCGGGATGAGAATCTCCAACCTTCAATGAGGCCTGGGCTCTATCCACCAGGCCATGCTGCTTCTTTCGTTACTGGTCTCCAAACAGTCGCAACTTTCCCTACTTGTGTCCTCACCCTGACTTCTGCCCGTCCTGTACTGACGGACAGGAGGGGCAGAGGAGGGTGGAGGAGGATGGAGATGGCCCTGCTCAGCAGGGCTCTAGACTTTAAGCTCTTTGTGGGCAGGGAACGTGTCTGCCAACTCTCTTATGTTGTACTCTCCCCAGTGCTTGTCTAGTGCTCTGCACACGGTAAGTCCTAAATAAAATACCATTGGTATGAATTGGTCAACAGGGTGGCCATGGGGGCCCTGAGATCGAGAGACCTTCGGGCTTGGCGGCACCAACTCCACTTTCGCCCCTATATGTGCCCAGGTGGGCATTAGGGCGGCGGATCGGGCTAATCATCATCATCATCATCATCAATCGTATTTATTGAGCGCTTCCTGTGTGCAGAGCACTGTACTAAGCGCTTGGGAAGTCCAAGTTGGCAACATATAGAGACAGTCCCTACCCAACAGTGGGCTCACGGTCTAAAAGGGGGAGACAGAGAACAAAACCAAACATACTAACAAAATAAAATAAATAAATAATAATCAATCGATTGTATTTATTGAGGGCTTACTATGTGCAGAGCGTTGTACTAAGAGCTTAGGGGAATACACAACAGAATTAGCTTACACACAGCCTGCTCAAAGTGGAACAAAATAGAGTAAGTGCTTAACAAATACCATTATTGTTATTATTATTATCATTATTAGTCCTGCTTTTGGAAATGTGCAAGTGGAGCTATCCTTGGGAGAATTTTTAAAAAAAACCAACAATCCACCGTTTCCAGGACCCTGCAGCGCCTTAATAAAAATAATAATTGTGGTATTTGTTAAGCACTTACTGTGTTCCAAGCACTGTACTAAGCGCTGAGGTGGATATAAGCAAATGGTGTTGGACACAGTCTTTGTACCACATCTAGACTGAGAGCCCGTTGTCGGGTAGGGACCGTCTCTATCTGTTGCCTACTTGTACTTCCCAAGCGCTTAGAACAGTGCTCTGCACACAATAAGTGCTCAATAAATACGATTGAATGAATGAATGAATGAATGGGGCTCCCAATCCCCATTTAATGCTGTACATGTAGCTTTAAATCAATTTGTTCTGACGATTTTGACACCTATCTACATGTTTTGTTTTGTTGTCTGTCTCCCCCTTCTAGACTGTGAGCCCGCTGTTGGAGAGGGACCGTCTCTGTATGTTGCTGATGTGTACTTCCGAAGCGCTTAGTATAGTGCTTGGAACACAGCGTGGCTCAGTGGAAAGAGCCCGGGCTTTGGAGTCAGAGGTCATGGGTTCAAATTGCAGCTCCGCCAATTGTCAGCTGTGTGACTTTAGGCAAGTCGCTTCACTTCTCCGGGCCTCAGTTACCTCATCTGTAAAATGGGGATTAAGACTGTGAGTCCCCCGTGGGAGAACCTGATCACCTTGTAACCTCCCCAGCGCTTAGAACAGTGCTTTGCACATAGTAAGTGCTTAATAATAATAATGGCATTTATTAAGCGCTTCCTATGTGCAAAGCACTGTTCTAAGCGCCGGGGAGGTTACAGTAATAATGGTGACATTTATTAAGCGCTTACTATGTGCAAAGCACTGTTCTAAGCGCTGGGGTAGATAGAAGGTAATCAAGTTGTCCCATGGGGGGGCTCACAGACTTAATCCCCATTTTCCAGATGAGGTAACTGAGGCACAGAGAATTTAAGTGACATGCCCAAAGTCACACAGCTGACAAGTGGTGGAGCCCGGATTTGAGCCCATGACCTCTGACTCCAAAGCCCGGGCTCTTTCCACTGAGCCACGCTGCTTCCCCCAAATGCCATCATTAATTAACACAGGAAGCGCTCAATAAATACGATTGAACGAATGAATGAATGCATTTTCCAGATGAGGGAACTGAGGCCCAGAGAAGCGAAGCGACTTGCCCAAGGTCACCCAGCAGACAAGGGATTGGAGACGGGAGGGCCTTCCGACCACCAGGCCCGGGCTCTGCCCACTAGGCCACGCCGCTTCTGCTCCGCAGCATTGCCAAGATCCGCCCTTTCCTCTCCATCCGTACCGCTACCCTGCTCGATCAAGCTCTCATCCTATCCCGTCTGGACCACTGCACCAGCCTTCTCTCTGATCTCCCATCCTCGTGTCTCTCTCCACTTCAATCCATACTTCATGCCGCTGCCCGGATGGTCTTTGTCCAGAAACGCTCTGGGCATGTCACTCCCCTCCTCAAAAATCTCCAGTGGCTCCCAATCAATCTGCGCATCAGGCAGAAGCTCCTCACCCTGGGCTTCCAGGCTGTCCATCCATCCCCTCGCCCCCTCCTACCTCACCTCCCTTCTGTCCTTCTCCAGCCCAGCCCGCACCCTCCGCTCCTCTGCCGCTAATCTCCTCACCGTTAGGCCTCATTCTCGCCTGTCCCGCCATCGACCCCCGGCCCACGTCCTCCCCCGGGCCTGGAATGCCCCCAATCATCATCATCATCATCATCAATCGTATTTATTGAGCGCTTACTATGTGCAGAGCACTGTACTAAGCGCTTGGGAAGTACAAATTGGCAACATATAGAGACAGTCCCTACCCAACAGCTAGCTCTCTTCCTCCCTTCAAGGCCCTCCTGAGAGCTCACCTCCTCCAGGAGGCCTTCCCACACTGAGCCCCTTCCTTCCTCTCCCCCTCGCCCCCCTCTCCATCCCCCCATCTTACCTCCTTCCCTTCCCCACAGCACCTGTATATATGTATATATGTTTGTACGTATTTATTACTCTATTTATTTTACTTGTACATCTCTATTCTATTTATTTGATTTTGTTAGTACGTTTGGTTTTGTTCTAGACTGTGAGCCCGCTGTTGGGTAGGGACCGTCTCTATGTGTTGCCAACTTGGACTTCCCAAGCGCTTAGTGCAGTGCTCTGCACACAGTAGGCGCTCAATAAATACGATTGATTGATTCTGCAGGCAGTCGAAGGAAAGAGGTGTGTGTCCTGGGCTCCGGCTGAGCGAAGGAGCGGACCTAGCCGAGTCGGGGGACCCCCGTGCAGGGGAGGGGGGGTGCAGTCCCACCCCCCCTCCTCACCCTGAGCCCTTAGCAGAAGCCGCTTCCCCTTTAAATGCAAATCCTTCCCGGAGCTCCCTCCTTAGCGACAGCGCCCGGGAATGGGAGGCGGGGGGAGGGGGGCCTGGCACAACACGGTCATCACCACCGGCAGCAGCGGGGAGACGTCAGGTCAGTGCTCCAAAATGGACGGGTCCACGACCGGCCGCCTGGGAGGGGTGGGAGATGGGGAGGTATCTTGTATCTTTGTATTTTGTAGCGTTGTATCTTTGTATCATTTAGACTGTGAGCCCGCTGTTGGGTAGGGGCTGCCTCTCTATGTTGCCAACTTGGACTTCCCAAGCGCTTAGTCCAGTGCTCTGCACACAGTAAGCGCTCAATAAATACAACTGATTGATTAGCTTGTATCTTTTATCTTTGTATCTTGGATCTTTTAGACTGCGAGCCCACTGTTGGGTAGGGACTGCCTCTCTATGTTGCCAATTTGGACTTCCCAAGCGCTCAGTCCAGTGCTCCGCACACAGTAAGCGCTCAATAAATACGACTGATGATTGATTGATTAGCTTGTATCTTTTATCTTTGTATCTTGGATCTTTTAGACTGTGAGCCCGCTGTTGGGTAGGGACTGCCTCGATATGTTGCCAACTTGGACTTCCCAAGCGCTCAGTCCAGTGCTCTGCACACAGTAAGCGCTCGATAAATACGATTGATTGATGATTGATTAGCTTGTATCTTTTATCTTTGTATCTTGCATCTTTTAGACTGTGAGCCCGCTGTTGGGTAGGGACTGCCTCTCCATGTTGCCAACTTGGACTTCCCAAGCGCTCAGTCCAGTGCTCCGCACACAGTAAGCGCTCAATAAATACGATTGATTGATTGATTAGCTTGTATCTTTTATCTTCGTATTTTGTATCTTTTAGACTGTGAGCCCACTGTTGGGTAGGGACTGCCTCTCTATGTTGCCAACTTGGACTTCCCAAGCGCTCAGTCCAGTGCTCTGCACACAGTAAGCGCTCAATAAATACGACTGATTGATTAGCTTGTATCTTTTATCTTTGTATCTTGGATCTTTTAGACTGTGAGCCCGCTGTTGGGTAGGGACTGCCTCGATATGTTGCCAACTTGGACTTCCCAAGCGCTCAGTCCAGTGCTCTGCACACAGTAAGCACTCAATAAATACGATTGATTGATTGATCTATCTCCTCCCCCCACCCCGTGCTTAGAACGCTGCTTGGCACATGGTAAGCGCTTAACAGATCGCATCACTGCCCTCCCTCCCCACATCCGCCAAGCTCGCTCTCTCCCTCCCTTCAAGGCCCTACTGAGAGCTCACCTCCTCCAGGAGGCCTTCCCACACTCAGCCCCCTCCTTCCTCTCCCCTTCCTCCCCCTCTCCATCCCCACAGCACCTGTACATATGTTTGTAGACTGTGAGCCCACTGTTGGGTAGGGACCGTCTCTATATGTTGCCAACTTGGACTTCCCAAGCGATTAGTACAGGGCTCTGCACACAGTAAGCGCTCAATAAATACAACTGATTGATTTGTACGGATTTATTACTCTATTGATTTATTTTACTTGAACATATCTATTCTATTCATTTTATTCTGTTAATATGTTTTGTTTTGTTCTCTGTCTCCCCCTTCTAGACTGTGAGCCCACTGTTGGTTATGTACTGTCTCTATATGTTGCCAACTTGGGCTTCCCAAGCGCTTAGTCCAGTGCTCTGCACACAGTAAGCGCTCAATAAATACAATTGATTGATTGAGGGGGAGGATAGATGCGGCGCAACCTTGTGTTTGGGAAGGTGGCCGAGGGGCACAACGGTCCATTGGCCCAGGGCAGCATTCATTCATTCAATCGTATTTATTGAGCACTTACTGTGTGCAGAGCACTGTACTAAGCGCTTGGGAAGTACAAGTCGGCAACAGATAGCGACGGTCCCTACCCAACAGCGGGCTCACAGTCTAGAAGGGGGAGACAGACGACAAAACAAAACATAGAAACCAAATAAAATAAATAGAATAAATATGTACAAGTAAATAGAGTAATAAATTCGTTCATTCATTTATTCAATCGTATTTGTTGAGCGCTTACTGTGTGCAGAGCACTGGACTAAGCGCTTGGGAAGTCCAAGTTGGAAACATATAGAGACGGTCCCTACCCAACAGCGGGCTCACAGTCTAGAAGGGGGAGACATATAAAATAAACCAAATAAAAGAAATAGAATAAATACGTACAAGTAAAATAGAGTAATAAATTCACTCATTCATTCATTCAATCGTATTTATTGAGCGCTTACTGTGTGCAGAACACTGGACTAAGCGCTTGAGAAGTCCAAGTTGGCAACATATAGAGACGGTCCCTACCCAACAGCGGGCTCACAGTCTAGAAGGAGGAGACATATAAAATACACCAAATAAAAGAAATAGAATAAATATGTACAAGTAAAATAGAGTAATAAATTCACTCATTCATTCAATCGTATTTATTGAGCGCTTACTGTGTGCAGAGCACTGTACTAAGCGCTTGGGAAGTCCAAGTTGGCAACAAATAGAGACGGTCCCTACCCAACAGCGGGCTCACAGTCTAGAAGGGGGAGACAGACGACAGAACAAAACATATAGACCAAATAAAATAAATAGAATAAATATGTACATGGAAGATAGAGTAATAAATTCATTCATTCAATCGTACTTATTGAGCGCTTACTGTGTGCAGAGCACTGGACTAAGCGCTTGGGAAGTCCACATTGGCAACATGTAGAGACGGTCCCCACTCAACAGTGGGCTCACAGTCTAGAAGGGGGAGTCAAGATCTCATCATCATCATCAATCGTATTTATTGAGCGCTTACTATGTGCAGAGCACTGTACTAAGCGCTCGGGAAGTACAAATTGGCAACATATAGAGACAGTCCCTACCCAACAGTGGGCTCACAGTCTAAAAGGGGGAGACAGAGAACAAAACCACTCCAGGGAGCCTGTTGGAGCCGTGCCGGCCTGGGGTCGGAGGTCAGGGGGAACATCTGCCCGCTGCTGGAAGGCTGTGGGGCCTAACCTCTCCTGTCCCCGTGTCCTCACCCCCGTCCCATCCCCATCCGCTCGTTGTACCCGTTTAAATGCCCCTCGTCGGGCCGCCTGCCCGGGGGACCCGGACGCGAGACAGAAGCGGCCTGTATTGTCCTTATTACGAGCGTCGTTTAGGGCCTGCGTTTCTTCGCCCCGCGCCAAGCGCCGGGGGAAAGGCTCATGCCTGATTAATTCAGAGGCGGGCCTGGGGGCACAGGAGCCAGGGGGTTGGAGCGTGAGGGCACACAAGGAGAAGACCATAAACGAGAGGACGGGAAAAGCCAGCCACCCTTTCCTAAGCGCGGAGTCTTGCCTTCTACCGGTCTCCACCGCTTAGCAACAAAGAGGTGATTCAGGCTTTCTCCGGGGTGTGGCTAGAAAGAAAGCCGGGGCACCCTGCTTTGCCAGGACCGGGGCTGCCATGCAGGGCTGGTGCCCAGAAGGGAGCACGGCGGGGGGAATCGCGGACTCTGGTTTAGACCAGGAATCGGGGGGCTCAAGGCATAAATCTTGATTGCAAGATTTAATCTTGATTGCAATCTGCCCAATCCCCAGCCTCAAGCGTCTACCCACCCCCGGGTGGCCCCGAATCTCCCAGAGCGGCAGGGTGCAGGTACCCAACTTTCTGGTCCGAGGCCCAGGCGCCAGTCAAGAAGCCGCTAGAGTTTTGCAGCAACTACAGAAATGGCAGTAGAACGCTTTGCAAACGGTAGATGGATAATAAATATCATGGGGTAATAATAATGATGGCATTTATTAAGCGCTTACTATGTGCAAAGCACTGTTGAAAGCGCTGGGATAGATTGGCCAGGCCATCTGTGTGTCCCTTGCCCTGTCAGGGTTCTGAGATGCCCTCGGGCTAGTGAACCGATTCTGCCCCAGGGCCCAAAAAAGACCAGGTGCTCTTCCCTGCCTGCAAGCAATCTTATTTATTGGTGCTTTCTCTCGGACACGTAATCAGGAGGACTAATTCTCTGGAGAAGACACTATTGCTAGGAAAACTTCAGGGGAAAAAGTGGACGAGGCGGACCAGCAGCTAGATGGATAGAGTCGCTACGAATCGGAAACGACTCGACGGCACATAATAATAATAATAATAATAATAATAATAATAATAATAATAATAATAATAAATAACTCTGCGCAGAGCACTGTACTAAGTGCTTGGTAACCTCACTATACCTCCATCTCGCCAATCTCGCCGCCGAGCTCTTGCCCACGTCCTGCCTCTGGTCTGGAACGCCCTCCCTTCTCATATCCGACAGACGATTACTCTCCCCTCCTTCAAAGCCTTTTTGAGGGCACATCTCCTCCAAGAGGCCTTCCCTGACTAAACCCTCCTTTCCTAATAATAATAATAATAATAATGATGGTATTTGTTAAGCGCTTACTATGTGCAAAGCACTGTTCTAAGCACTGGGGTGGTTACAAGGTGATCAGGTTGTCCCACGGGGGGGGCCACAATTTTAATCCCCATTTTACAGATGAGGTAACTGAGGCCCAGAGAAGTTAAGTGACTTGCCCAAAGTCACACAGCTGACCGGGATTTGAACCCATGACCTCTGACTCCAAAGCCCGGGTTCTATCCACTGAGCCACGCTGCTCTTCTCCCACTCCCTTCTGCGTCGCCCTGACTTGCTCCCGTTATTCATCCCCCCCTCCAGCTCCTCAGCCTTTATGTACATAGCTGTAATTTTATTTATTTATATTAATGTCTGCCTCCCCCTCTAGACTGTAAACTTGTTGTGGGCAGGGAATGTGTCTGTTATAGTGAACTCTCCCAAGTGTTTAGTACAGTGCTTTGCACACAGTAAGCACTCAATAAATACGACTGACTGATTGATCACCAATCTCACTGAGATATTTCCAACCAAGATTCCAGGCCCCCAGGGCGGCAGGGTAGGGGTCTTGGTGGCTGGAAAAGGAAGAAAATTGTGGGGCGCGGTGTGTCCCGGGGCTCCCCAGCCCCAGGGAAATAGCCCATGCAGTAGGAAGGACAACTTTTGTAAAAAAAATTAAATAAATTAAAAATTAAAGTATTTGTTAAGGCTTACTATGTGAAGCATAGTTACAGAAGCAGTGTGGCTCAGTGGAAAAGAGCACGGACTTTGGAGTCAGAGGTCATGGGTTCAAATCCCAGCTCCGCCAACTGTCAGCTATGTGACTGTGGACAAGTCACTTCACTTCTCTGTGCCTCAGTTACCTCATCTGTAAAATGGGGATTAAGACCGTGAGCCCCCCGTGGGACAACCTGATCACCTTTTAACCTGCACAGTGCTTTGCACATAGTATCAGTTCCTTCATCTGTAAAATGGGGATTAAGACTGTGAGCCCCCCATGGTACAACCTGATCACCTTGTAACCTCCCCAGCGCTTAGAACAGTGCTTTGCACATAGTAAGCGCTTAATAAATGTCATTATTATTATTATTATTATTATTATGTGTCAAACACTGTTCTAAGCGCTGGGGTAGATTCAAGTTAATCAGGTGAGATACAGTCTCTGACCCATGTGGGGCTCACAGTCTAAGTAGGAGGGAAAACAGGGAAAACTCCGTTTTAGAGTTGAGGAAACTGAGGCACAGAGAAGTGAAGTGACTTGCCCGAGGTCACGCAATAGGCCAGGGGCAGAGCCAGGATTAGAACGCAGGTCCTCTGACTCTCTCAGGTCCGGGCAGTTTCCTTTAGGCCACGCTGCTTCCTTTAGGGCTTCTCTGCCCAGGCAGGCAGGGAGGCAGGAGAAGCAGTCGGAGCCTGAACCATCATCATCATCATCAATCATATTTATTGAGCGCTTACTGTGTGCAGAGCACTGTACTAAGCGCTTGGGAAGTACAAGTTGGCAACATATAGAGACAGTCCCTACCCAATAGTGGGCTCACAGTCTAAAAGGGGGAGACAGAGAACAAAACCAAACATACTAACAAACTAAAATAAATAGAATAGATATGTACACGTTAAATAGAGTAATAAATATGTACAAACATATATACATATATACAGGTGCTGTGGGGAAGGGAAGGAGGTAAGATGAGGGGGATGGAGAGGGGGACGAGGGGGAGAGGAAGGAAGGGGCTCAGTGTGGGAAGGCCTCCTGGAGGAGGTGAGCTCTCAGCAGGGCCTTGAAGGGAGGCCCTTTTAGACTGTGAGCCCACTGTTGGGTAGGGACTGTCTCTATATGTTGCCAACTTGTACTTCCCAAGCGCTTAGTACAGTGCTCTGCACACAGTAAGCACTCAATTAATACGATTGATGATGAGGAAGAGAGCTAGCTTGGCGGATGGGCAGAGGGAGGGCATTCCAGGCCCGGGGGATGACGTGGGCCGGGGGTCGATGGCGGGACAGGCGAGAACGAGGCCTAACGGTGAGGAGAATCCCCTTGGGGTTCCGAGCACGTGGTTTTGGGGAGCTTCCAACCCTAAGGTGCACGTTCTGCTCTCTGAAGGTGGACTTTGGGATTCGCTCGGGTCTGAGCAGCCCGCGGCCCCCGAGGAACGCGGCCGGCCGGGCCCCCCGTCGAGTCCCCGCGATGGACGACAAGAAGAAGAAGCGGAGCCCCAAGGCCGGCCTGGCCCAGCCCGCCTCGGCCAGCGCCTTGCGCAAAGTGCCCGTCCCCCCCAGCAAGAGTGCCTCCTTCTCCCTCGGCCTCCCTCACCTGCCCTCCCCCAAGCAGCGCGCCAAGTTCAAGAGGTAAGGGAGCGCTCGGGCCTGGCCGGGGCAGAAGGGGCCAGCGGCGGCTTCTTCTCCTGCGTCAATCAATCAATCAATCAATCGTATTTATTGAGCGCTTACTGTGTGCAGAGCACTGGACTAAGCGCTTGGGAAGTACAAGTTGGCAACATAGAGAGACGGTCCCTACCCAACAGTGGGCTCACCGGGGTCGGGGGGCGGAATGGGGCGGGAGGGACCAAAGTGAGCGCTGATGGAGAATCGGTTCAGAAAGGTTTCGTAACTTGCCTAGGGTCACCCAGCGGAACAGATGAAGCAAACTTAATCCTAACAAACTTTTAGACTGTGAGCCCACTGTTGGGTAGGGACTGTCTCTATATGTTGCCAACTTGGACTTCCCAAGCGCTTAGTACAGCGCTCTGCACACAGTAAGCGCTCAATAAATACGATTGATTGATTAAGCAGCAGCAGCGTGGCTCAGTAGAAAAAGCATGGGCTTTGGAGTCAGAGGTCATGGGTTCATTCATTCAGTCGTATTTATTGAGCGCTTACTGTGTGCAGAGCACTGGACTAAGCGCTTGGGAAGTCCAAGTTGGCAACATCTAGAGACGGTCCCTACCCAGCGGTGGGCTCACGGTCTAGAAGGGGGAGACGGAGAACAAAACGTATTACAAAATGAAATAAATAGAATAAATATGTACAAATAAGATAAGTAGAGTAATAAATACGTACAAATATATATATACATATATACAGGTGCTGTGGGGAGGGGAAGGAGGTAAGGGGGGATGGGGAGGGGGAGGAGGGGGAGAGGAAGGAGGGGGCTCAGTCTGGGGCTCAGTCGGTTTTAAGTGTTTGAAAGATTCAAATCCCAGGTCCACCAATCGTCAGCTGTGTGACTTTGGGCAAGTCACTTAACTTCTCTGGGCCTCAGTAACATCATCTGTAAAATGGTGATTAAGACTGCGAGCCCCCCGTGGGACAACCTGATCACCTTGTAACCTCCCCAGCGCTTAGAACAGTGCTTTGCACATAGTAAGCGCTTAATAAATGCCATTATTATTATTAATAAAGTGAGCGCCGATGGAGAATCGGTTCAGAAAGGTTATGTAACTTGCCTGGGGTCACCCAGCGGAACGGATTAAGCAGAAGCAGTTTGGCTCAGTGGAAAGAGCCTGGGCTTTGGAGCCAGAGGTCATGGGTTCAAATCCCGGCTCCGGCACTTGTCAGCTGTGTGACTTGGGGCAAGTCACTTCACTTCTCTGGGCCTCAGTTCCCTCATCCGGAAAATGGGGATGAAGATTGTGAGCCCCCCGTGGGACAACCTGATCATCTTACAACCTCTCCAGCACTTAGAACAGTGCTTGGCACATAGTAAGCGCTTAATAAATGCCATCATTATTATTATTATTATTATTATTATTATCATTAAGCGCTACCTGGGGCCAGATCCCAGGTCTCCAAAGCCCCAGCTCCAGGCTCATCCCCTCCACCTTCACGGCCTGTTTCAGAACTTCCTTCCCACCTCACCCCCCCAAAATTGAAACTCTTCTCTGTTCCCTCCCTTCAAGGCCCTACTGAGAGCTCACCTCCTACAGGAGGCCTTCCCAGACTGAGCTCCTTCCTTCCTCTCCCCCTCATCCCCCTCTCCATCCCCCCCATCTTACCTCCTTTTCTTCCCCCCAGCACCTGTATATATGTATATATGTTTGTACATATTTATTACTCTATTTATTTTACTTGTACATATCTATTCTATTTATTTTATTTTGTTAGTATGTTTGGTTTTGCTCTCTGTCTCCCCCTTTTAGACTGAGAGCCCACTGTTGGGTAGGGACTGTCTCTATATGTTGCCAACTTGGACTTTCCAAGCGCTTAGTACAGTGCTCTGCACACAGTAAGCGCTCAATAAATATGATTGATTGATTGATTGATTGATGGGGCTGGGAGGCCTCCGGCGGAGCTGACCCTGAGCGGGTCTGTGGGGGCACGCAGGGCTGTCAAGGAGAAATGCCGCCCGGTGCTGGCCAGTGGGGGAGTGGGCACGCCGGGGGCCCCCCTACAGCACTCGTTCCTCACCGACGTGACCGACGTCTACGAGATGGAAGGGGGACTGCTCAACCTGCTCAATGACTTCCACTCGGGACGGCTCCAGGCCTTCGGTGAGCGGGGCTGGGGGGAGGCCCCGGGGGCCCCCAAAGTGGCCCCATCTCGACCTGTCATCCCCTACACGTCCAGAGAGATTCCCAATGGGCCGGGCCGGGGGGCTTGCGGGGAGGGGGCCGGAGGGGGTCCCGGGAGCTGAGGCGTTCTGGGCGCCAGGGAAGGAGTGCTCCTTCGAGCAGCTGGAGCACGTGCGGGAGATGCAGGAGAAGCTGGCCCGGCTGCACTTCAGCCTGGATGTCTGCGGGGACGGGGAGGAGGACGAGGAGGAAGAGGAAGAGGAGCTGCCTGAGGAGCAGAAGAAGAACGTGGCCGACCGCAACCTGGACCAGCTGCTGAGCAACGTGAGCCGCGGGGGCCCGGCGGAAGCGGGGAGCTCGGGGGGCTCACGTGGGCTGGGGGGACCCTAAACACTGGGAGGGGATGCACCCCCTCACCCCTCTGTTGCCTCCCCGTTGCTCATCACCCTGACCCAAATCCCTCCCTCTGTCCCCCAGGACCTGCTCTCTCCTCTGATCCTTCCCTTCCTCTCATATTCCCTCCACAGCTAGAAGACCTGAGCAACTCCATGTATCCTTTCTAGGGGGGCGGTGGGCAGCGGCTCCGGGATCTGGCAGTGGAGCGTGGTTTTTTTTGGGGGGTGCCATAATTATTGATTTTTTTTTTATGTATTTGTTAAGTGCTTACTATGTGCCAGGCACTGTACTAAGCACTGGGGTAGAGACAAGCTAATCAGGTGAGACACAGCCCCCGTCCCACAGGGGGATCACAGTCTTAACCCCCCTTTTACACATGAGGTAACTGAGGCCCAGAGAGGTCAAGTGACTTGCCCAAGGTCACCCAGCAGACAAGCGGTGGAGCCGGGATTAGAACCCAGATCCTTCTATCTCCCGGACCTGTGCTCTATTCACTAGGCCACGGTTGCTTCCCAATGCTTGATCTGTTGTAAGTCCTTAACAGATTATTATTGCAATTCATAATAATTAATTATTATTGCTGCTTGAAGTCCATGTTACAGAACAGACACAGCCTTTGCACTCAAAGTAAGCAGAATCAGACAGAGCTAAGGCAGCCTCACAGAAAATCCTTGCCTCTTGCTCCAAATCCTCCTCTCAGGGAATTTCCAATCAATGCAGGAATGGGGAAGCAGCATGAACTAATAGCTAAAGTATGGGCCTGGGAGCCAAAGGGCCTGGATTCTAAATCAGGGTCTGCCACTTGCCTGCTGTGTGACCTTGGGCAAGTCACTTAACTTCTCCGTGCCGCAGTTTCCTCAACTTCAAAGTGGGAATTCAATTCCCGTCCTCCCTCGTACTTAGGCTGCGAGCCCCGTGTCGGGCAGGGACCGTGTCCGACCTGAATAACTTGTCTCTACCCCAAAATTTAAGAACTGTGCTCGACACATACTAAGTACTAAATAACGGAACATGGATTCATCTCTATATGAGCAGTAGATTGAGACCATGGTCCATTCAGTCTTGGATTCTGATTCCGATGGGGGCAACAGGATGTTTGGAGGAGTCGCGTGAGGGCTGCCGTCTTAAACTCTTTCTCCCAGAGTTAGGGATTCATTCGTTCATTCATTCAATCGTATTTATTGAGCGCTTACTGAGTGCAGAGCACTGTACTAAGCGCTTGGGAAGTCCAAGTCGGCAACATCTAGAGACGGTCCCTTCCCAACGATGGGCTCACGGTCTAGAAGGGGGAGACAGACAACAAAACACGTAGACAGGTGTCAAAATCATCAGAACAAATAGAATTAAAGCTATATGCACATCATTAAAACCAATAGAATAGTAAATTTGTATAAGTAAAATAAATAGAGTAATAAATCTGTACAAATATATACAAATGCCGTGGGGTGGGGAAGGAGGTCCCCCTCGTCCCCCTCTCCATCCCCCCCATATTACCTCCTTCCCTTCCCCACGGCACCTGTACATATGTATATATGTTTGTACATATTTATTACTCTATTTATTTATTTATTTTACTTGTACATATCTATTCTATTTATATTATTTTGCTAGTATGTTTCGTTTGGTTCTCTGTCTCCCCCTTCTAGACTGTGAGCCCACTGTTGCGTAGGGACTGTCTCTATATGTTGCCAATTTGTACTTCCCAAGCGCTTAGTACAGTGCTCTGCACATAGTAAGCGCTCAATAAATACGATTGATGATGATGAGGTAGGGCGGTGTTTCCAGTAAAGGCCGAAAAGATCCAGAATGGCAGCTCTCTGCCCCGATGAGCGCTTGGAAGCCTGCCTTCCCTCTGCAGCCCCGTTAAAATCCCTGCTCCATTTTCGCCCCCACTCTCAAAATGAAAAGTCAGCGCCCTTCTGCCTGAAGGAAAAGTCTCAGCTGGGATTTAAAGGAGGAGGAAGGGTGGTGGGCGAAATAAGGACACAGCCGCCTGCAGAAGAAACGGCTCTGCGGTAGGAGAGCGGGAGAGGGCAGCTAAAACAAGGGCCAGTTGGCTAGAAAAAAAATTAGCGCTTAGTACGGTGCTCTGCACATTGTGAGCGCTCAATAAATACGAATGAATGAAAGGGAGGGTGGGAAGTGGCAGCGCTTTCTTTGAGCCAGGCCTGGCTGGGAGGGCTCAAACCCCGGGGCCAGGGAGAGCACATGAAGTGCTATGAAGGCTGCAGTCGATCAATCGTTCAATTAATCAATAGTATTTACTGTGGTACTTGTTTGGTGCTTACTGTATGTCAAGCACTTCTCTGAGTGCTGGGGTGGATTTGAGATGATCAGGTCAGACTCAGTCCCTGTCCCCCACGGAGCTCACAGTCTAAGTAGGAGGGAGGATAGGAATTGAACCCCCATTTTACGAGAAGCAGCGTGGCTCAGTGGAAAGAGCCCGGGCTTTGGAGTCAGAGGTCGTGGGTTCAAATTCCGGCTCCGCCAATTGCCAGCTGTGTGACTTTGGGCAAAATCACTTAACTTCTCGGTGCCTCAGCTCCCTCATCTGTAAAATGGGGATTAATCATCATCATCATCATCATCAATCGTATTTATTGAGCGCTTACTATGTGCAGAGCACTGTACTAAGCGCTTGGGAAGTACAAATTGGCAACACATAGAGACAGTCCCTACCCAACAGTGGGCTCACAGTCTAAAAGGGGGAGACAGAGAACAAAACCAAACATACCAACAAAATAAAACAGAATAGATATGCACAAGTAAAATAAATAAATAAATAAATGGAGTAATAAATATGTACAAACATATACATATAATTAATAATGATGGTATTTATTGTGCGCTTACTATGTGCGATGCACTGTTCTAAGCGCTGGGGGGATACGAGGTGATCAGGTTGTCCCACAGGGAGCTCACAGTCTTAATCCCCATTTTACAGATGAGGTAACTGAGGCACAGAGAAGTGAAGTGACTTGCCCAAAGTCACACAGCTGACAAGCGGCAGAGTTGGGAGTAGAACCCATGACCTCTGGCTCCCAAGCCCGTGCTCTTTCCGCTGAGCCACGCTGCTTCTCTAATAATAATAGTATTCATTAAGCACTTGCTATGTGCCAAGCACCGTTTTAAGCGCTGGGGTTGATACAGGGTAATCAGGTTGTCCCATGTGGGGCTCACATTTTTAATCCCCATTTTACAGAGATGAGGTAACTGAGGCACAGAGAAGTGAAGTGACTTACCCAAGGTCACTCAGCAGACAAGTGGCAGAGGTGGGATTAGAACCCACGTCCTCTGACACTCAGGCCCGTGCTCTTTCCAGTAAGCCACGCTGCTTCCCAGTGAGCCCCCTGAGGGACAACCTGATCAGCTTGTAACCTCCCGGGCGCTTAGAACAGTGCTTTGCACATAGTAATAATAATAATAATGGCATTTATTAAGCGCTTACTATGTGCAAAACACTGTTCTAAGCGCTGGGGAGGTTACAAGATGATCAGGTTGTCCCATGGGGGGCTCCCAATCTTAATCCCCATTTTACAGATGAGGGAACTGAGGCCCAGAGAAGTGAAGTGACTTGCCCAAAGTCACCCAGCTGACAATTGGGTAGGGCCGGGATTCGAACCCGTGAACTCTGATTCCAAAGCCCGGGCTCTTTCCACTGAGCCATGCTGCTTCCCCGAAGCAGCATGTAAGCTTTAGTAAGCGCTTAATAAATGCCATTATTAGTAGTAGTAGCAGTAGTAGTAAGCAGCCATCATTATTAAATGCCATTATTAGTAGTAGTAGTAAGCACTTAACAAATACCATCATTATTATTATTATTATATAGGAGGGGGAGGGAGTGGCAGAGGGAGGTCTGAATATGGGGGGTAGAGTGAGCCAGGTTGACCAGGTGGGCGAGGAGGGGGCAGTGAGCAGGGGGAGGGGAAGGCAGGGGCAGTTAAGGAGGGTGGGGGGTGGAGAGGAACAGAACCCCTCTCATGGCTGGAGACCCCTGGGAGGGGAGTTCAGATTAGGACGGGGATTTTTTTGGCTGCCACTTACGGCAGGGGGAAGGGCAGAAGCTGGGAAAAGGGACACTCCTTGGGGAAGGGGCCAGATAGGGCCGGCCACGTTGGAAGGCACTGGCTTGTGGGGGAAATGGGCCCGGGGCCCTCCCCAGGGGGGCTGCAGCTCCTATTTCCCTTAACTTCCCACTCAGACAGAAGCTGCACCTGGCGGAGAACCCCCAGCCCGAGGAGCCCCCCACGGTCTAGCCTAGCAGGGGGCAAAACCTGCCCCGGACTCCGTGGGGGACCAGTCAGGAGAAGGAACAGCAGCAGCCGGGAGAGGAAGGGAGCTCAGGGAGAACCGGGGCCCAACTCCAGCCTCTGTAGTACGTGGCTCATATGGGACAAGGGGAGGGAGGGAGCGCTGCATGAAGGGTTTGAGCCCTGAGGGAGAGACACCCCCCCCCCCCAGCTCTGCCTCAGTTTTCCTTCCCCTCACTCGAATTGGCTGGAGAAACCCTTGTGGGACTGAGGGGGTGGGCGCCGGAATCGAGCTCCATCCCTCCTGCCCACCCTGAGGCCCAGATTCTGGGTCCCCGGGGCTCTGCTCCCCAAAATATTCAACGAGCCGAGACCCAGTGGAGGGTAGGAGCCGGGGATCTGTTGGCCCCCCCAACCCTGTTACACTGTGCCGGAGCCCCCTCCCCTGGGGCCTCCCCCACACTCAGGTGTGCCGTCTTCCAGCCCCATACCACCCGGTGCTTTCCTCACCGCACACGACTGTGACTTTTGTACGGCAATATGGGTATATTTCACACCGTCACCACCATCACCGGCCACCCGGCCCACCTGACACCAGTGGGCTGCTTGTAAGGTGTTTCCGTACCCTTTGGTGTTACAGGAGGGGGCAGATGGAAAGTCTGGGTCCAGACTAGAGAAGCAGCGTGGCTCAGTGGAAAGAGCACAGGCTTTGGAGTCTGAGGTCATGGGTTTGAATCCCGACTCTGCCACATGTCTGCTGTGTGACCTTGGGCAAGTTACTTAACTTCTCTGAGCGTCAGTTACCTCATCTGTAAAATGGGGATTAAGACTGTGAGCCCCACGTGGGACAGCCTGATCACTTTGTATCCCCCCCGAGCACTTAGAACAGTGCTTTGCACATAGTAAGCACTTAACAAATGCCAACATTATTATTAGAGGCAATGGGTGCTGCCAATGACGGTTGCCCTGGCCACCCACCTTGCCCCAAGACCCTGGCAGGTTCTCTCTTCCCCTGGTTGTGTGCTGTCTCTTGGCTATCCTGGAATCTGGACAGGTTGAATTAAACGCCCAGTCCGCTGCCTCTGTGTCTTTCTTTGTCTCCAGCGATGAGATGAGATCGTTTTATCCACCTCCCTGCCAGCGACCAGGGCGGTTCCTCACCCACCTTGGGTCAGCCCAAGATCTGTTCTGCGCTGGAGGCTCCTCTGTCCTCCGGTTTGCCTTCCAGAATCTTCCACTCGCTCAGGAAGTTCTTCCTGCCGTCTGACCTCCATTGCTGAAGTTGCACCTTCTTCCCCCCGTTGCTGGACCACGGAGAAGGGGGCTGGGGGAGAGAGAAGCCTTCCGCCCCTCTCCTCGCCCCAACAGATACCCCTGTACCCCAACATCCCTGATGGTGATCCACTTTAACCTGGGCCATGGGAGCACCAAAGTCTCCTACCCCAGCCTTGAACTTCCACCTCTGCTAGAGTGTACTTTCCCAAGCGCTTAGCACAGTGTTCCAGTCACGGTAAGCGCTCAATAAATACCCTCGATTGGGGTGACTCGGGAGTAGTAATGATGGTTTTTGTTAAGCACTTACTATGTGCAAAGCACTTTTCTAAGCGCTGGGGAGATACAAGGTGATCAGGTTGTCCCACGGGGGGGCTCACAGTCTTAATCCCCATTTTACAGATGAGGGAACTGAGGCCCAGAGAAGTGAAGCGACTTGCCCAAAGTCACCCAGCTGACAAGATGGGTCATTCATTCAATCGTATTTATTGAGCACCTTCTGTACGCAAAGCACTGTACTAAGCGCTTGGGAGAGTACAAAGCAGCGTGGCTCAGTGGAAAGAGCCCGGGCTTTGGAGTCAGAGGTCATGGGGTCAAATCCCGGCTCCGCCACTTGTCAGCTGTGTGACCTTGGGCAAGTCACTTAACTTCTCTGGGCTTCAGTGACCTCATCTGGAAAATGGGGATTAAAACTGTGAGCCCCATGTGGGACAACCTGATCACCTTGTAAACTCCCCAGCGCTTATAACAGTGCTTTGCACAGAGTAAGCGCTTAATAAATGCCATTATTATTAAGTGGAGTCGGGATTTGAACCCATGACCTCTGATTCCAAAGCCCAGGCTCTTGCCACTGAGCCACGCTGCTGGAGTACTGTGGTGATGCCTTCGCCCGCGTCCTGACGCTTCAACAGGGAGCCTGAGATGGGGAGAGGAGATTTACTGACCCTAGAGCGCCCTAGAGTTCCCATTCCCATTCCCATTCCCGTCTCCGTTCCCGTTCGGTCGGAATGGGAGGCTGTCAGAGGGACGTTGCCAAGGAGATGAGGAGAGACGGGTGGAGAGCAGAACTGTTTCCATGGGATGAACAGTGAGGAGCCGTTTATCCGTTTCCATGGGGATGAGCAGGGGCGGGGCGCTGAGCCGTTGCCATGGGGATGAGCGGGGGCGCTGAGCCGTTGCCATGGGGATGAGCAGGGGCGGGGCGTCGTCGCCATGGGGATGAGCAGGGGCGCGGTGCAGCGTGGCTTATCAATCAATCAGTCAATCGTATTTATTGAGCGCTTACTGTGTGCGGAGCACTGTACTAAGCGCTTGGGAAGTACAAGCTGGCAACATCTAGAGACAGTCCCTACCCAACAGTGGGCTCACAGTCTAGAAGGGGGAGACAGAGAACAAAACCAAACATACTAACAAAATAAAATAAATAGAATAGATAGGTACAAGTAAACTAAATAAAGGAAAGGAAAGGACGTGGGTTCAAATTCCGCCTCCGCCACTTGTCTGCTGTGTGACCTTGGGCAAGCCGATTAGCTTCTCTGGGCCTCAGTTCCCTCATCTGTAAAATGGGGGTGAAGACTGTGAGCCCCACGTGGGACAACCTGATTACCTTGTATCTACCCCAGTGCTTAGAACAGTGCTTGGCACAGACTAAGCGCTTAACAAACAGCATACCTATTATTATTATTATTTCGTGGTGATGAGCAGGGGCGGGGAGCTGAGCCATTTCGGTGGGGATGAGCGACCCCCAATCTGTCTGTCTCCCCCTTCTAGACTGTGACCCCCCCCCAACCCCCGCCGTACTCCCTTCCCCGCCCCTCAGGAGTTGTATATATTTGTACTTATTTATTACTCTATTTTATTTGTGCATATTTACTATTCTATTTTATTAATGATGTGTATTCTGACGGTACTGACATCTGTCAACTTGTTTTGTTTTGTTGTCTGTCTCTCCCTTCTAGACCGTGAGCCCGTTGTTGGGTAGGGACCGTCTCTATCTGTTTCCGATTTGTACTTCCTAAGCGCTTAGTGCACTGCTCTGCACAGTGTAAGCGTTCAATAAATACGATTGAATGAATGAATGAATGAATGAATGAATGTTGGGTCGGGACCGTCTCTGTTGCCGATTTGTACTTCCCAAGCGCTTAGTGCAGTGCTCTGCATACAGTAAGCGCCCAATAAATACGATTGGATGAATGAGTGAATGAATGAATGTTGGGTAGGGACCGTCTCTGTTGCCGATTGGTACTTTCCAAGCGCTTAGTGCAGTGCTCTGCACACAGTAAGCATCCAATAAATACGATTGGATGAATGAATGAATGAGTGAGTGAATGAATGAATGAATGAATGAATGAATGAATGTGGGTAGGGACCGTCTCTGTTGCCGATTTGTACTTTCCAAGCGCTTAGTGCAGTGCTCTGCACACAGTAAGCACCCAATAAATACGATTGGATGAATGAATGAATGAATGAGTGAATGAATGAATGAATGAGTGAATGAATGAATGAATGTTGGGTCGGGACCGTCTTTATCTGTTGCCGACTTGTACTTCCTAAGTGCTTAGTGCAGTGCTCTGCACACAGTAATAATAATAATGATGATGGTATTTGTTAAGTGCTTACTATGTGCCAAGCACTGTTCTAAGCGCTGGGGAGGTCACAAGGTGATCAGGTTGTCCCACGGGTGGGGGTGGGGGCTCACAGTTTTAATCCCCATTTTACAGATAAGGGAACTGAGGCCCAGAGAAGTGAAGTGACTTGCCCAAAGTCACCCAGCTGACAGTTGGAAGAGCCGGGATTTGAACCCATGACCTCTGACTCCTACACCCGGGCTCTTTCAACTGAGCCACGCTGCTTCTTACTGAGTAAGCGCCAAATAGATACGATTGAATGACTGGATGAATGAATGACTGGATGACTGACTGACTGACTGAATGAATGAATAAATCAATCAATCGTATTTATTGAGCGCTTACTGTGTGCAGAGCACTGGACTAAGCGCTTGGGAAGTCCAAGTTGGCAACATATAGAGACAGTCCCTACCCAACGGTGGGCTCACAGTCTAGAAGGGGGAGAATGAATGATGAATGAATGAATGAATGATGAGCAGGGGCTGGGGGGGGGCTGAGTCGTTGTCATGGGAACGAGGAGGGTGCGGTCTGATGACGTCCGTAGGGGGCGCCGGGGGCGGGGTTGGGCCGTTGCCACGGGGAGGAGAAGAAAAGGGCGTGGTCTGATGACGTATGTAGTGGCGCCGGGGGCGGGGCTGAGCCGTTGCCACGGGGACGAGAAGGGAAGGGCGCGGTGTGATGACATATAGGGGAGCCGGGGGCGGGGCTGAGCCGTTACCACGGGAACGAGGAGGGAGGGGCTCGGTCTGATGACGTATATAGGGGGCGCCGGGGCGGGGTTGGGCCGTTGCCACGGGGACGAGAAGGGAAGGGCGCGGTCTGATGACGTGAGGAGAGGCGTAGGGGGCGGTGCTGAGCCGTTGCCACGGGAACGAGGAGGGAGGGACGCGGTCTGATGACGTATATAGGGGGTGCCGGGGCGGGGTTGGGCCGTTGCCACGGGGACGAGGAGGGAGGGGCGCGGTCTGATGACGTCTGTCGGCGGCCCGGTTGTGGGGTGATGGAGGCGGAAGAGTTGGTCCGGCGGGTGACGGCGCTGCAGGTCGGGGGGCGGCTCGGGACGGGGGGAGGGCGGTGACCTCTCGGTGACCTCTCGGTGACCCCCGCGGTGAGAAGGACCGTGAGCCCCCCCCCCCCCCCGTCGGGTAGGGACCGTCTCTAGATGTTGCCAACTTGTACTTCCCAAGCGCTTAGCACAGTGCTCTGCACACAGTAAGCGCCCAATAAATACGATTGAACGAAGGAATGAAGCAGCGTGGCTCAGTGGCAAGAGCCCGGGCTTTGGAGTCAGAGGTCATGGGTTCAAATCCCGACTCCGCCAATTGTCAGCTGGGTGACTTTGGGCACGTCACTTCAGTTCTCTGGAGTCGGAGGTCATGGGTTCAAATCCCGGCTCCGCCACTTGTCAGCTGGGTGACTTTGGGCAAGCCACTTCACTTCTCTGGGCCTCAGTTCCCTCATCTGTAAAATGGGGATGAAGACTGGGAGCCCACCGTGGGACAACCCGATCACCTTGTATCCCCCCAGCGCTTAGAACAGCGCTTTGCATATAGTAATCGCTTAATAAATGCCATCATTGTTATCATTATTATTATTATTATTATTCTCTGGGCCTCAGTGACCTCATCTGTCAAGTGGGGATTCAAACCGTGAGCCACCGCTTAGAACAGTGCTTTGCATATAGTAATGGCTTAATAAATGCCATCATTGTTATCATTATTATTATTATAATTCTCTGGGCCTCAGTGACCTCATCTGTCAAGTGGGGATTCAAACCGTGAGCCACCGCTTAGAACAGCGCTTTGCATATAGTAATCGCTTAATAAATGCCATCATTGTTATCATTATTATTATTATTATAATTCTCTGGGCCTCAGTGACCTCATCTGTCAAGTGGGCATCCAGACCGTGAGCCACCGCTTAGAACAGCGCTTTGCATATAGTAATGGCTTAATAAATGCCATGATTGTTATCATTATTATTATTCTCTGGGCCTCAGTGACCTCATCTGTCAAGTGGGGATTCAAACCGTGAGCCACCGCTTAGAACAGCGCTTTGCATATAGTAATGGCTTAATAAATGCCATCATTGTTATCATTATTATTATTCTCTGCGCCTCAGTGACCTCATCTGTCAAATGGGGATTCAAACCGTGAGCCCCCCCCGTGGGACAACCTGATCACCTTGCAACCTTCCCAGCGCTTAGAACAGTCTTTGTACATAATAATCATAATAATAATGGCATTTATTAAGCACTTCCTATGTGCAGAGCACTGTTCTACATAGTACTGTTCTTACATAGTAAGCGCTTAATAAATACCATTATTATTATTGTTATTTTTGTTATTATGACCTCCCCTGGCCCAGGCCCGTGTGCGCGGCTGGCTGGTGCGGCGCCGGTTCCGGAGCCTCCGCGAAGACTACGAGGAGTTGGTGCGGGCCATCGAAGGACACGGGGACCTGCTGCGGTGGCGGGGCCGAGCCATCCCCCGCCCCGTCTTCCTCCAACAGGTGCGAGACCCCCACACCCTTTCCTCGGCCGCAGACCCCACGCCACCCGGCACTCATCCTCATCATCGCAGAGAAGCAGCGTGGCTCAGTGGAAAAGAGCCCGGGCTTTGGAGCCCGAGGTCACGGGTTCAAAGCCTGGCTCCGCCAATTGTGTGACTTTGGGCGAGTCACTTCACTTTTCCGGGCCTCAGTTACCCCATCTGTAAAATGGGGATTAAGACTGTGAGCCCCACGTGGGACAACCTTGTAACCTCCCCAGCGCTTAGAACAGGGCTTTGCACATAGTAAGTACTTAATGAATGCCATCATTATTATCAATCAATCAATCAATCAATCGTATTTATTGAGCGCTTACTGTGTGCAGAGCACTGTGCTAAGCGCTTGGGAAGTCCAAGTCGGCAACACATAGAGACAGTCCCTACCCAACAGTGGGCTCACGGTCTAGAAGGGGGAGACAGAGAACAAAACCAAACATACTAACAAAATAAAATAAATAGAATAGATATGGACAAGTAAGATAAATAAATAGAGTAATAAATATGTACAAACATATATACAGGTGCTGTGGGGAAGGGAAGGAGGTAAGATGGGGGGATGGAGAGGGGGAGGGGAGGATTATTATCATCATTCATTCATTCAATCATATGTATTGAGCACCTACTGTGTGCAGAGCGCTGGACTAAGCTCTTGGGAAGTCCAAGTTGGCAACATAGAGAGATGTTCCCTACCCAGCAACGGGCTCACAGTCTAGAAATGGCATGATAGTAATAATAATGATAATGATGGGGGTAGCTGTTAAGCGCTTATTATGTTCTAAGCGCTGGGGTTGATATGTGGTCATCAGGTTGTCCCACGGTGGGGGCTCACAGTCTTAACCCCCATTTTACAGATCAGGTCACTGAGGCCCAGAGAAGCGAAGTGACTCGCCCAGAGTCACGCAGCTGACAAGTAGCAGAGCCGGGATCAGAACCCACGACCTCTGACTCCCAAGCCCGGGCTCTTTCCACTAAAAGCGCTTACTATGACTGTGAGCCCCTTGTTAGGGACTGGCTCCATATTTTGCCGATTTGTACTTCCCAAGCGTTTAGTCCAGTAAGCACTCAATTAACACGATTGAATGAATGAATATGCACTGTTCTCATTCAGTCCGTTGTGTTTACTGAGCGCTTACTCTGTGCAGAGCACCGAACTAAGCGCGTGGGAGAGGACAACCAACTTGTACTTCCCAAGCGCTTAGTCCAGTGCTCTGCACACAGTAAGCGCTCAATAAATACGATTGATTGATTGACACTGTAACAGATGCTTTCCCTGCCCACAATGAGCTTACAGCCTAGACCTCCCGGGGTTCCCTCGCGTTGTAGGAAGCTTGGGATGGGGAAGTGGGACTTAGGGAGGCTTGAGCCCCCTACCCCAATTCTTCCAAGCCTTGCCTCGGTCCCTCAGAGCCTCCCCCTGCTCACAGCGGGGAATCGGGACCCCGGCCGATCGGCTCCTTGCCCCTTTGTACCTCCCTTTGCTCCACCAGAAGGTGAAAACCAAGCCAGTCGGTGCCCCGGAGGTGGTTTCCCAAGTGGAGAGCGGCCCGGGAGGAGGGCAGGACCAGCCACGTGCCCCCCTGGATGAAGAACCTGAGAGAGACTGTGCTGACCGGAGCCATGGGGAGACCCCGGCCCAGTTGCCCAGAGAGAGACATTCCCCGAACCGCGGCGGAGCGAGGGGGCCGGACCCGGGCCCAGGAGACCTATCCAGTTGGGAACGCAGCCGGTCCGGAGCCCCAAAGGACCCTGGGAGTGAGGCTAACCTGAGCGACGCCTCGTCCGTGTGGAGCAGTGCTACCTGGGAGACAGAGGCCGCGGACCCCCGGGCAGGGGGAGACCGAGGCAGCTATCCAGGTATCCACATCCTGCCCCGAGGGTCGCTGCGACTGCAGGGCTGAACCCACCCTCTCCGTGACCCCAACCCCCTCAGCCAGAACCGCGGCCCCCTACCCTGACTCGAGACCCCGGAGAGGACCCCAGAGATTCCCTTTCTCAGCCCCTACGGGGTCAGGGTACAGATGTAAGAGAAATAATACTAACTAAAGTATTATTACTGAGAGGCAGCAGGAGGGACGAGAGTGGAGAGAAGCCCGGGGAAGGCAGCTAGAGAAGAGGAAAGGTGTTCGTTCTCTGTACCTTAGTTTCTTCATCTGTAAAATTGGAATTCAATACCTGGTCTTCCCTGGACTTAGACAGTCAGCCCCTTGTGGGACAGGTACCGTATTCAACCTGATTACTTTGTATCGATACAAGGCTTGACACATGGGAAGTGCTTAACAAATACCACTGTAATTCATATCATTCTCACCCTGTGCAAGGAAAACTGAGGAGGGGCTCTTGGGTTTCAAAGGTGCGGCTGGGAGAGAGGGGAGGAGAGATCTGGAAGGGAAGCAGGAAGGGAAAACCTTGAAGTCTCAGGGAATACCAGGTATTGAATCCCAATTTTACAGATGAAGAAACTAAGGTACAGAGAACGAACACCTTTCCTCTTCTCTAGCTGCCTTCCCCGGGCTTCTCTCCACTCTCATCCCTCCTGCTGCCTCTCAGTAATAATACTTTAGTTAGTATTATTTCTCCTACATCCGTACCCTGACCCCGTAGGGGCTGAGAAAGGGAATCTCTGGGGTCCTCAGTCTTGGCTCTGCGTCAAGCATTGTTCTAAGCGTTGGGACCGATCCAAGGTAATCAGGTTGGACGGAGGCCCCGTGAAACCGTCCGACCCGTGAGGATTGGGACCTGCTGTACCCGCGGTCTCTTTGCCACAGGCTCCCAGCTGCCCTCCGACCTGCCCCAGCTGCAGCGGCACCGCAGCCACCTGGCCATGGAGTTGCTCTGGCTGCAGCAGGCGATCGCCAGCCGCAAGGAGGTAAGAGAGACATGAGCTACTGACCTCTCTTCCCACTCCCGCTTCTCCCCCCTCACCCCAGCCCCCCAATCCACACCCCCTGCCCTGCCTGCAAGCCAGGAGCCGGCCAACAAGGGGCCCCGGCGGAGGGCTCAGGTTGCGGGGAAAGGGGATTGCAGTTTTGGGGGGAGGTGGGAATTCCTCTCTGGCAAGAGGTTAGCCTGGGGTGTATCTAGGATCGGGGTAGACAGACTTCATTCACTACAGCCCGGGTTTTCTCTCTGGTAGTATCTGCTCTTGAAACAGAAGCTGGGCCCCCCGGAGGGCTAGGTCTGAGCCCCCCACGCCTCTCCGCAGCAACCCGAGTGCTGCCCAGTTGGCCGGAAGAGCGTCAGCCCGAGTGGAGACCCTTGGCCCGTGTCAGCAAGCGCCTGCTCTCTCGGGCAATGCTGAGGAGGCCACGGACCTCCGGGAGCACCAAGGGGTTGGGGGTGGTTGGGGGGCTTGAGCCTCATCCTCCCCTGGCTCCAGAACCCTCACAGCTGGGGCGGGCGGGCAGGGTGCAGGAGACCCCAGCCTTATCCCGGGCAGCTCCTGGCCTCAAGTTCCCAGAGGATGGAGCCCCTTGGGGCTCTGGCTTTTTGTGGGCCCAGCTGGAAGGGGGTTTGCACATGTAGGCCGGGGTCCCACTCCTGAACTGGGAGGTGGGGAACAGATACCAAGCTGGATGGGGCATGAGGGTGAAAGTGGGTTATGGGGAAATAAAACTTTCTCACCCACCTTGGGGCTTGCTGGATATTTTTTTTTCCCCCAGGGTTGGGTGTGTCACTGCTTCTGTGCCGGGCTGGACCGGGCCGGGTGATTGCGGGCAGGGCCGGATTTAGTTTTGCTCTTTCCTGACTGAGACTTCAAGGTTTTCCCTTCCTCCTTCCCTTCCAGATCTCTCCTCCCCTCTCTCCCAGCCGCACCTTTGAAACCCAAGAGCCCCTCCTCAGTTTTCCTTGCACAGGGTGAGAGTGATATGAATTACAGTGGTATTTGTTAAGCACTTCCTATGTGTCAAGCCTTGTATCGATACAAAGTAATCAGGTTGAATACGGTACCTGTCCCACAAGGGGCTTACTGTCTAAGTCCAGGGAAGACCAGGTATTGAATCCCAATTTTACAAATGAAGAAACTAAGGTACAGAGAACGAACACCTTTCCTCTTCTGTAGCTGCCTTCCCCGGGCTTCTGTCCACTCCCGTCCCTCAGTAAACTCTACAGATGAACCGTCCCACCGGACCCCTAGAAGGGAGAGCGAGGGTGGTACTTTGGATGGTCCATCCCTCGACCAGACTGAGCCCCTTCCTTCCTCTCCCACTCGTCCCCCTCTCCATCCCCCCCTTCTTACCTCCTTCCCTTCCCCACAGCACCTGTATATATGTATATATGTTTGTACATATTTATTACTCTATTTTACTTGTACATATCTATTCTATTTATTTTCTTTTGTTAGTATGTTCGGTTTTGTTCTCTGTCTCCCCCTTTTAGACTGTGAGCCCACTGTTGGGTAGGGACTGTCTCTGTATGTTGCCAATTTGTACTTCCCAAGCGCTTAGTACAGTGCTCTGCACATACTGAGCACTCAATAAATACGATTGATGATGATGATGACCAGGAAAGAGAGTCCCGTTGCCCCTGTCGGAACCAGAACCTGGCTCAGATGGGGACCCGCTGGTGACTGTGTGGTTCCGTGTATATGTTTCAGCTACTTCTCGTGGGTGTTTGTTGGTCCTCGCTCGCGTGTCTGCACCAGTGACCTGTTAGTTCATCAAGGGTAGTCCCTCTGTCTTGTCCCGCTTGTCAAGGCCAGGCCCGGCTTGGGGAGGTTTACAGTGGGTGCCCACTTCTCCTCTTGGGCTCTCGCTTCCTTTTCCTTCCCCCTCTCAACTTCCCGTCGAGCCACCGCCTTCCAGGGCATCGTGGGCATCGTCTAGACTGTGAGCCCACCTTCTAGATTGTGAGCCCACTGTTGGGTAGGGACCGTCTCTATGTGTTGCCAACTTGTACTTCCCAAGCGCTGAGTCCAGTGCTCTGCACACAGTAAGCGCTCAATAAATATGATTGAATGAATGAAGTGGGAAGGAGTCAGCTGGAGAAGCCCGGCCCAGTGGCCCACAGTAAAAGCAGGGCGGCTGGCACCAGTTGCGGTCCTCAGAGCGTCTGGGTGTTGATTGACACGGTGCGGGCCCGCCCAGCTCCCTCCTTGCCTGCAGCCAAGGCAACCACAGAGTCCCTGGAGACACGGGTTGTCCTAGCTGACCCCGGTCACCATGCCTTCCAGCTTCGTGACGCCGGCGGCCAAGAGGGTGGTCATCTACCGAAACGGGGACCCCTTCTTCCGGGGCCGGCGGTTTGTGGTGAACCCACGCCGGGTCCCGACCTTTGAGGCTTTCCTGGCCGAGGTCACCGGCTCCGTGGGGTCCCCCACGGCCGTGCGGGCCCTGTACACCCCGCAACGCGGCCACCGCGTGACCGAGCTGGGCCAGCTGCAGGCCGGGGGCGGCTACGTGGCCGCCGGCTTTGAGCGCTTCAAGAGGCTTGAGTGAGTCTGGGGGGCGGGGGGTGGGGTGGGTCATTTCGTACTTCCCCCATGCCCCACGTCCTCCCCATCGCTTCCCTTCTGGAGGTGGGGAGGGGGATGTGAAGGCTGTTGCTTCCCTTCCTCCTCTCCCTCCTTCTTCTCCATACCCCTCCCTGGAATATGAGTGGCATCTCTGCCTCCTGCGCAGCGAGAGTGGGAGCCAGCCTGTTGGCTCGGAGACGCTCCGGGCCTGGCCCTCGCCAGTCCGGTTCACGGCCAGGCCTGAAAGAAGCAAAGAGCGGGCGAGCGGTTGCGCTGGGGCACGTGAAAATCTGCCCTCCCTTTCCTCCGCCTCTCATCTTTGAGCCCTGCAATGGAGAGCTGCGGGGAGGGCGTTCGGTACCGGCAAGAGCAGCACCTCCAATCCGGTGGCCCTCCAGGCCGGCAGGAACTGCCACCGATTGGCCTCAATCAATCAATCAATCCTATTTATTGAGCGCTTACTGTGTGCAGAGCACTCAACTAAGCGCTTGGGAAGTACAAGTTGGCAACATATAGAGACAGTCCCTACCCAACAGTGGGCTCACAGTCTAGGAGGGGGAGACAGAGAACAAATCAATCCAATCAATCAATTGTATTTATTGAGCGCTTACTGTGTGCAGAGCACTGTACTAAGCGCTTGGGAAGTACAAGTTGGCAGCACATACAGTCCCTACCCAACAGTGGGCTCACAGTCTAAAAGGGGGAGACAGAGAACAAAACCAAACATACTAACAAAATAAAATGACTAGATATGTACAAGTAAAATAGAGTAATTAATCCGTACAAACATATATACATATATACAGGTGCTGTGGGGAAGGGAAGGAGGTAAGATGGGGGGATGGAGAGGGGGACGAGGGGGAGAGGAAGGAAGGGGCTCAGTCTGGGAAGGCCTCCTGGAGGAGGTGAGCTCTCAGTAGGGCCTCGGGATGTGAAGCATGGACAGGTGGTGGAGGCGGGTGGCAGACGCATGGTGTGAGCGGACCCCCGTCTCTCTCACCCCCAGCTATTTAAACCCAGGAGGAAGGCCTATTGGCGGTGGGCGTGGTGGCCGCGGAGGCCAGGTGAGCTCAAGACAGGTAAGGGGCTACTCGTCCCTCTCTCCCTCCCCCTGTCCCCCAGCCCTGGGGTCCTTGCCTGGGGAGGAGCTGACCTGGACTCCCGCCAGCCGGCCGGGCGTGGAGAAGCCGCCCAGCCAGAGGAAACATCACCCCGGCCCTGGAGACCTCGGCGTGACTTGGAGGGAAGGGGATGGGCAGAAAGAGCTCCAGGGGCCCCAGCCTGGTGACCAGAGCAGGGCTTTGGCCTTGGATTTTCACTAGTATATGTCCCTCCAGCCCTGTGATGGACAGAGGGTGGTCCCCTCACCCGTTTAGTATGTGTCCCTCCAGCCCTGTGATGGACAGAGGGTGGTCCCCTCACCCGTGCCCCCCTTCCCTGCCCCAAGGCCTGGGCCCTGCCCGCTCTGGTCTGCCCATTCCCCTGCCCATGTCGCTGACTCCAATCCCTGGGCCGGGGGACTGGGGAAAGCAGATATTCCCGCTCGCCCCCGCCCAGCCCAGCGGGTCTCCGCCGTGGAAGAGACCGGCCCCGATGCCCTGCACCATCCAGTAAGTGCCACCGCTGGGTCCTGGTCCTCGGGTCTATTTACTTTACTTGTCCATATTTACTATTCTATTTATTTTATTATGTTGATATGTTTTCTTGTCTGTCTCCCCCTTCTAGACTGTGAGCCCCTTGTTGGGTAGGGACCGTCTCTATCTGTTCATTGATTCAGTCATATTTATTGAGCGCTTACTGTGTGCAGAGCACTGGACTAAGCGCTTGGGAAGTCCACGTTGGCAACGTACAGAGACGGTCCCTACCCAACAACGAGCTCACGGTCCAGAGGGGGAGGCAGACATTAATATAAGTAGATAAAATAGATAAATTAATACATTACAGATATCTGTTGCCAACTTGTCCTTCCTAAGTGCATACTGTGAGCGCTCAATAAATACGATTGAATGAATAATCCTAATACTAATAGTGATGCTATCTGTTAAGTGCTTACTGTGAGCGCTCAATAAATATGATTGAATGAATAATCCTAATACTAATGCTATCTGTTAAGCGCTTACTGTAAGCGCTCAATAAATATGATTGAATGAATAATCCTAATACTAATGCTATTTGTTAAGTGCTTACTGTAAGCACTCAATAAATACAATTGAATGAATAATCCTAATACTAATGCTATCTATTAAGTGCTTACTGTAAGTGCTCAATAAATACGATTGAACGAATAATCCTAATACTAATGCTATCTGTTAAGCACTTACTGTAAGTGCTCAATAAATATGATTGAATGAATAATCCTAATACTAATGCTATTTGTTAAGTGCTTACTGTAAGCGCTCAATAAATACGATTGAATGAATAATCCTAATCCTAATGCTATCTGTTAAGTGCTTACTGTAAGTGCTCAGTAAATACGATTGAATGAATAATCCTAATACTAATGCTATCTGTTAAGTGCTTACTGTAAGCGCTCAATAAATATGATTGCATGAATAATCCTAATACTAATAGTGATGCCATCTGTTAGGCGCTTACTGTAAGCACTCAATAAATACGTTTGAATGAATAATCCTAATACTAATAATGATGCTATCTGTTAAGTGCTTACTGTAAGCGCTCCAATAAATATGATTGAATGAACAATCCTAATACTAATAATGATTCATTCAGTTGTATTCATTGAGCACTTACTGTGTGCAGAGCACTGTACTAAGTGCTTGGGAAGTCCAAGTTGGCAACATATAAAGACGGTCCCCACCCAACAGCGGGCTCACAGTCTAGAAGGGGGAGACGGAGAATAAAACAAAACATATTAACAGAATAAATAGAATAGATACGTACAAGTAAAATAAATCAATAAATAGAGTAATAAATCCGTACAAATCAATCAATCAATCGTATTTATTGAGCGCTTACTGTATGCAGAGCACTGGACTAAGCGCTTGGGAAGTCCAAGTTGGCAACATCTAGAGATGGTCCCTACCCAACAGTGGGCTCACAGTCTACAAACATATATACATCTACACAGGTGCTGTGGGGATGGAGAGGGGGAGGAGGGGGAGAGGAAGGAGGGGGCTGAGTGTGGGAAGGCCTCCTGGAGGAGGTGAGCTCTCAGTAGGGCCTTGAAGGGAGGAAGAGAGCTAGCTTGGCGGATGTGGGGAGGGAGGGCAATGATGCGATCTGTTAAGCGCTTGCCATGTGCCAAGCAGCGTTCTAAGCGCGGGGTGGGGGGAGGAGATAGATCAATCAATCAATCCATCAATCAATCGTATTTATTGAGCGCTTACTGGGTGCAGAGCACTGGACTAAGCGCTTGGGAAGTACAAGTTGGCAACATATAGGGACAGTCCCTACCCAACAGTGGGCTCACAGTCTAAAAGATACAAGATACAAAGATACAAGTTACAAGGATAAAAAGATACAAAGATACAAAAGATACAAAGATACAAGATACAATACACAGTCTAACAGATAGAAGGTGATGAGGTTGTCCCAGGTGGGGAAGAGGAGCCGAGGAGATAGAAGGTGATGAGGTTGGCCCTGGTGGGGACCAAAGTCCCCCCCCGCCGCTTCTCATCATCATCAATCGTATTTATTGAGCGCTTACTATGTGCAGAGCCCTGTACTAAGCGCTTGGGAAGTACAAATTGGCAACACATAGAGACAGTCCCTACCCAACAGCGGGCTCACAGTCTAAAAGGGGGAGACAGAGAACAAAACCAAACATACCAACAAAATAAAATAAATAGGATAGAAATGTACAAGTAAAATAAAGAGTAATAAATATGTACAACCATAATAAATATGTAGACTGTGAGCCCACTGTCGGGTAGGGACTGTCTCTCTATGTTGCCAACTTGGCCTTCCCAAGCAATTAGTCCAGTGCTCTGCACACAGTAAGCGCTCATTAAATACGATTGATTGATTGAAGTGGTTGGGTGGTTGGGCTCTGGGGGGAGAACGGGGGAGGGGAAGGGCGCGCCCTGACCGGGGGTGGGGGCTGTTGGGCTCTCCGTCCTCCCCCTCTGTCCCTCTGTCCGTCCTGTCCTGTCCTGTCCGGTCCTGTCCGGTCCGGTCCGGTCCTGTCCCCAGCGTGTTGAGGAACGGAGACCTGCAGACGCCACCGCTGCGCCTGCAGCTGCCGCTGCCGCCCGGCGCTCCTCGCGGCCTCCGGCGCTGGGGGGCGCTGCTCCCCCGGCTCAGCGTCCGCGCCGCCCCGCCAGGCCGGCCCGTGCGCAGGTGCCCGGGGGGGGGCGGGGACGGGGGCCGGGGGCGCCCGCGGGCTCGGCCGCCCCCTGCTGACCGGCGCCGGGAAAGACGCCGCCCACGCTTCCCCCACCCTGCCGGTCATTCATTCCATCGTATTTACTGAGCCCTTCCTGTGTGCGGAGCACTGGACTAAGCGCTTGGGAAGGACAAGTTGGCAACATAGAGAGACGGTCCCTACCCAACAGTGGGCTCACAGTCTAAAAGCCCCCTCCCCCTCGTCCCCCTCTCCATCCCCCCTCATCTTACCTCCTTCCCTTCCCCACAGCACCTGTATATATGTATATATGTACATATTTATTACTCTATCTATTTTTTTATTTTCGTACTTAACCCCTTCCTTCCTCTCCCCCCGTCCCCCTCTCCATCCCCCCATCTTACCTCCTTCCCTTCCCCACAGCACCTGTATATATGTATAGATGTTTGTACATATTTATTACTCTATTTATTTTTTTATTTATTTTCATACTTAGCCCCTTCCTTCCTCTCCCCCTCGTCCCCCGCTCCATCCACCCCCTTACCTCGTTCCCTTCCCCACAGCACCTGTATATATGTATATATGTTTGTACATATTTATTACTCTATTTATTTTTTTATTTATTTTCATACTTAGCCCCTTCCTTCCTCTCCCCCTCGTCCCCCTCTCCATCCCCCCATCTTACCTCCTTCCCTTCCCCACAGCACCTGTATATATGTATATATGTACATATTTATTACTCTATCTATTTTTTTATTTTCATACTTAACCCCTTCCTTCCTCTCCCCCTCGTCCCCCTCTCCATCCCCCCATCTTACCTCCTTCCCTTCCCCACAGCACCTGTATATATGTATATGTGTACATATTTATTACTCTATTTATTTATTTTCGTACTTAGCCCCTTCCTTCCTCTCCCCCTCGTCCCCCTCTCCATCCCCCCATCTTACCTCCTTCCCTTCCCCACAGCACCTGTATATACGTAGATATGTACATATTATTTTCGTACTTAGCCCCTTCCTTCCTCTCCCCCTCGTCCCCCCTCCATCCCCCCATCTTACCTCCTTCCCTTCCCCACAGCGCCTGTATATATGTTAGTACATATTTATTACTCTATTTATCTTACTTGTACATATCTATTCCATTTATTTTATTTTGTTAGTATGTTTGGTTTTGTTGTCTGTCTCCCCCCTTCTAGACTGTGAGCCCGCTGTTGGGTAGGGACTGTCTCTATGTGTTGCCGACTTGGACTTCCCAAGCGCTTAGTCCAGTGCTCTGCACACAGTAAGCGCTCAGTAAATACGATTGATTGATTGATTGATTGAGACAGAGAACAAAACCAAACATATTAATAAAATAGAATAGATATGTACAAGTAGAATAAGTAGAGTAATAAATATGTACAAACATATATACATATATACAGGTGCTGTGGGGAAGGGAAGGAGGTAAGGCGGGGGGATGGAGAGGGGGACGAGGGGGAGAGGAAGGAGGGGGCTCAGTCTGGGAAGGTCTCTTGGAGGAGGTGAGCCCTTAGTAGGGCTTCACTCAGTCATTCATTCCATCGTATTTATTGAGCGCTTACTGTGTGCACAGCACTGGCCTAAGCGCTTGGAAAGTCCAAGTTGGCAACACAGAGAGACGGTCCCTACCCAACAGCGGGTCCACAGTCTAGAAGGGGGAGACAGACAACAAAACATATTAACAAAATAAATAGAATAAATATGTACAAGTAAAAGAAGCCCTGTTCCAAGCGCTGAGGAGGCTACAAGGCGATTGGGTTGTCCTACGGGGGGCTCCCAGTCTTCACCCCCATTTTACAGATGAAGGAACTGAGGCCCAGAGAGAAGCAGCGTGGCTCAGGGGAAAGAGACCGGGCTTTGGAGTCAGAGGTCATTCATTCAATCGTATTTATTGAGCACTCACTGTGTGCAGAGCACTGGACTAAGCGCTTGGGAAGTCCAAGTTGGCAACATCTAGAGACTGTCCCTACCCAACAGCGGGCTCACAGTCTAGAAGGGGGAGATAGACAACAAAACAAAACATATTAACAAAATAAAAGCAATAGAATAAATATGTACAAGTAAAATAGAGTAATAAATATGTACCAACATATATACAGGTGCTGTGGGGAGGGGAAGGAGGTAAGGCGGGGGGGATGGCCCTCCCCATCACCCTGACTTTGCTTTACCCCCTACCCCACCCCACGCTGCTTGTGCATATTTATACATATTCTTCTATTTATTTTATTAATGATGTGCATATAGCTCTAATTCTATTTCTAGACTGTGAGCCCATTGTTAGGTAGGGTCTATATATTGCCGACTTAATAATAATAATGATGGCATGTATTAAGCACTTACTATGTGCAAAGCACTGTTCTAAGCGCTGGGGAGGTTACAAGGTGATAATAATAATAATAATAATAATGGCATTTATTAAGCTTACTATGTGCAAAGCACTGTTCTAAGCGCTGGGGAGTTTACAAGGTGATCAGGTTGTCCCATCGGGGGGCTCACAGTCTTCATCCCCGTTTTACAGATGAGGTAACCGAGGCACAGAGAGGTGAAGTGACTTGCCCAAAGTCACACAGCTGACAATTGGCGGAGCTGGGATTTGAGCCCACAACCTCTGACTCCAAAGCCTGATCTCTTTCAACTGAGCCATGCTGCTTGTACTTCCCAAGTGCTTAGTGCAGTGCTTTGCACAGTAAGCGCTCAATAAATACGATTGAATGAATGTATCTGGTTTGATGCTATTGATGCCCATCTACTTGTTTTGTTGTCTGGCTCCCCCTTCTAGACCCTGAGCCTGTTGTTGTAGGGATTGTCTCTATCTGTTGCCAAATTGTACTTTCCAAGCGCTTAGTCCAGTGCTCTGCACACAGCAAGCACTTGATAAATGATTGAATGAGTGGAAATCCTGGATCTCAGTTTCCTGGAAAGTCCGGCTCGCCGCTCCCCGCACTCTTAAAGGGTTCTGAGACAGTTTCCTATGTCCTATCCCAACTCTGCTCGCTAACTGGGAGCGTGGGTGTTCGGCCCGGATCTCTGCCCCGTCTCTGCAGGGGATCCTCTTTCCTCTCTTCTCCCTACAGGCTCTATACGCTGGCCGGGGTCCCCATCTCCGATGAGACGGCGCTGGTCAACGGAGGCTACTACGTGGCCGTGGGAGAGGAGGACTATCTGGCCCTGCCCTACTCCGAGATGCTGCTGCCGCCCACCCCCTCCCTGCCCACAGGACCCCGGTACCCAGGGTGAGGGGCAGCCCGGCTGGGTAATGGGGGGCTGGGTGGGGGCTGAGAGAGGCCTGGCGCTGCCCCTGCCCTTTGGGGGTTGGGAGTAGCCAGGGCCGCTGGTGCTCCTGCTGCCGAGGTGGAGGAAGGCTGATGGAGGCCCAAGAAGGTGGGCCAAACTTGGACTCTTCTTGTATTGCAGGCGCCAGCAAAGCCGGGTCCCCCGGGCACCTCCTCAGGGGGTAGGTGGGGCTGGGCTGAGAGGAAGACTGTGCCCAAGTGCTGAGCTGCTGGGCCTTTCCCAGCTGGGGCGGACTCCCACCCACGGGGAGCCAGTTTGAGGGGGAAGGCCTCGGAGTGACCCCAAGGCGTGACCCTCGCCGCGTGAGAACCCTCCAGCGTCCATCAGGGCGGCCTCGGCAGTTCCACCCTTGCACCTTCCCAGGGTCAGAGGAAGCAGGCTTGCGGGGGGGATGAGGGCTGGCATCGTTCTTCCACCTAATGCCAGCCAGAATTGGCTAAGCCTCCAATTGCCAGGCCCTACCTAGCCCCACAGCATCAGTCAGAGACAGACTAAAGCCGCTGGGACCACAGGGTGGGCCCGTCTCCGTGGGAGCGGAGTATCGGCCAACTCTCTCTCCTCTCAGGTTAAAGGGAAGCAGGTTCGGCTCACTGGAGCAAGGGAGGTGGGCGGAGTTGGGGCCTCCCCTCTGTCGTCCTTGTGGTGCCTGCCCACGGGGGAGCCAGCCCCAGGAGAGGACACGTCGGCTTTCTATGCCGGGCCCCGTGGCGTGGAGCTCCATGGGGGCAGACCCCTGCCTTCTGAGCCCGGTGAGCCCATCCCGCTGGATTCCCCAATGCCCTTGTGGGTTGGCGAGGGGTGGGGTGTGAGCGGCACTGGACAGCAGGAGTTTATGGACCACGGCTGGCTCTCGGGCCTCTTCTCCTCCCCCGGAGGGGCATCTTATTCTCTCCTCCTGGCACTGCTCTGTGGGGCCTGGTCCCTCACTGGGGTCTGGGAACCTCCCCACCTAGCCAGGGATGGGGGCGAAGAAAGAGTTGCTGGGCGGATGTTGGCACAGGAGAACGCATTCAGCAAGGAGAGGTGGGATGGAGGGCTGGGGAATGCAGGTGGCAGGAGCCTGAAGGGGCAGAGCTTGGCATCAGAGGGGCAGGCCCCTGACCCCACTTCTTTCTGCAGCGGAGGGGAGCGTGTACCCAGCCAGAGACACGAGGAGGGAGGTCAGGGGTGCACAGGAAGTGGCGGAGGACGAGGCTACGCGGACGGAGGTTCTGCTGGACCAGGTTTGGGCCCTGTTTCCCCTCTTCATCCCTCTGCCCCCCGTCCTCAGATCCAGCGGAGGTTCTCAGGGGCAGCGGCAGTAGAGGCTGCCGTCCCGCTTCCTGATCCCTCGGGGCTGGTGGCCGCAGTGGAGGCCCAGGGTGGGCAACTAGTCAGGCAGAGTTGGCCTCCTCCTCTGGCCTCTCGGGCCCAGAGGGAAGCCCCCACGGCCACCGCACCCCTGGGAGATGGGGGAGAAGAGGGCTGGGATGGAGCTGGGCCGGGCCGCGCCGCTTGTCCCAGCAGAGGGGTCCGGAAGCAGCGGACGAGGCCACCCTTCCTGAAGGCGAAGGGCCCGGCGCCCAGTGACCGCGGCCACTGACCACGGCCTGGGGCCACCGGGGAGCCAAGCCGTCACGAAATGGACAAAGAGCCGGCTGGGGAGGAGCAGACCCCCTCGCCTGGAATCCCAGTGTCCGCTCCCACTTTGGCCATGCCTTCACTGCTTGTGGGCCTCAGTTTCCCTAGGAGCTCGGCTTCCTGCTAGGTGCTGACCAGTTGGGCCACAGCCCTCGGCATCCCCACGGTCCCGCAGCCACCTTCCGCCTGGCTTCCTGGGAGGGAAGACCTTGTCTCCGAAGCCCCGGGGGAGGGGGCTGGAGTTTCCTCTCCCTTCCACCTCCGCCTCCCGCGCCGGGTGCCCCACGCTGAAGACTGTGGCTTTCTGTCAGACCTTCTGTTTGCCACCACGGTTACCTAGCCTGCATAAAACAATGAACAGAATCCTTTTGCTTGTGGTGGAGGAGGGGACTGGGGTCAGGCTGATGGTCAGTGGGTGTGAGGCTGCCAGCCCCAGGAGAGGGTTGGGCACTCTTCTCTGGGGCCCTTCCAAGGGACTTTCCACTCTCCTGGGGCAGGTGCCCTGGGGTCAGGCCTACTGCAGCATGGCCCCTCCTCCCCCAGCTGAGGGAAGACAGGGACTAGAAGACCGCAGCAGGTTCAAGGAAGCAGCTCCTCAAACCCTCATCCGGGCCCCCCACCCCCTCGCCCCTCCACCCCTAGGGTGGTCCGTGCCCTGTCTCCACCTCCCCGGGGCCCCGTCCCTGAGCTGCCCCACGCGGGGCCCACGGCCCCTCCACACCACGACCCTCGCCATCGGCTCGGATGCTCTCCAGTCACGAAGGACCCCGAACCACGGGGGGCTACTGGCCGGGGCTCACAGGCCCCCTCTGCAAGCAGCACCCAGACGGCCCAGGCCGCTTTGAAGGGGCATCCTCCTTCCCCCCACCGGCGGCCCCACCTGCTTGCAGAGCTGATCGGGAACCTCGACTTAATCACTGCGGCATTTATTAAGTGCCAAGTGTAAGCATTTAGTACAGTACTCTGCACACAGTAAGCGTTCAAAGATGACTGAATGAATATGATGTAAGATTGGACACAGTCCCTTATCCCACTGGGGGCTCACAGTCTAAGTAGGTGGGAGAATAGGTATGACCCCCCATTTTACATATGAGGAAACTGAGGCCCGGAGAAGGGCGGCGACTTGCCCAAGGCAAGGGGCAGCGCCGGGATTGGAACCCAGGACCTCGGCCTCCCTCCACTAGTCTGGCTTCGCCGAAGGCTAAGCGCGTGCCAGGGCCGGGGCCTCTGAAGCTTCTGGAGGAGCGGCACCGGTGCAGCCGTTTTGTCCGCGGGTCGGCCTGCTCCGTCTCGTCAGCGGAAGCGGCCCCCGCCTCCCCTCCGTCCCGGGGCTGGCTTGGCCGGGGGCTGCGGCTGAGGAAACCCACTGATCTGCAGAGGGGGCCCCGGCCCCCCCCACCTCTGACATGCAGGCAAGACGGGCTCCCAAGGAACCGGCGCCCTTTGGCCGCGGAGGGATGGTGGTCGGGGCGAGCGTCAGCCGTGTTTGGCGGTGGCGGCGGCTCTGCCCTGGGCCTCAGTGAGTCACGGGGCTGGATGCGGGGGCGGGGGTGGGCGGGAGGGGCCGGCAGGCGGGGACCAGCTCGCGGCCACGGGCCCTTCAGCTTTCCGCCTCCACAAGGCCACGGACCCCCACCATCCACGGATCCCCGCCTGCTTCCTTGGAGCTCTGCGGGGTCCCGGGCCACGGTCACTGACTGTCGCTCACACAGCTCGCTATGCACAGGGCCAGGCCGGAGATGGTGAGCAGCAGGCCCGCCGCCGCCCCTGGGGAGACACAGACCGTCACACAACAGTGGGATCACCGCTGCCCCGTCCCTCCTTTTTTACAGTATTTAAGCTCTTACTAAACACTAGGCACTCTACTGAGCGCTGGGGTAGAAACAAGCTAATTACATCAGACACAATCCTTGTCCCACACGGGGCTCAACAGGCTTAATCCCCATTTTCCAGATGAGAAGTGACTCGCTCAAGGTCACCCAGCAGACAAGTGGCAGAGCTGGGAAGAATAATAATAATAATAATAATGATAATAATAATAATAATAATAATGGTGGCATTTATTAAGCGCTTACTATGTGCAAAGCACTGTTCTAAGCGCTGAGGAGGTTACAAGGTGATCAGATTGTCCCACGTGGGGCTCACAGTCTTAATCCCCATTTTACAGATGAGGGAACTGAGGCCCAGAGAAGTGAAGTGACCTGCCCAAAGTCACACAGCTGACAAGTGGCAGAGCTGGGAATAATAATAATAATAATGGTGGCATTTATTAAGCGCTTACCATGTGCAAAGCACTGTTCTAAGCGCTGGGGAGGTTACAAGGTGATCAGGCTGTCCCACGTGGAGCTCACAGTCTTAATCCCCACTTTACAGATGAGGTAATTGAGGCCTAGAGAAGTGAAGTGGCCTGCCCAAAGTCACCCAGCTGACAAGTGGCAGAGCTGGGAATAATAATAATAATAATAGTGGCATTTATTAAGCGCTTACTACGTGCAAAGCACTGTTCTAAGCGCTGGGGAGGTGACAAGGTGATCAGATTGTCCCACGTGGGGCTCACAGTCTTAATCCCCACTTTACAGATGAGGTAACTGAGGCCTAGAGAAGTGAAGTGACCAGCCCAAAGTCACACAGCTGACAAGTGGCGGAGCTGGGATCTGAACCTGTGACTTCTGATTCCAAAGCCTGTGCTCTTTCCACTGGGCCACGCTGAATCAGAACCCGGGTCCTTCTGAGTCCCAGGCTCAGGCAACAGGCAGCAGTGACAGGGGAAGGGTAGCGGGGATAGTGTGGAGAGTTAGATTGGGGCCGCCAGGACCTTGCGGGTTGGGAGATCACTACCTCGCTGCTGTGTCTGCCTCTACCCCCAGCTGGCCCCCCGAGTCTTCCTGCCCGGCCCCCCGCCGTGGGCTCCCTCCCTCCCTCCCTCCCGGCTTCTGACTTACGTTTCCCACCGATGTCTTCCCCAAAGAGCCGGCCGACTCCCAGCGTGATGAGCAGGGCCAGCGAGTTACAGAGGGGCACGGCGAGGGTCAGATCTGAGAGGGAGGAGGCGGGGTATCAGCCGGGGGCTCAAGAGGCCCAGCCCCCCGACTTCGCATGCTGGTTGCCGGGAGGGAGAAGATGGACAGAACCCGGTTCCTTCATCATCAGTCGTATTTATTGAGCGCTTACTATGTGCAGAGCACTGTACTAAGCGCTTGGGAAGTCCAAGTTGGCAACATACAGAGACAGTCCCTACCCAACAGTGGGCTCACAGTCTAAAAGGGGGAGACAGGGAACAAAGCCAAACACACTAACAAAATAAAATAAGTAGAATAGATATGTACAAGTAAAATAAATAAATAGAGTAATAAATATGTACAAAATTCCTGGCCCCGGCTAAGCTAAAGAAAGGGACCGGACCAAACGAAGCAGTGGGACGGGCTTCCCGCAGGGAGACGCGGGGCTGAAGGGTCTAAAGCTCAACCTTTCCAGAATGAAATACCTCCTCTATGAGCCGCTTCCCCTGTATTCTCCCTCCCTTCTGCCGCTCTGCCTCAAGCCTGGGTGCACAGTTTACAGGTGTGTGTAATCAATCAATCAATCGTATTTATTGAGCGCTTACTATGTGCAGAGCACTGTACTAAGCACTTGGGAAGTCCAAGTTGGCAACATAGAGAGACAGTCCCTACCCAACAGTGGGCTCACAGTCTAAAAGGGGGAGACAGGGAACAAAACCAAACATACTAACAAAATAAAATACATAGAATAGATATGTACAAGTAAAATAAATAGAGTAATAAATATGTACAAAATTCCTGGCCCCGGCTAAGCTAAAGAAAGGTACCGGACCAAACGAAGCAGTGGGACGGGCTTCCCGCAGGGAGTCGCGGGGCTGAAGGGTCTAAAGCTCAACCTTTCCAGAATGAAATACCTTCTCTACGAGCCGCTTCCCCTGTATTCTCCCTCCCTTCTGCCGCTCTGCCTCAAGCCCGGGTGCACAGTTTACAGGTGTGTGTAATCAATCAATCAATCGTATTTATTGAGCGCTTACTATGTGCAGAGCACTGTACTAAGCACTTGGGAAGTCCAAGTTGGCAACATAGAGAGACAGTCCCTACCCAACAGTGGGCTCACAGTCTAAAAGGGGGAGACAGGGAACAAAACAAAACATACTAACAAAATAAAATAAATAGAATAGATATGTACAAGTAAAATAAATAAATAGAGTATTAAATATGTACAAAATTCCTGGCCCCGGCGAAGCTAAAGAAAGGTACCGGACCAAACGAAGCAGTGGGACGCGCTTCCCGCAGGGAGACGCGGGGCTGAAGGGTCTAAAGCTCAACCTTTCCAGAATGAAATACCTCCTCTACGAGCCGCTTCCCCTGTATTCTCCCTCCCTTCTGCCGCTCTGCCTCAAGCCTGGGTGCACAGTTTACAGGTGTGTGTAATCAATCAATCGTATTTATTGAGCGCTTACTATGTGCAGAGCACTGTACAAAGCGCTTGGGAAGTCCAAGTTGGCAACATACAGAGACAGTCCCTACCCAACAGTGGGCTCACAGTCTAAAAGGGGGAGACAGGGAACAAAACAAAACATACTAACAAAATAAAATAAATAGAATAGATATGTACAAGTAAAATAAATAAATAAATAGAGTATTAAATATGTACAAAATTCCCGGCCCCGGCTAAAGAAAGGGACCGGACCAAACGAAGCAGTGGGACGGGCTTCCCGCAGGGAGACGTGGGGCTGAAGGGTCTAAAGCTCAACCTTTCCAGAATGAAATACCTCCTCTATGAGCCGCTTCCCCTGTATTCTCCCTCCCTTCTGCCGCTCTGCCTCAAGCCTGGGTGCACAGTTTACAGGTGTGTGTAATCAATCAATCGTATTTATTGAGCGCTTACTATGTGCAGAGCACTGTACTAAGCGCTTGGGAAGTCCAAGTTGGCAACATACAGAGACAGTCCCTACCCAACAGTGGGCTCACAGTCTAAAAGGGGGAGACAGGGAACAAAACAAAACATACTAACAAAATAAAATAAATAGAATAGATATGTACAAGTAAAATAAATAAATAAATAGAGTAATAAATATGTACAAAATTCCTGGCCCCGGCGAAGCTAAAGAAAGGGACCGGACCAAACGAAGCAGTGGGACGGGCTTCCCGCAGGGAGACGCGGGGCTGAAGGGTCTAAAGCTCAACCTTTCCAGAATGAAATACCTCCTCTACGAGCCGCTTCCCCTGTATTCTCCCTCCCTTCTGCCGCTCTGCCTCGAGCCTGGGTGCACAGTTTACAGGTGTGTGTATGACCTGTCACCACAGCCCATTGTGGCCCTTTTTTTTTTAAAAAAAAAAAAGGTATTTGTTAAGGGCTCACTATGTGCCAGGTGCTGTACTAAGGTAGGTATAAGCTAATCAGGGAGAATAGCCGTGGTATTGAAGTGCTAACGACGCGCCAAACACTATGTGCTTGCCCCCCTCCTCCGATGTGTGGCCAGAACAGGGGCAGTGGTTACTGAGCCCCCGTTTTACCAATGAGGAAACTGAGGCAGAGGTGTTAAGTCAGCCCTGGGCTGGAAAGAGTCCCAACCGCCCGCCAGGCACCCACAGAGAGACCCACCTGCAGAGGCCAGCGTGATGTAGAAGAGGAGGGAGCCACACTGATTGAGGACGAAGGGCACCATGTACTGGGTGGGGAAAAGGAGGCGAGTGTCAGCGCTGACCCCTGCCCTTCCCGCCCCACCCCACCTGCGATCAATCCATCATATTTGCTACGTGCTTACTGTGTGCACAGCACTGCACTAAGCACTTGGGAGAGTACGCTATAACAGAGTTGGTAGACCTGTTTCCCGCCCGCAGTGAGCTTACAGTATAGAGAGAATCCCAAAAGGTTGGGTTCAGAGGGAGAAACTGAGGCAACTCGCCCAGAGCTGGGGGGACAGGTTTCCCTGCGTCCCCCAGGAATCCTTAGGCCCTTTTCTGGGTAGAACGGCTCCGAGATCCCGGGGAGAGGATGGGAGCCGCAAGAGCCCACCCCCTCGGCCCCCCGGCGCCAGCGGGCCGTCTCCGGTGACCCCGGCCTGGCCCGGTCTGCTCTTAATAATAATAATAATAATGGCATTTGTTAAGCGCTTACTATGTGCAGAGCACTGTTCTAAGCGCTGAGGGGGTTATAAGGTGATCAAGTCGTCCCACACGGGGCTCCCAGTCTTAATCCCCATTTTGCAGATGAGGTAACTGAGGCTCAGAGAAGTTAAGCGACTTGCCCACAGACACGTGGTGGAGCCGGGACTCGAACCCATGACCTCTGACTCCATAGCCCATGCTCTTTCCACTGAGCCACGCTGCTTCTCTTGCTCTTCACCACCAGTCGTATTTATTGAGCGCTTACTCGGTACCTTGTAGTTGAGAGCCAAGAACTTCATCTCCTCCAAGAGCTGCAGCAGCTGAGCTCGGCCGGGCCCCCGGCCTTGGCTCCGCACGGCGTCCAGGCCCGCGGTGCCCGCTTTCAGCAGCGGGTTGGTGCCGCCCCACAGCAGGGACACCAGTAGCAGGGCGCACACCTCCCCTGCGGCCGGGGGGAGACCGGCTCACCTCCGAGACCCCCCAACCGGCCCGGGCCTTCCACCCACCGCCCCCCACCCAGCGACCTTGAGGCAGACGGGGGCGGTGGGAGGGGAGGGAAGGGGGCGCTCGGGAGGTGGTGAGACGAGGGCAGGACTAGAAGCCCGGTGAGGGCAGGGATTGTCTGTCCTTATGGCCCAAGTGTACTCTCCGAGCGTTCAGTACAGTGCTCTGCACACAGTAACTGCTCCATAAAGCACTTAAGAGAAGCAGGGCGGCTCAGTGGAAAGAGCCCGGGCTTGGGAGTCGGAGGTCATGGGTTCTAACGCCGGACCCGCCGCTTGTCTGCTGTGTGACCTTGGGCAAGTCACTGCACTCCTCTGGGCCTCGGTTCCCTCACCTGTGAAATGGGGGTTAAAACTGTGAGCCCCACGTGGGGCAACCTACCTTGTATCTATCCCAGTGCTTAGAACGGTGCTTGGCGCATAGTAAGCGTTTAACAAATACCATAATAAGTATTATTATAAATACGATTAAATGAATCTTTTAGACTGTGAGCCCACTGTTGGGTAGGGACTGTCTCTATGTGTTGCCAACTTGTACTTCCCAAGCGCTTAGTACAGTGCTCTGCACATAGTAAGCGCTCAATAAATACGATTGATTGATTGATTGATTGATTGATTGATTGATGAATGAATGAATGAATGAATGACTGGCACCCGGGAGAGCTTCGGGTGGGGTTGGGGGGCTGGCTGGGGCAGGGGGGTGGGTGCAAGGGCAGGGACGGGCCGCCCCTCCCTGGAGGTGGCCACACTGGGTGCCCCCCGCGGAAGGCAAGCAGGAAGGAAGGAGGGAATAATAATGACAATAATAATGGTATTTGTTAAGCGCTTATTATGTGCCAAGCACTGTTCTAAGCGCTGAGGAATAATAATAATGTTGGTATTTGTTAAGCGCTTACTATGTCCCAAGCTCTGTCCTAAGCGCTGGTGTAGATACGAGGTCATCAGATTGTCCCACGTGGGGCTCACAGTCTTCACCCCCGTTTTCCAGATGAGGTCACTGAGGCCCAGAGAAGCGAGGTGACTTGCCCAAAGTCACCCAGCTGACAAGTGGCGGAGGCGGGATTAGAACCCACGACCTCTGACTCCCCAGCCCAGGCTCTTTAATTAATTAATTTAATTAATGATGGCATTTGTTAAGCGCTTACTATATGCCAAGCACTGTTCTAAGTGCTGCGGGGGATACAAGGTGATCAGGTTGTCCCACGAGGGGCTCACAGTCTTCACCCCCATTTTCCAGGTGAGGGAACTGAGGCCCAGAGAAGTGAAGTGACTGTCAGCTGGGTGACTTTGGGCAAGGCGCTTAACTTCTCTGGGACTCAGTTCCCTCTTCTGGAAAATGGGGATGAAGACTGTGAGCCCACCCCTGTGAGCTTTGCACATAGTAAGCGCTTAATAAATGCCACCATTATTATTATTATTCTCTGTGCCTCAGTTTCCCCATTTGTAAAATGGGGATGAAGACTGTAAGCCCTCCCGTGGGACAACCTGATCACCTTGTATTCATTCATTCAATTGTATTTATTGAGCGCTTACTGTGTGCAGAGCACTGGACTAAGCGCTTGGGAAGTACAAGTTGGCAACATATAGAGACGGTCCCTACCCAACAGCGGGCTCACGGTCTAGAAGTTGCCAATAGCCTAAATGTTGCCAACTTTTACTTCCCAAGCGCTTAGTCCAGTGCTCTGCACACAGTAAGCGCTCAATAAATACGATTGATTGTACTTCCCAAGCGCTTAGTACAGCGCTCTGCACACAGTAAGCGCTCAATAAATACGACCGATTGATTGATTGTACTTCCCAAGCGCTTAGTACAGCGCTCTGCACACAGTAAGCGCTCAATAAATACGAATGAATGAATGAATCTGTCCGACGGAGGGGGCCTCACCCAGGCTGGCCGCCATGGCAACCGGGGCCTTCCCGCCGCTTCTACTTCCGGGGTCAGGCCGGCCGCCATGGCAACCGGCGCCCTCCCGCCGCTTCTACTTCCGGGGTCAGGCCGGTCGCCATGGCAACCGGCGCCTTCCCGCCGCTCCTACTTCATCATCATCATCAATCGCATTTATTGAGCGCTTACTATGTGCAGAGCACTGTACTAAGCGCTTGGGAAGTACAAATTGGCAACATAGAGAGACAGTCCCTACCCAACAGTGGGCTCACAGTCTAAAAGTCTACTTCCGGGGTCAGGCCGGCCGCCATGGCAACCCGCGCCACCCCGCCGCTTCGACTTCCGGCCCCCGCGGGCCCGTGACCCGGAAGTAGTTGGCGGCCCCTTCCGCTGCCTCGCACGTTGGCCGGGCCTGCCAGGGAGCAGCCATGGTGCGGGCCTCGCGCGGGACTGGGCATCTTGGGGCGGTGTAGAAATGCGATAAAATACGTTAAAACCTCAATCAATCGTATTTATTGATAACTTACTGGGTGCAGAGCACTGGACTAAGCGCTTGGGAAGGCCAAGTTGGCAACAAAGAGAGACAGGCCCTACCCAACAGTGGGCTCACGTCTAAATACGATTGAAGGATGTATATCGGGGACAGTCGTATTTATTGAGCGCTTACTATGTGCAGAGCACTGGACTAAGCGCTTGGGAAGGCCAAGTTGGCAATAGAGACAGTCCCTACCCAACGGTGGGCTCACAGTCTAAATACGATTGAAGGATGTATATGGGGGACAGTCGTATTTATTGAGCGCCTACTGTGTGCAGAGCACTGGACTAAGCACATCTATTCTATTTATTTTACTTTGTTAGTATGTTTGGTTTTGTTCTCTGTCTCCCCCTTTTAGACTGTGAGCCCACTGTTGGGTAGGGACCGTCTCTAGATGTTGCCAATTTGTACTTCCCAAGCGCTTAGTACAGTGCTGTGCGCACAGTAAGCGCTCAATAAATACGATTGATTGATTGATTGGGAAGTCCAAGTTTGGCAGCATAGAGAGACGGTCCCAACCCAACAGTGGGCTCACAGTCTAAATACGATTGAAGGAAGTATATCGGGGACAGTCGTATTTATGGAGCGCTTACTGTGTGCAGGACAATGGACTAAGCGCTTGGGAAGGCCAAGTTGGCAACATAGACAGTCCCTACCTAACAGTGGGCTGCTAGTCTAAATACGATTGAAGGAAGTATATCGGGGACAGTCGTATTTATGGAGCGCTTACTGTGTGCAGAGCACTGGACTAAGCACTTGGGAAGGCCAATTTGGCAACATAGACAGTCCCTACCTAACAGTGGGCTGACAGTCTAAATACGATTGAAGGATGTATATCGGGGACAGTCGTATTTGTTGAGCGCTTACTGTGTGCAGAGCACTGGACTAAGCGCTTGGGAAGGCCAAGTTGGCAACATAGACAGTCCCTACCTAACAGTGGGCTGACAGTCTAAATACGATTGAAGGATGTATATCGGGGACGGGGGACACACACACCCTGTCGTGGCCGCGTCTCAGCTCTGTCGTCTGTGTCCCTGCCCCCTGCCCGGCCCCGCAGAAGCCGATCCTGCTGCAGGGCCACGAGCGCTCCATCACCCAGATCAAGTACAACCGCGAGGGCGACCTGCTCTTCACCGTGGCCAAGGACCCCGTGAGCCCCTCGCCGGGACTGGGGGAGGGGGACCAGGCCCCAGAGGCCGCCGACGGCCAGCTAGGCCCCCTGCCCCTTCCCCAACCGCGCCCCGACCCTCCAGTCACTCAGTCAGTCCTATTTATTGAGCGCTTACTGTGTGTAGAGCACTGCAGTAGTAATGATAAAGGCATTTATTAAGCGCTTACTATGGGCAAAGCACCGTTCCAAGCGCTGGGGAGGTTGCAAGGTGATCAGGTTGTCCCACGGAAAGGGCTCGTAGTCTTCAGCACTGCAATAGTAATAATACTGTCATTTATTAAGTGCTTACCATGGGCAAAGCACTGTTCCAAGCGCTGGGGAGATTGCAAGGTGATCAGGTTGGCCCACGGTGGGGGCTCATAGTCTTCATCACTGCAATAGTAATAACAATGCCATTTATTAAGCGCTTACCATGGGCAAAGCACCGTTCCAAGCGCTGGGGAGGTTTCAAGGTGATCGGGTTGTCCCTCGGAAAGGGCTCGTAGTCTTCATCACTGCAATAGTAATAATGATGGCATTTATTAAGCGCTTACCATGGGCAAAGCACCGTTCCAAGCGCTGGGGAGATTGCAAGGTGATCAGGTTGGCCCACGGTGGGGGGGCTCATAGTCTTCAGCACTGCAATAGTAATAATACTGTCATTTATTAATGACATCCGCCAAGCTAGCTCTCTTCCTCCCTTCAAGGCCCTACTGAGAGCTCACCTCCTCCAGGAGGCCTTCCCACACTGAGCCCCTTCCTTCCTCTCCCCCTCGTCCCCCTCTCCATCCCCCCATCTTACCTCCTTCCCTTCCCCACAGCACCTGTATATATGTTTGTACATATTTATTATTCTATTTATTTATTTATTTTGTACATATCTATTCTATTTATCTTATTTTGTTAGTATGTTTAGTTTTGTTCTCTGCCTCCCCCTTTTAGACTGTGAGCCCACTGTTGGGTAGGGACTGTCACTATATGTTGCCAACTTGTGCTTCCCAAGCGCTTAGTACAGTGCTCTGCACATAGTAAGCGCTCAATAAATATGAGTGATTGATTGATTGATTAAGCGCTTACCATGGGCAAAGCACTGTTCCAAGCGCTGGGGAGGTTGCAAGGTGATCAGTTTGTCCCACAGTGGGGGCTCATAGTCTTCAGCACTGCAGTAATGATAATACTGTCATTTATTAAGCGCTTATCATGGGCAAAACACTGTTCCAAGCGCTGGGAGGTTGCAAGGTGATCAGGTTGTCCCACGGTGGGGGCTCATAGTCTTCAGCACTGCAATAGTAATAATAATGTCATTTATTAAAGCGCTTACCATGGGCAAAGCACTGTTCCAAGCGCTGGGGAGGTCGCAAGGTGATCAGATTGTCCCACAGTGGGGGCTCATAGTCTTCATCCCCATTTTACAGATGGGGGAACTGAGGCCCAGAGGATAATAATAATAGTGATGGTGGCATTTGTTAAGCGCTTACTGTGCAAAGTGCTGTTCCAAGCGCCGGGTAGGTTGCAAGGTTATCAGGTTGTCTCACGGCGGGGAGGCTCACAGTCTTCATCCCCATTTTACAAATGGGGGAACTGAGGCACAGAGGATAATAATAATGATGGTGGCATTTATTAAGCGCTTACTGTGTGCAAAGCACTGTTCCAAGCGCTGGGGAGGTTGCAGGGTGATCAGGTTGTCCGACGACGGGGGGCTCACAGTCTTCATGCCCATTTTACAGATGGGGGAACTGAGGCCCAGAGAAGCGAAGTGACTTGCCCAAAGTCACACAGCTGCCGATGGGCAGAGCCGGGATTTGAACCCACGACCTCTGACTCCAAAGCCCGGGCTCTTTCCACCGAGCCACGCTGCTTCTCTACTGTACTAAGCGCTTGGGAGAGGACAAAGTCGGCAACATATATAGGCGGTCCCTACCCAACAACGGGCTCACAGTCTAGAAGACTCCACCCCCACACCCCCCCCCCCCCCCACACACAATACTCAGATTGTGTACATATCTATAATTCTGCTTATCTATTTTGATGGTATTGACACCTGTCTACTTGTTTCGTTGTCTGTCTCCCCCTTATAGACTGAGCCCGCTGTGGGGTAGGAACCGTCTCTGTTGCCGAATTGTACTTCCTAAGCGCTTAGTACAGTGCTGTTCACACAGTAAGCGCTCAATAAATATGAGTGAATGAATGAATGAGTCCACAACACGCTAAAGTAGCCCTCATGTTGCCTTTCTGTGATGGTCCTCTCTCTCCCCTTCCCCTACCCCTCTCATTAAATTGTGCGTTCTTCCAGGGTGGGGCCAGCATCATATCGTGCCCCCACTGAGACCCAATTACAGACCCGGTCCCTGCCCCCCATCTCCTTGACCGTCTTCCTCAATCAATCAATCAATCAACCAATCAGTCGTATTTATTGAGCGCTTACTGTGTGCAGAGCACCGTACTAAGCGCTTGGGAAGTACAAGTTGGCAACATATAGAGACAGTCCCTCCCCAACAGTGGGCTCACAGTCTAATAATAATTGGGATTATTGGGATTCCTCTTTTCCCCCTTTCCTTGTTTTACTGTCGGTCATTCATTCCATTCAGTCGTATTTACTGAGCGCTTACTGCGTGCAGAGCACTGTACTAAGCGCTTGGGAAGTACAATTCAGCAACAGAGACAATCCCTACCCACAACGGGCTCACGGGCCAGCTTGTTGCCTCGTTGCCACCCTCCTTCGCTGATGCCATTCCAGTGCGAGCTCGTTACGGGCAGGGAACGTGTCTGCTAATTGTGCCATGATGTACTCTCCCAGTCACTAAAAAAGTGCTTGGCTCAGTGGAAAGAGCACGGGCTTTGGAGTCAGAGGTCATGGGTTCGAGTCCCGGCTCCGCCACATCAATCAATCGTATTTATTGAGCGCTTACTGTGTGCAGAGCACTGTACTGAGCGCTTGGGAAGTACAAGTTGGCAACATAGAGAGACGGTCCCTACCCAACAGTGGGCGCACAGTCTAAAAGACTGTCTGACTGTCACATGTCTGCTGTGTGACCTTGGGCAAGTCACTTCTCGGAGCCAGTTACCTCATCTGTAAAATGGGGATGATGACTGTAAGCCCCACGTGGGACAACCTGATTGCCTTGTAACCTCCCCAGCGCTTAGAACAGTGCTTTGCACGTAGTAAGCGCTTAACAAATGCCGTCATCATCATGTAGTAAGCACTCAGTAAATTTGATTGTCTCATCTTTTCCCACCCCCCGGGCACCCCACTCATCTCTCTGTACCTGCCCCATAGCAGGGGCCAGGAGGGTCTTGCCCGACCCCAGGTGTGATGGGCCGCCTTTCTTTGCCAGATTGTCAATGTGTGGTACTCTGTCAACGGGGAGAGATTGGGCACCTACACCGGCCACACCGGAGCCGTGTGGTGCGTGGATGCCGACTGTATCCTTTGGCCGGTGGCTTTCTCGAGTTAAACGGGGCCGCCGGGGGTTGCCCGCCAGCCTCCCCGCTAAGACTGGGGAGAGATTCGGAGTCCAAATCCCCCATGACTGAGCGGTTAAACTGGGGCCCTGGATCGCCACCGCCTTGAGAAGCGGAGACAGGGGCGTGGCAGGGCCACGCCGCTTTAGAAACGGAGCAGCCCCCTTCTCCTCACCTCCCCGCGCTGGTGGGAGGGCAAGGGAGGGACCTGGTTGCTGTTCCTTAACCGTCCCCCACAGGGGACACCAAGCACGTCCTCACCGGCTCAGCCGACAACAGCTGCCGCCTGTGGGACTGCGAGACAGGTAAGACCCAGAGCTTGGTCCTCAGTGCCATGAAAGTGGAGGATTCGGTGGCTCGGGTCGTCGCCTGGAGCCTACTGGGGCATCGACTGGGCCCCTTGAGGGGTGGAGAGGGAGACTAGAGCCTCGGGCAGGCCGTGAATCAGTCCAGCCGGTGTCTCCCCTCCACCACCGGCCCCGGGTTCCGCCCGAGAGTCGCCTCTGAGCGTTCCCTCCAAGAGCCCTAGGTTGGCGGGAGCACTAGGCCTGAGGGCCCAGAGCACCCACCGTGCCCCCAGGCGGGGACCGGGCGGCCGGGACGGGGGAAATAGGCTTCCCCGACGGCTCGGGACCGGATCTCATGCGTGCGAGCGCGGCCCCCAGGGAAGCAGCTTGCCCTCCTCAAGACCAACTCGGCCGTCCGTACCTGCGGCTTCGACTTCGGCGGCAACATCGTCATGTTCTCCACGGACAAGCAGATGGGCTACCAGTGTTTCGTGAGCTTCTTCGATCTGCGCGACCCCAGCCAGATTGGTGAGGAAGGGGAGCTGGGGTTTGGGGGTGGGGGGGGTGGCAGGGCCGCAGACCCGGGGGCAAGCGTTTCGTCTTTGCTCTGGGCAGAGAGCAACGAGCCCTACATGAAGATCCCCTGTAACGACTCCAAGATCACCAGCGCCGTGTGGGGGCCCCTGGGGGAGTTCATCATCGCCGGCCACGAGAACGGCGAGCTCAACCAGTTCAGCGCCAAGGTAGGGGGACACGAGGCGGGCGGGGAGGTGAGGGGGGCAGGGCTCCGGGCCGTCGGCCGGGGCTCCCGACCGCCGGTGACCCCCCTGGCCTCCGCAGTCCGGCGAGGTGATGGTGAACGTCAAGGAGCATTCACGGCAGATCAACGACATCCAGACTTCCCGTGACATGACCATGTTCGTCACCGCTTCCAAGGACAACACGGCCAAGGTGGGGTCTGATTGGGGACAAGAGACTCCCTCGCCACCCCACCCCCCGTCCTCTCTGGAAGAAGCCTTAACCCTCTCTCCGTCCGCCCGCAGCTCTTTGACTCCACAACCCTCGACCACCAGAAGACGTTCCGGACGGAGCGGCCTGTCAACTCTGCTGCCCTCTCCCCCATCTACGACCACGTAAGGCCCCAGGGGTGGGGGTCGGGGCTGGTCAGGGCCTGTCCGTCCTTCCGTCCGTCCCCCTCCACCCTCTCTGGGAGAAAAGGCGATAAAGACCCGTTTTTAGTTTTCTAAACTGTAGTCAACAACGGGGAACGTGCAAACCTGTTCCGAGAGGCCAGAAACCAGCCCGGGGCCTGGATGGGGTTGAGGGGAGCAGGGTCTGGGAAGGGGTTGGGCCCGCTGACTGGTCTGGGCCTCCTTCCTCATTCAGGTGGTCCTCGGGGGTGGGCAGGAAGCCATGGATGTAACCACCACCTCCACCAGAATCGGGAAATTCGAGGCGCGGTAAGTTGGGGGCCTGGCAGGATGCTGTTGATTGCGGGGGCCCTGCCGAGAGCTCACCTCCTCCAGGAGGCCTTCCCAGACTGAGCCCCTTCCTTCCTCTCCCCCTCGTCCCCCTCTCCATCCCCCCCATCTTACCTCCTTCCCTTCCCCACAGCACCTGTATATATGTATATGTTTGTACATATTTATTACTCTATTTATTTTACTTGTACATATCTATTCTATTTTATTTTGTTAGTATGTTTGGTTTTGTTCTCTGTCTCCCCCTTTTAGACTGTGAGCCCACTGTTGGGTAGGGACTGTCTCTCTATGTTGCCAATTTGTACTTCCCAAGCGCTTAGTACAGTGCTCTGCACATAGTAAGCGCTCAATAAATACGATTGATGATGATGGGGGCCGGAGGGTGGGGTGGATCTGTGCCAGGGTAGGGTGCCTCATCAGACCATTACAACTTCAGCGTTTCTCTCCCTCCCTCCTTCCCGCTCCTAGGTTCTTCCATTTAGCGTTCGAGGAGGAGTTTGGCAGGATCAAGGGCCACTTCGGGCCCATCAACAGTGTTGCCTTTCACCCGGACGGCAAGAGGTAGGCGCCTGGCCCGGGGTGGGGGCGGGAGGGTGAGGGGAGCGGGGTGGAGCAATGCCCAGGCTGCATCCCCGACGTGTCCCCCCGCCCCTTCCAGTTACAGCAGCGGCGGCGAGGACGGTTACGTCCGCATCCACTACTTCGACCCCCAGTACTTCGAGTTTGAGTTTGAGGCGTGAGGAGTCTGTGCCGCCGGGGAGGGGGCGAGGCCAGAACCCCGGGGGACCTCTTGGCCGGGGGTCTGTCAGAGAACCGTGGACGTTGAGAAATAAATTTCCCCAGGAAATGACTTCCCGTGCATGCGTAGAGACGTCGGGGAGAGGGCGAGGGTTGGCCTGGAAGTGGCTTCCCGTGCGTGTGTAGAGATGGGGTGTGGGTTGGGGGCGTCGAAGACAGGTGGTTCCTCTGACGGGGGGAGGTCGAATTTAGCCAGCAAGCACAGCTTTCTTTATTGTCATCTCTGGCCCGCACCGCGGCGCCGCCCGGAGAGCCGTGGGTCAGGGTGCCCATGTTCAGCCCGCCGCGACTGCCACCTGCCACGTGGCTCCTTCTGCCTTAGACGGCCCAGACAGGCCCCACCGGGGCCTCGCTGAGCTGGGTTAACTGGAAGTACCCGCGGGGTCAAGGGCTTTAGCCTTCATCCCCTCTGTCGGCGGCCGCGGTCTGCGGGGGTAGGGTCTGCCAGTCATCTTGGCCCCGGGGTCCGGTGTCCTGCTGCGAGGTGACGCTCCACAGCTGGGCCCAGGCCTCCTCTGTGGGCTCGGGGGCGCGGAGCCAGCGGAGGAACAGACCTAGGGAGGCGAGGCGGGGGGAAGGTGGTTGACCCAGCCCCAACCCACCGATGGACCCCCACGCTCCGGCCCCCTCGGGGGCCCGGGGGAGGGCTTGGGTTTTTATGCCTCACCTTGCCACAAGCGCAGGCTCTGGGGCTCCACGGAGGGCCAGATGGCCAAGGCCGTGGGGGTGTAGAGCGGGTTGCGGAGCCGCCGCTGCAGGCCCGCCTGGCCCAGCCACGACCAGAGCGAGTGGGTCTTGGCCTGAACTTGGCACAAGCGCCTGCCAGGAGAGGCGGGGGTCAGAGCCAGGCCAGGGCGGCAGCGGGCATCGGCCCGGCCCGCCCCTGCCCCTCGCGGCTCACCTCTCCTTCTCGCTGTTGCAGAGGAAGGAGCCGTAGGGCGAGGCGTAGGCGTGCTCGAACAGGGTCAGCAGCAGCCCCTCGCCAAACTCGAGCGCCAGGGGGAACTGGCGGCCCAGCTGCCACACGCAGTCGAGGAACAGGAGGAACGTGGGGGCCTCGTGCTTGGGCCGCGCGTGCGAGTAGGCCGAGCGGGCACAGCGCAGCTGGAAGGGGTGCCCGGCCTGGGGGGAGGGCAGCAGGCGGGGTCCGGGGCTGGGAGTGGCCCATCTTGCCCATCCTGCCCGAGGGGCCCCGTGGACCGCAGGCTTGAGGAGGGGCGGTGTCCCGTCCCCACGAAGGATAGAGGCCGGGGCCCTACCTGGATCCACTCCCGCTCCAGGAGCGCCTGGAAGCCTTGAAGCGTGCGGCATTCGGGGTCCAGGATGACCTGGGCGAGGGCCGTCACCAACAGTGTGGTGTCGGTTCCCTCCGGCCCGTGCACCAGAATGCAGGCCCCTTCCCTGCAGGGGCGGCGACGCAGTCCGCTGGGTGAGGTGCCGCGACGGAGCCGGCCCTCACACCTCCCTCTGCCCTCCCCCGGCGCTCGACAGCCACTTGGCACAGCTGAGGTTCGTGGTTGGGAAGTCGGCGAAGGCTACCCTCGTTCTCTGCCGCTTCCCACAAGAGGCAGATGTAAATGTGTCTAGGGATGAGGGGCTCCGAGCCCCTTGCCCGGACAGCACCCCGCCCCATCTCCCCTATGCCCAGGTGTTCCCTCGGGGGCCCCCTCCTTAGGGGCCTCACCTGTCCATGCCCTGCGCTGCCAAGCAGGCGGCGCCCAGCGCTTCCTTCACGTGTGCCAGCCACTTGGAAGCCTCCAGGCGGGACAGCCAGCGGTCCATGCTGAGGGACGGGTCATTGCAGGACTCCACCAGCTTCGCGAAGCTGTCCTGAAGGGGCCGGCCCCTGCGGGGAACCGGAGGGGGCTGAGGCCGGGTGGCCTCCTGGACGGGGAGGCGAGGGAGGGAGGCGCGAGTTACCTCTCCAGGGGCCGGTGCAGCCGCTTCCAGCCCAGGTAGCAGGACTTGGCCTCCGTGCCACCGCCGGTCACCCGGGCCTGCTTGGCCGCCTGGGTGGAGCGCGTGTCCAGGACGTAGCCGCGCCGGTGGCCCCCCAGCGCCGCCCCGAGCAGTTCCTCGTCCTCCCGGCACCGCCGCCGGTTGGCCCCCACCAAGGGCTGGCTGGAGCGGAGCATCGCCTGGGGGGCCGGGGCGGGCAGGTGAGGGCCCGGAGCCCGGCCCGAGGCCCCGGGGGGCGGCCAGAGGCTCCTCCCCAGAAGCAGCCGCGACCCGGCCCACGGGGACTCACCGTTCCAGTGCGCCCGTGGTAGTAGCAGAGGACGGGGAAGCGGCCCCCTTGGCGGAAGCGGGCGCTGCGGACCAGGGCCTCGTCTTCCACGCCGCCGGGCACGATGACCGAGGGCGGGTAGCTGGCACAGACGCTAAAGTCCGCGTTCACTGTGCTGAGCCTCCAGGCGTCGGTCTGGTGGGCCAGGGAGGGCATGGGTGTCGCCTGACCCCCTCCCCCTGGTGCCCCTGCCCACTTCCCTCCTTCCCAAACAGGCCTGGGCAGAGCCCGAGCCAGCCTTCTGCCCACCTGGCGGCTGACCCGCTGGTAGTAGAGGTCGTAGGGGTAGAGCTGCCACCCGTCCTCCAGCTTCATGGTCTGGGGGCGGTAGAAGAAGGGGTACGAGGCGATGACCGACTCCAGCGAAGACAGGGCCTGCGGGCAGGAAGGGCACGGGCTCAGGCTCTCCGGCCTAGGTCACCCCAAGCCCTAGGGCAGAGGGGGCCGGCAGCGCTCACCTCGATGGAGCTGGCAATGTTGAGGCACTCCTCCATGCCCGCGATCTCCAGCTGCAACACGTGCAGGTCCTTGCACTTGAGGGTGATGGTGCCCGAGTTGCTGGCGACCCTGGCGGTAGACGGGGTGGGGGCTCAGTGCCGGCCGGGGGCCATGGGGTGCCAACCAGGACTGGGAGAGCAGGGGGCCCGAGCCACTGCGGGTGGGAGGGCAGGAAGGCCCAGAGCCCCAGCGCTGGGAGGGCATCGGGCGGCGCGGGTTTTCGCTCGCCTGCTGTATGACCTTAGGCAGGTCCCTTTTTTTTTTTTTATAATGGCACTTATTAAGCGCTTACTATGTGCAAAGCACTGTTCTAAGCGCTGGAGAGGTTACAAGATGATCAGGTTGTCCCACGGGGGGGCTCACAGTCTTCATCCCCATTTTACAGATGAGGTAACTGAGGCCCAGAGAAGTTAAGTGACTTGCCCAAAGTCACACAGCTAATTGGAGGAGTGGGGATTTGAACCCATGACCTCTGACTCCAAAGCCCGTGCTCTTTCCCACTGAGCCACGCTGCTTCTCTCCTCTGTGCCTCAGTTCCCTCATCTGTAAAACGGGGATTGAGACTGTGAGGGCCATGTGGGACGGGGACCGCGGCCACCCCGATTTGCTTGGATCCACCCCAGCGCTTAGTAATAATAATAATGATGATGATGATGATAATAGTAAGAGTATTTGTTAAATGCTTCCTATGTGTCAAGCACTGTTCTAAGCGCTGGGGTGTGGGGAATCCAAGGGCATTCATTCAATCGTATTTATTGAGCGCTTACTGTGTGCAGAGCACTGTACTAAGCACTTGGGAAGTACAACTTGGCAACATATAGAGATGATCCCTAACAATAATAATAATAATAATAATGTTGGCATTTGTTAAGCACTTACTATGTGCAAAGCACTGTTCTAAGCGCTGGGGAGGTTACAAGGTGATCAGGTTGTCCCACAGGGGGCTCACAATTTTAATCCCCATTTTACAGATGAGGTAACTGAGGCCCAGTGAAGTGACCTGCCCAAAGTCACACAGCTGACAGTTGGCAGAGCTGGCATTTGAACCCAAGACCTCAGACTCCAAAGCCCGGGCTCTTTCCACTGAGCCACAGCTCACGGTCTAGAAGGGGTTAGGCTCACAATCTTAATCCCCATTTTACAGATGAGGGAACTGAGGCCCAGAGAAGTGAAGTGACTTGCTCAAAGTCACACAGCTGATACAGTGCCCGGCACCCAATCAATCAATCGTATTTATTGAGCGCTTACTGTGTGCACAGCACTGTACTAAGCGCTTGGGAAGTCCAAGTTGGCAACATACAGAGACGGTCCCTACCCAACAGTGGGCTCACAGTCTAGAAGGGAAGCTCCCAGGAAGTACCGTTATTATTATTATTGTTATTATTCGGGTCCAGCTTTTGTTTCTGCCCAGACTGAGCCCCTTCCTTCCTCTCCCCCTCGTCCCCCTCTCCATCCCCCCATCTTACCTCCTTCCCTTCCCCACAGCACCTGTATATATGTTTGTACATATTTATTACTCTATTTATCTCACTTGTACATATCTATTCTATTTATTTTATTTTGTTAGCATGCTTGGTTTTGTTCTCTGTCTCCCCCTTCTAGACTGTGAGCCCACTGTTGGGTAGGGACCATCTCTATATGTGGCCAACTTGTACTACCCAAGTGCTTAGTCCAGTGCTCTGTACACAGTAAGCGCTCAATAAATACGATTGATTGATCGATTGATTGCTCTGGAGAAGCAGCCTGGCTCAGTGGCAAGAGCCGGGGCTTGGGAGTCAGAGGTCGCGGGTTCTAATCCCGCCTCCGCCGCTTGTCGGCTGTGTGACTTGGGGCAAGTCGCTTCACTTCTCTGGGCCTCAGTTCCCCCATCTGTAAAACGGGGGTGAAGACTGGGAGCCCCAAGTGGGCCAACCGTGGTCGCCCTGTATCCCACCCCACCCCACCCCAGCGCTTAGAAGAGTGGTTGGCACACGGTGAGCGCTTGCCAAATACGGATATTATTCTCATTCATTCATTCATTCAATCGTATTTATTGAGCGCTTACTGTGTGCAGAGCACTGTACTAAGCGCTTGGGAAGTCCACGTTGGCAACATATAGAGACGGTCCCTACCCAACATTGGGCTCACAGTCTAGAAGGGGGAGACAGACAACAAAACCAAACATATTAACAAAATAAATAGAATAAATATGTACAAGTAAAATAAATAAATAGCGTAATAAATATGCACATATATATATATATATACAGGTATTCTTATCGTGTTGCCCGCCACCCGTCGAAACCCGGCTTTGGCCCTCTGGCTATGGCAGCGGCCGCCCCGTCAGGCGGAGCCTCCTTTTCCTCCTCCTCCGGTTGGCCCTCGGGCCTGCCGCCGCGTCCCCCCAGCCCCCGGGGGCTTCAATCAATCAATCAATCAATCAATCGTATTGATTGAGCGCTTACTGTGTGCAGAGCACTGGACTAAGCCCTTGGGAAGTCCAAGTTGGCACCATCTAGAGACAGTCCCTACCCAACAGTGGGCTCACAGTCTAAAAGGGGGAGACAGAGAACGAAACCAAACATACTAACAAAATAAAATAGAATAGATATGTACAAGATAAATAGAGTAATAAATATGTACAAACATATATACAGGTGCTGTGGGGAGGGGAAGGAGGTAAAGTGGGGGGATGGAGAGGGGGAGAGGAAGGAAGGGGCTCAGTCACCGCTTCTCGGCCGCATCCACGTTGCGCAGCAGCAGCCAGAGGTGGGCGGGTCCCCCGGGCCTGGCGACCAGCAGCAGGTGGTGGCTAGTGAGGCAGAGGGTCCCCCGGAGTGGGGCCGGGGGGTCCCCCCCGCCGCCCCCCGGGCCCCGGCAGCAGCTTGGCCTCGGCCCGGCCCGTGCGGATCAGCTCCGAGAACTCCATGGGCCGGAAACCCACGGGGCCCGCCCGGAGGAGGAGGAGACCCAGGAGACCCTGTCCGTCCTCGCCCCTTCCAGGTCCTTTCGTGGGCAAGAGGGTGGGGGTGTCTTTGAGCCTCCCGGGGGCCGGCCTCAGTCTCCCCGCCCCTTCCCCTGTGGGCCGGCCCTGCTGCGTGTGGGCGGCCCGCTCGGTGCCACCTTAAAGGCCCAGCAACTAGTGGGGGGCAGCTGCCTGCCTTGGGGCACCCGGGCACAATCAATCAATCAATCGTATTTATTGAGCGCTTACTGTGTGCGGAGCACTGGACTAAGCGCTTGGGAAGTCCAAGTTGGCAACATCTAGAGACAGTCCCTACCCAACAGTGGGCTCACAGTCTAAAAAAAAAAAAAACAAAGCACTGTTCTAAGCACTGTTCAGGTTACAAGGTGATCAGGTTGTCCCATGGGGGGCTCACGGTCTTAATCCTCATTTTACAGATGAGGTAACTGAGGCCCAGAGAAGTGAAGTGACTTGCCCAAAGTCACACAGCTGACAGAGCCGGGATTTGAACCTCTGACTCCAAAGCCCATGCTCTTTCCGCCGAGCCACAATGCTTCTCGTATTTATTGAGCGCTTACTGTGTGCGGAGCACTGGACTAAGCGCTTGGGAAGTCCAAGTTGGCAACATCTAGAGACAGTCCCTACCCAACAGTGGGCTCACAGTCTAAAAGCACAGCACAGCTGGAAGGCCCCGCTCAATGGGCGGCCTCCCTGTGGGGTGGGCCTTGGGGAGGCCTCTACGTTCCCCCAGCCAACGCCTGCCCTTCTCCGACCCTCCCCGGGAGCCCCCACCCAGCCCCGGGCCAGGGTCTGTGCCCACCCCCTGCCAGAAACCTGGCATGGCCCACCCCCAGCACTGGCGGGCTGCCAGGCACATTCTGGGCTGGCACCCCGCTCCTCTCCCCTGTGCCTCTCACCTCCACCCCCCCGCCTTACCTCCTTCCCTTCCCCACATCATCATCATCATCATCATCAATTGTATTTATTGAGCGCTTACTGTGTGCAGAGCACTGGACTAAGCGCTTGGGAAGTCCAAGTTGGCAACATATAGAGACGGTCCCTACCCAACAGTGGGCTCACAGTCTAAAAGGGGGAGACAGAGAACAAAACCAAACATACTAACAAAATAAAATAAATAGAATAGAAATGTACAAGTAAAATAAATAGAGTGACAATCTGTACAAACATATATACATATATACAGGTGCTGTGGGGAAGGGAAGGAGGTAAGATGGGGGGGATGGAGGGGGGACGAGGGGGAGAGGAAGGCACCTATATATGTATAGATGTTTGTACGGATTTATTACTCTATTTATTTATTTTACTTGTACATATCTATTCCATTTATTTTATTTTGTTAATATGTTTGGTGGTTTTGTCCTCTGTCTCCCCCTTCTAGACTGTGAGCCCCCTGTTGGGTAGGGACCGTCTCTATATGTTGCCAACTTGGACTTCCCAAGTGCTTAGTACAGTGCTCTGCACACAGTAAGCGCTCAATAAATACAATTGATTGATTGATTGATTCTGGGCTGGCACCCCGCTCCTTTTATTTTGTTAGTATGTTTGGTTTTGTTCTCCGTCTCCCCCTTTTAGACTGTGAGCCCACTGTTGGGTAGGGACTGTCTCTAGATGTTGCCAACTTGGACTTCCCAAGCGCTTAGTACAGTGCTCTGCACACAGTAAGCGCTCAATAAATACGATTGATTGATTGATTGATTTCCCCTGTGCCTCTCACCTCCACCCTTCGCGTCCCCTCTGTGCCCTCCCTCCCTTCCCCGCCCACAGCCTCCTTGCCTCCGGGCATCCCAGCTCTCCTCTGGGACCATCCACCCCCAACCCCGGGTCCCCATCACGCTCTTGACCTTTGCCCCCGGCCTGGCTCCTGCTCTGGGCACCCGTGGTCCCCCGGGCTCAGCTCTGGCCTCATCGGGCATTGTCAGAGAGATAAGGGGTGAGAGGAAGAGGGGGAGGTGACGGGAGGTGAAGGAGCAGAGCGGGCAGAGAGGGTGTGCGGGGCGGGGTCGGTGGCTCTGGCATTCTTGGCGGCTTTCGTGTCCACGGAGAAACTTCCTTTCAGAGAACGGGGTGTCTCCTTCCCGCCGAGACAGACAATGAAATCAGCCGAAGGGACCGAAGGAGGAAAAAGGGCCTCCCTCCGGGTCATCACGTGTGGCCCGGCTTTATAGAGTTGCAGGGAAATCACTGCCCTCGCACACTCACCTTGGCACACTCGCCCTCACACGTTCGGCCCCGCTCCCCTTCCCGGCCTTCTGGTCACCCCCACCATGGCCCTCGGCCCCCTCAAGTTCAAGGATCTGGGCGAGGAGGAGGAGGAGGAGGAGGAGAAGAACCTGGACAGCGTCAAGGCGCTGACGGCCAAGCTGAAGCTGCAGACCCGGAGGCCGTCGTACCTGGAGTGGGCCGCCCGGGTGCAGAGCCGGGCTTGGCTGGAGGGAGGGTCCGGCCAGGGGTCCCCGGGGGACAGCCAGGCCACGGCCCGGCGGGGCATCTGTGGCTTCGACACCATGGACGACGCCCTGCGGTGGCTCCGGAACGAGCTGGTGAGTACGGGGCGGCGGGATGGGCAGAGGGCATCAAGCTGGGTGCCGAGCGGGATGTGGCCCCCCCGAGGTGATCCAGACCTCTGTCCTGCCCCGTCCTCTCCACTGTAAGCTGGTTCTGGGGCGGGAAACGCTAATTCTGTTGCATTATGCCCTTCCAAACGCTTAGTACAGTGTTCCGCACATAGTAAGCACTCAATAAATACCATCGATTGATCGATTGATCGATTTCCTCTGGAGCCTCTCCCTCTAACCTTCAAATTCCCTGGAGGCAAAGAGCCGAGAGTGGGCCCAGGGCTGGACTCTTGCCAATGGGGCCATCCCGATGCCTCCTACCCTGTGTCACAGCTGGGACCCCCTGCATTCAGCGCTTAGAACAGTGCTTTGCTCATAGTAAGCGCTTAACAAATGCCATCATCATCATCATCCATCAGAGCTCCAGGAAGAAGGCAGGCTGTAGTGGGTTGGAGAGCAGAGCCCCAGGCCCCCAACGTCTTGGATTACTGAAGCCCAGAGTTTTCGCCATCCCAGACGTGCAGCCGTCTCTGGGTAGCAGCCCAGTACACAGCCACCCAGTAAGAACCCACGAAATGAGTGTCGGGGGAGCCCCCGGGGAGCCACGTGGGCTCTGGCTCCAATCAATCAGTGGTATTTATTGAGCACCTTGTGCAGAGCACTTACTAAGTGCTTGGAAAAGTACAATACAAAAGAGTCGGTATACGTGATCCCTGCCCACAAAGCTCTTACAGTCTACGAGGGAAGCAGATATTAAAATACATTACCGGTAGGGGAAATGGGTAGATGCAAGGTGATCAGATTGTCCCACGTGGGGCTCACAGTCTTCATCCCCATTTTACAGACGAGGTAACTGCGGCACAGAGAAGTGGATTGACTTGCCCAAAGTCACCCAGCTGACAAGTGGCGGGGCCGGGATTAGAACCCACGACCTCTGACTCCCAAGCCCGGGCTCTTTCCCTTGAGGGAGTTCCAAGCCCGAAGCTGGGCAAGAAGCTGGGGGTGAGAGAGGTGAGATTGAGGTACAGAGCGCACGGATTAGATTGTAGTAGGAGATCAGGTTAGAAAGTGCTTTGCAAGCAGCAAGTGCTTAATAAACACCACTGATGGATCAATCGACTGAGGGAGCTGATTGAGTGCCTTAAAGTTCATAGTGAGGTATTTCTGTTTGAGGCCGAGGTGGACGGGCAACGATTGGAGGTTTTCGAGGAGCGGGAAGATGTAGACTGGAGAGTTTTTCAGAAAAATGCAGAGGGAAGTGTGGCCCGGAGAGGGGAGAGGCAGGATGCAAGGAGGCCAGGGAGGAGGCTGATCCAATAGTCGAATTAGGATATAGTAAGTGTTTGGATCAGCGTGATAGCGGTTTGGATAGAGAGGGAAAGGCAGATTCTAGATATGTTGTGAAGAGAGAACAGACAGGATTCTGTGACAGATTGAATGTGCTGGTTGAATGAGAGTGTCATGAGAATGATGCCAAGGTTATGGGTTTGCGAGACAGGGAGGATGAGAAGCAGCGTGGCTCAGTGGAAGGAGCACGGGCTTGGGAGCCAGAGGTCATGGGTTCTAATCCCGGCTCTGCCACGTGTCAGCTGTGAGACTTTGGGCGAGTAATAGAGTGGGTCATTCATTCATTCATTCTATCGTATTTATTGAGCGCTTACTGTGTGCAGAGCACTGTACTAAGCGCTTGGGAAGTACAAGTTGGCAACATATAGAGACGGTCCCTACCCAACAGTGGGCACACAGTCTAGAAGGGGGAGACAGAGAACAAAACCCTATTACTCCCTCCCCACCTCCAGGGGCCTGAGTCCCAGATCCTCCAGTTCACTGCTCCCACATCTTCCCAGGACACTGATGGCAAAGCAACTGGAGCCCCCCGGGACCCCGAATCCCCCCATCCCCCTAAATCTCCCGAGAGAACTGGAGATTGGACTTCTGTGACTCCCATCAGCCTCCTAGAATTGACTCTTCCCAGCCTCAATTAATCCATCAACTAGTGGTATTTATTGAGCACCTACTGACTGCAGAGCTCTGTACTAAGTGCTTGGGAAAGGACAACGATCAATAGTATTTATTCAGCGCTTAATGGGCGCTGAGCACTGTACCAAGGGCTTGGGAAAATAATAATAATAATAATAATTGGCATTTGTTAAGTGCTTACTAAGTGCAAAGCACTGTTCTAAGCACTGGGGAGGATACAGGGTGATCAGGTTGTCCCACGTGGGGCTCACAGTCTTAATCCCCATTTTACAGATGAGGTAACTGAGGCCCAGAGAAGTTAAGTGACTTGCCCAAGATCACACAGCAGACGTGGCGGAGTTGGGATTCGAACCCATGACCTGTGACTCCAAAGCCCGTGCTCTTTCCACTGAGCCACGCTGGGAAAATGCAGTACTATAGAGTTGGTAGATGTGATCCCTGCCCACAAGGAGCTTACCGTCTAAAGGGGGAGGAAGACATTAAAATAAATTACAGAGAGGGGAACTAGTAGAGTATCAGGATTTTAACATAAGTGCTGTGAGGATAATAATAATTATCTGTCTGGACTGAGCACGGAGAAGCTGGAGACGGGGAGAAGTTGAAGACAAAGAGGAGGCTGCTGGAGCCGTTACAATATGGTAGATTGATAAAGTATCAATCGATCAATCAATCGTATTTATTGAGCGCTTACTGTGTGCAGAGCACTGTACTAAGCGCTTGGGAAGTACAAGTTCGCAAGAGACGGTCCCTACCCAACAGTGGGCTCACAGTCTAGAAGGGGGAGACAGAGAACAAAACATATTAACAAAATAAAATAAATAGAATAGATATGTACAACCCCTAGTTTAATCAGTCAGTCGGTTGTATTTATTGAGCGCTTACTGTGTGCAAAGCAATCTACTAAATGCTTGGGAGAGTATGCTCTAACAGAGTTGGCAGTCACATTCCCTGTCCACGACGAGGGGAAAGACAGACATCACTATAAATAAATGACAAATGTGCATATAAGAGCTGTGGGGCCGAGGGAGGGGCGAATAAAGGATGTGAATCCAAGTGGAAGAGTGAAATAATAATAATAATAATAATATTTCTTAAACACTTACTTGGTGCCAAGCGTAGTACTAAGTGCTGGGGTAGATACAAGATAATCAGGAGGGACACAGTCCCACACGGGGCTCTCCGTCTAAGTAGGAGGAAGAACGGGTTTTGAATCCTCATTTTACAGATGAGGAAACTGAGGCACAGAGAACGTAAATAACTTTCACAAGGTCACCCCGTGGGTAAGTGGCAGAGCTAGGATTAGAATCCAGATCCTCTGATTACCAGACCATGCTCTTTCCCACACTGTTTTTCTAGTTGTAAGCGATATAGTAAGAGCCGGAGCCAGGTAGGTGGCTGTTTGGGTGGAGAGGAAAGGTGGATCCGGGAAATGTTGTGGAGGAACTAACAGCGTTCAGCCCACAGGAGGGAAATATCAGTGGGTGGCTGAAGGGAGAAACTGAGTCACAGAAAGGGCCTGTGTCCTGCTGGCAGGGATTTAACCCTTTTTTTCTTCCCCGGTCTGCACGATGGCTCTTCCTCTTCCTTACTGACTCCCACCAGCGACAACTGTGTCACCCTGCCCCTGGGGGTGGCCTGGGGTTGGCGGGGGTCTGTCCTGTCTTCCCTCTCAGACTCCCCTGAGGGCAGGGACCGAATCTGTTCTCTAAGCCGGGGGGACCCCCGAGCACTCTCCGGTCTCATTCATTCATTCAGTCGTATTTATTGAGCTGTACTAAGCGCTTGGGAGAGTACACTACAACGATAAACAGACATACCCGGCCTACAAGGAGCTTACAGTCTACAGAGGAGAAGCATAGGAATATAAATGATTAAATGATAGACATACGTAAGTGCTGCAGGGCTTGGAGTGGGGATGAATAAAGGGAGCAAGTCAGGGTGATGTAGAAGGGGGTGGAAGAAGAGGAAAGGAGGACTTAGTCGGGGAAGGCTTCTCGGAGGAGATGGGCCTTCAGTCAGGCTTAGACCGGGGGAAGAGTAACTGCCTGTCGGTTAGGAGGAGGGAGGGCGTTCCAGGCCGGAGGCAGGACGTGGGCGAGAGGTCGGAGGCGAGACAGACGAGATGGAGGCCCAGGGAGAAGGTTAGCATTAGAGGCCCAGTGCGGGTTTGCCGCAGGCACTGATTCTCGGCCTCCGTCCCTCCGTCCCCTCCCTGGCCAGCGGGAGATAGAGGCCCAGGACCAGCAGCTGGCCCAGCGGCTGATGCGTCTGCGTGGGCAGATCCACGGGCTGAAGGTGGAGCAGATGTGCCGGCGCCACAAAGAGCTGCTGGACGAGGCCACGTTCGGGCTGGAGGGCTGCCAGGAGGAAGACTCGGACCTGCTGTGCACCATCCCACCCCGGGCCGCCTTCCTCCTCTCCACCCCGCTCAAGCACATCGGCCTCACCCGCATGAATATCAACTCGCGCCGCTTCTCCCTGTGTTGAGGGGGGTGCCCACCTCCCCGGACCCTCCGCTTCCCCTGCCTCCGCCCCCCACCCCACTGGCCGCATCTCTCACCCTGCCTCCCTCTTCCCCCTCCCCACACCTGGGCAAACTGTAGCCAGCTGCACCCGTTGGTGGCAGAGGTGGGGCGGCGGTGGCGGGGAGGAGAGAAAGATCAGAGGTCAAAAAAGGGGGTTCAGGAACTCTGACTTCCCAGCTGGGGTCTCAGGGGGCAGGGGAGTCTGGTGAGAGGGGAATGGGAGCTATCATTCATTCAGTCTTATTGATTGAGCGCTTCCTATGTGCAGAGCACTGGACTAAGCGCTTGGGAAGTCCAAGTCGGCAACATAGAGAGACTGTCCCTCCCCAACAATGGGCTCCCAGTCTAGAAGGGGGAGACAGACAACAAAACAAAACATGTGGACAGGTGTCAGGTCGTCAGAACAAATAGAAATAAAGCTCGATGCACGTCATTAAAATAAATATATTAGTAAATATGTACAAGTAAAATAAATAGAGTCATAAATCTGTACAAATGTAATTACAGGTTCCGTGGGGAGGGGAAGGAGGTAGGGTGGGGGGCATGGGGAGGAGGAGAGGATAAAGGGGGCTCAGTCCGGGAAGGCCTCTTGGAGGTGGTGAGCGCTCAGAAGGGCTTTGAAGGGAGGAAGAGAGCTAGCTTGGTGGATGTGTGGAGGGAGGGCATTCCAGCGCTTAGAACAGTGCTCTGCACATAGTAAGCGCTTAACAAATGCCATTATTATTATTATTATTATTCCAGGCCAGGGGGAGGACGTTGGAGGGATCCGCAGGGGATGGCGGTGGGGAGGGGGGCAAGGCTCTAAGATCTCCACACACACACGCACATACAAACCTCACACATCACCCTCACACACACACAATACACACACTAAAATACTACACCCTCCCACCCCCACATACACACACTCCCCCCTCTCTCTTTCTCTCTCTCTCTCTCTCTCTCCCGGGATTGTCAGGGGCTGAGCCAAGCCCGTCTTGGAAGAGATGGAGCTGGAAGGGGTGCGTCTATCGTGATCCCATTCCTGGCCTCGGAGGAGAGGGTGGGATTAAGGTTTTGTAGCCGATAGCCGGGCGGACCAGGGGATGCCGGGGAAGGGCTGAAGGAGAGCGAGAATAAAGGAAATGGATACCAACGCAACTCACCAGGGATAAAGTGACATTCCTCCCAGCTGACGGCTCCCGGGCCTATTTCCAGGAAGACAAACAGCAGGGAGGACGGGGGGGTGGCCTGTGACCCAGAGCCGAGCGCGTGCTCCCGTGCGTTCAGACACGCGTGTTCACACGCGTGACCCTGGAGCCTGGGGGTTCTGCCTCGACGGGCCCCTTGAAATCCTCACACGCCCCCTCTCCAGCCCAGCGGTTCCCCCAACAGCTGCTGCTCCCCTTGTCAGCCCCTACCCCGCGGTGGTCACCGGCCTGTGGCTGGGCCAAGATCAACAGACGACGGGCAGGTGGTGAGGGCCCCGCTTCATATCACAGCTGCCTGGTTTGACACACAAGCTCTGGAGCTCTCAAAGCGTATGTGTGTGGTGTGTGTGTGTATCACAGCCTTCCAGACTGTGAGCCGGCTGTTGGGTAAGGACCGTCTCTATATGACGGCAACTTGTACGTCCCAAACGCTTAGTAAAGTGCTCTGCACAAAGTAAGCTCTCAATAAATACGATGGAATGAATGCATCCCCGCATGCTCACATCTCTAAGTCTGTGTTTTGCTTTTTGCCTCCGTCTCCACGTCTGCCTCTCTGTTTATTTTTCTCCATCTGTGTGTCTCTCTTTACATGTCTCTTAATCTCTGTTTCTCTTGGTTTCATTCTCTGGCTCCCCCACCCCCTCTTCTCTTTCTCTCTCTCTCTCCTCCCCTCTTGCCCCCCCCCCCCCCCAACTTCTTTTGTTACTGCTCCCCTTTCTTTGTCTGACTTTTCATCTTTGGCTTCTTCCCCTCCCTCTCTCCCCCACCTCCCCCACCATTTCCTGCCTCACCCCACCTCCTCCCCAAGCCTCAAGCCTCTGGTCCCAAGGTGATCTCAGCGACAGTTTCCACCTCACAAACCCCTACAATAGCTCTGTGGTCTCCACTCACCCCAGCAGCGGCAGCGGCAGCTCAAATACTCAGAGATCAGTTCTCTCAAGCCTTTCCACCCAGCTCCCCGCCAATGGGCCTAGGGACAAAGACAGAGGTCGAGAGGATGTGGGCCCCTCTGGTACTTTCCCCTCTACCCCAGACCCCTGTAGGGAGCCCTATGCTTGGGTTGGGGTGAGCCCAGGTGGTGGTCTTGACCTCAGGCGGACTGCCCGATTGACCGTGGTTTTATCTGGCAGAGGGCGGGCATCACCTGCCTGATGGACCGCATCATTTTCTCCGCCGCCCAGGCCCAGGGCATCGTCTGGCCTTCGCTAATGCCCGGTTGGTGGCCAACCCTCTGCCTGAGCGAGAAGACTTTCTCTGGGAGACTGATGGATGCTGCCCACCTTCCCATGCCAGTTGTACCCCCAATGGTTTAGTGCCCTCTCTCCATCTCGGGGCCAGAAAGGGGACCATGGGGCCGAGGCGTCACCCTCGCCCGGCCTTCACCCTACAGTGCCTGCCGGCCTTTCAGGTACATCTCAGCCATCACCTCCGAGTAGCGGGCGGCCCGCCATGTGGTTCTCGTTCGGGAAGCCTCCTTTGCTGCCCACCTCTTCCCAGCAGCCTCCCTGCACCCCTCCTTGAGGCGAGACACCTGGCGAATGTCAGAGCAGCCCCCCACCCTCCCGGGTGCCTGGGGCAGGTGGAGGCGGGGGGCCGGGGGGCGGGGGAGAGGTGGGGTGAGGAGGAAACTTCTGGGCGCTGACGGGGGTTGTGGGCGCGGGAGGGTCCGGGGTTGGCTGCCGAGAGTTTGACGGGGGCAGGAAGTTGGGGACGGACGTGGGTGCAGGCAGAGGCAGGGTGGCGAGGTGAGTGGAGGCCGAGGGCCCTTCCGGGAGACACGCTGACCAGAGGGGACGGGCCGGAGATGAGAATGTGAGCCAGATCCGGCCAGGGACACCGGACGGGGTGGGGGCCGACGTGGTCCCGGTCACGGACAGGTGAGAAGGACCGCTGGAGTTGGGTTGGGGGGGCCGCTGTGTTGACCTCTCATTATGTGCGGTGGGATCTCCAGCGAGATGCCATTCTGGAAAGGGATGGTGGGGAGAGGTGGGCACAGACAGGCACTGAGGGCCAAGTCCCCAATTCTGGCCTCTCCCCACCCATGCAGGTGGAGGGCACCCACCGCTCTAGGCTCTCTGAATCTGGACTAAAGCTGTCACCTCCTCCAGTTGGCAGAAGCACATTCCCCACTGCTGAGACCTCGGGGGGTCTTCCTGACTGTCCTTTGACTCCCTCCTGCACCCCGGTCTTAACCCCAGGGCCTCTCACCTGAGGTCACCCATGGCTGGGGCGGGGGCGGAGATCTCTGAGAAGCAGCGGAATAACTTTAATTCCATGATGAGCCTCTCGGAAGACCTCAGAGCACCCTCCCGGCCCCCGCATCGCTGCGGCTTCGGCTCCCACGGGGGGAAACCGAGACACAGGGGAGGGGTCCCGGGAAACAGAGCCAGGCCCTGGGATTCAAGCAACCCGAGCTTCCGAGCCCTGCCCTCTCCACACCCCATCCCCCCTCCACCTCACTGCTCAGAGATTCCCGAAAGCCGGAGGGAGGGTTTCCGACATTTTTCTGACATCCTCGAGACCGTTTCCGGAGAGAGTTTCCGATCCAGGGCAGATGAGGGCTTTGGGCAGGGATGGGGCCGGGGGTGCTGGAGGAACCAGGGCCAGGCCTGGACGAACTTCCTGTGGGGGAGGAGTGGAGGCAACGGGAGGCCTTTTGGCTATTTTTGCCCACGGGGCACCCGGCCTCGCTGGCTGCCTGACCCCCAGAGCTTCCTGTTTGGAAGGTCCTTCTGAGTCCCAGATCTGCCCAGCTCCGCCCTGGGTTCCTCTCCAACTCCAAGCTCTGCACAGACAAAGTCCAGTGGCGATAGTCTGTCGCTCAATCCTATCTGTCAGTCGATCGTATTTGTTGAGCGCTCACTGTGCACAGAGCGCCGTAGCAAGCCCTTGGGAGAATACGACAATATAACAGACACATTCCCTGCCCGCATCGAGCTTACGGTCTAGATGGGGAGACAGGCATTAATAGAAATAAATAAATTACAGATAAGTGCCGTGCAGCTGGGAGCGGGGATGAATAAAGGGGTAGTATTTAAGAGCTTACTGAGTGGAGGGAGCTATACTAAGAGCTGGGAGAGAATATGTGGGTGCACAAATTAGCCATGGTCTCTATCCCTTGCGGGGCTCACAGTTTCCGAGTGTTGACTTGAGCCATTTCCAGTTCTGCCTGCCTTTTCTGACCTAGCAGGTCAGAAAAGGGGCTCGGGGCACTGAGGAGGAAGGCACGTGCGAGCAGCGGAGAAGGGCAGAGACGGAGGGCACTAGGGAAGAGATGAAAAGAGCCAGAGATGAAGTCGGGAGAGGATTCAAGGCGGGGAGTTTTTCTGGGCAGGGTGACATTAAGCGAAGCGCAAGAAAACTTATGCGGCCGAACGGTAAACGTCACTTGTTCCTCGGAGTCAACAGGTTGGGTGCTTTTTCCTGTTGCCTGCAGCTCTGTTTGACTTCTCTTCTCAGTGGGGTTATGGCGGCTCCCCCTCTTCCCCAGAAAAGGACCCCTTCCGTGGTTCACGCGAGAGCGTGGAGGTTGGGTCGGGGGACTCAATGGTCTGGGCCGCCCTCTCCCCCTTTGCCCAGGCCCAACTGGGGTCAGGTGGGGATGGGGTGGGCCGCAGGGCGTCTCTCAATCCTTTCCCCTGCGTCCTCTTCCTGGTCTCGCTGACCACCCAACCCTGAATGTCTAACTGCTGCTGAAGCAGCACCCTTCTTCCCCCGCCCCATCAGCTGCTCTCCCTCCACAGGCATTGTTTACCGGACTGGGCACAGGCCCTGTCATGGATGTTGGAGCATGTGCCTTTCAAGAGACCCACATGACTAGTTTAAAGGGATAGGGTCTGGGCCAAGGGAGGTGGCAGGCCCTGGAGGCCCTGGGGATCAATCAATCAATCAATCAATCAATCAATCAATCAGTTGTATTTATTGAGTGCTTACTGTGTGCAGAGCACTGTACTAAGCACTTAGGATCCAGACAGGGGGCAGGGTAGGATGGGATGTGGGGCAGCAAAGGGGAGACCAGGGTAGCCCGGGGTAGGATGGGATGGGATGCTGTAGAGAAGTAGCACGGCTCAGTGGAAAGAGCACAGGTTTTGGAGAAGGAGGTCATGGGTTCGAATTCTGGCTCCACCACTTGACTGCTGTGTGACACTGGGCAAGTCACTTCACTTCTCTGAGCCTCAGTCACCTCAACTGTAAAATGGGGATTAAGACTGTGAGCCCCACGTGGGACAACCTGATCCCCTTTTATTCCCCCAGCGCTTAGAACAGTGCTTTGCACATAGTAAGCGCGTAACAAATGCCATCATTAGTATTATTATGGGGGAGACCAGAGCAGCCCAACCTGAGGCAGGTTGTGACATTCAGCAACTCAAATCATCATGGGAAGGGCCTAGACAAGCCCATAGGATGCTCTTTATTGTATAGAAGTCACAGGGGAACTGAAGAAGTGACCCAAGGCAGCAAGTCACCATTGGAACCCAGGCTCCGTGGGTTCCCAGGCACTGGGTGAGCTGAATCCTTGGCGAGTCACATGTACATGTGACTATACACACACACACAAGCGCTTAGTCCAGTGCTCTGCACACAGTAAGCGCTCAATAAATGAATGAACACGCTCGCAGAAGCCCACCTTTATATACACATCCACACAGAATTAAATGTATCCAAATGCACACACTTACTGACCCATACAATTAGTCCAGTGCTCTGCACACAGTAAGCACTCAATAAATTCGATTGAATGAAAACTGAGGCATCCCCCTCCTCCTTCAAAACACAGAATCACTCCCACGTAGTTCAGTACACACATGAACAGTTTGGACCCACACATAGAATTGCACACCCTTGAACATACACATACGAACGTATACACATTCACACACACATACACACACACACACAAACTGGATGCACCCTCCACCCGACCTATACGTTTATATACACCACACAGAGAATCAACCACGAATACACACACAGAAATGTCGCATCACATTCATAACGAAATGCAGGCACCACTCATCTGTACCCTTCCAAAATACACTCACACAGAAGTCGTAGTCTTGTATATGCACACACGCAATTTCGTGTACCCACACAAACACACGCTGTACCCACTCTCCCCCGCTGCAGACTTTTATAACCCCGTGAACGTGGGCACCCACAGATAGAATTACACACCCATAACACACATCCGCATGTTTCATATGCAAGCCCTGCCACCAGAAAGGCGCACACCCTGGCAGGAAGAGTTCAGGGTCCACGGAGCCACCCTTTGGGCCTCAACTCTGGTTGCTGCTCTGGTGAGATGTGTTAACCACGTGTGCACGTGTGGCTTGAAGGGCTGATGGGCAAACCCGCCACAACCCGTCCACATGGGGATTGGGCATAGATTGCCCACCGTTTTGCTGGGCTCCACGCATAGATGTATGGGCAAATCTTCAGGTTCACACACATAATCATACGTGTAGTCATGGACACGTACCCGCACACAGAGACACACAAATCCAGTCCTACCCAGCAGGAATGGTGTTCCCAAACTTGGATTCACTGGCTCAGGGTCATATACAAATGAGGCCGCATGCACACACACGTACACATCATACATGGACATGTGGACACTTACCCGCGCACACAGACGCATGCATCTAGTCCTACCCAGCAGGGATGGAGTACACAAACACAATTCACTGGCTCAGGGTCATATACAAAGGAGACCGCACACACACACACACACAATCAATCCATCATATTTATTGAGTGCTTACTATGTGGAAAGCACTAAGCACTCTACTTAGTGCTTGGGAGATTACCTTGTATCTACCCCGTGCTTAGAACAGTGCTTGGCACATAGTAAGCGCTTAACAAATACCATCATCCTTACAATATAACAGAACCGATAGGCACGTTCCCTTTTCCCTGTCCCCTCCTCCCCCTCCCCATCCCCCCCGCCTTATCTCCTTCCCCTCCCCACAGCACCTGTATATATGTATATATGTTTGTACGTATTTACTACTCTATTTATTTTCCTTGCACATATTTATTCTATTTATTTTATTAATATGTTTTGTTTTGTTGTCTGTCTCCCCCTTCCAGACTGTGAGCCCGCTGTTGGGTAGGGACCATCTCTATACGTTGCCAACTTGGACTTCCCAAGTGCTTAGTACAGTGCTCTGCACACAGTAAGCGCTCAATAAATGCGATTGAATGAATGAATGTTACAACGAGCACACACACACACATCGAATCCCTCTAGGGAAACCTGCTTCCTGCTTCTTTCATTGATTCTTTCATTCAGTTGTATTTACTGTGTGCAGAGCACTGTACTGAGTGCTTGGGAGAGTACACTACTTTTCTCCTCCTTCCCTCAGAATCAGGGTTCCCCAAAGTTCAGCTCCTCTCCCCATCCCCTTTCCTCCAACCCCCAGGTCCAAAACAAGAGATGATTCAGGGCGAAGAGGGGAGAGGCCCGGGAATGAGGAGGAATTGAGGAGCTTCCCCCAAAGGAAACACATGTCCACTCCCACAGGAGGAAACTGAGTCTAGGGGGAGAGGTCCTGGGAGCAGAGTCAGATCCTTGGGGTCCAGGCTTGCTTGTCATAGGTGGGAAATTAGGGAGTTACAGAAAGGAACCAGGAGCCCGGTTCCTCCAGGGAAAGGGGGTCCCAGTCAGCCCAGCCCTGAGTATACTGGGGTGAGACTGAGAGGTAGGAGGGGACACCCCAGAAGGTATCTATGGGGGAGAACCGGGGGGACAAGTAGCTATCCTGACCTCACCGTGAAATCCTCTGAGGATGATGGTATTTGTTAGGCACGTACTATATGCCAAACACTGAACTAAGTAGAGAAGCAGCATGGCTCAGTGGAAAGAGCACGGGCTTTGGAGATAGAGGTCATGGGTTTGAATCCCGACTCCACCACATGTCAGCTGTGTGATCTTGGGCAAGTCACTTAACTTCTATGGGCCTCAGTTACCTCATCTGTAAAATGGGGATTGACTGTGAGCCCCACATGGGACAACCTGATCACCCTGTATCCTCCCCAGCGCTTAGAGCAGTGCTTTGCACATAGTAAGCGCTTAACAAATGCCAATTATTATTATTATTACTGGGGTAGTTACAGGTAATAAGGTCGGATGCTATCCCTGTCCCACATCAGGTTCTCCGTCTAACTAAGAGGGAGAGCAGGTATTTTAAAGTCATTTTACAATTGAGCTCTGCCAAGTGTCAGCTGTGTGATTTTGGGCCAGTCACTTAACTTCTCTGGGCCTCAGTTCCCTCATCTGGAAAATGGGGATGAAGACTGTGAGCCCCCCGTGGGACAACCTGATCTCCTCGTAACCTCCCCAGCGCTTAGAACAGTGCTTTGCACATAGTAAGCGCTTAATAAGTGCCATCATTATTATTAATTGAGGAAACTGAGGCACAGGGAAAGTAAATGACTTGCCCAAGGTCACCCAGCAGGCAAGTGACGGCCCTGAGGTTAGAACCCAGTTCCTCTGACTTCCAAACCTGCGTTCTTTTCAATAAGTCACGCTGCTCTTCTGTCTGATGGCGGCTTCCGCTCCCATGGTGGGGGCTGGGCTTAGCCTTCTCCGTAAGCCCAGATTGGGGCGGGAGGGGGAGAAATCATCATCATCATCATCAATCGTATGTATTGAGCGCTTACTATGTGCAGAGCACTGTACTAAGCGCTTGGGAAGTACAAATTGGCAACATCTAGAGACGGTCCCTACCCAACAGTGGGCTCACAGTCTAAAAGGGGGAGACAGAGAACAAAACCAAACATACTAACAAAATAAAATAGAACAGATGTGTAGAAATAAATTAATTAAATAAATAAATAAATAGAGTAAAAAAAAAATATGTACAAACATATATACATATATACAGGTGCTGTGGGGAAGGGAGGGAGGTAAGATGGGGACTAGTAGCCCAAACTCACTTCATCGTTGCCTCCGTCTCCCTCCTCTTTTCCCTTCCCCGCTCTCTCTCCTATGTCTTTGCTCATCTCCATCTTTGCCATCCATCCGCCAGCCGACCGGTGATATTTATTGTGCGCTTACTCTGTGCCGAGCACTGTACTGAGCGCTCGGGAGAGTACAATCCAATAGAGCTGGTAGACAGGCCCCTTGCCCCCAAGGAACTTGCAGACTTTTCCCCAAATGTCACCTTGTTGTTGAGGTATGCGGTGCTTGTTGGATGGGCTGTAAGCTCGTCGTGGGCAGGGAAAGTGTCTGTCATCTCTGTAGTATGGCGCTCTCGCAAGAGTTTATCACTGGCTGCAAGTAGGAGCCGGTTACTCACACACGGGGTCATTCATTCATTCAATCGTATTTATTGAGCGCTTACTGTGTGCAGAGCACTGTACTAAGCGCTTGGGAAGCACAAGTTGGCAACCCATAGAGACGGAACGTGTGCACCCGGTGATCAGGCGGTACACGCAGGATGGAGCTGTACACCCACGGGCTTAGGTGGTACAAAGGGAAGCAACATAACCTAGTGGAGAGAGCACGGGCCTGGGAATCAGAAGGACCTGAGTTCTAATCCCGGCTCCGCCACCTTTCTGACGTGTGACCTTGGGCAAGTCGCTTCACTTCTCTGTGCCTCAGTTCCCGCATCTTTAAAACGGGGATTAAGAGCGTGAGCCCCATGCGGGACGGGGACTGTGTCCAACCTGATTAGCTCGTATCTACCCCAGCACTTAGAACAGTGCTTGACGCATAGTAGGCGCTTAACAAATGCTATCATCGTCAAGTCTGTGAGCCCCATGCGGGACAGGGACTGTGTTCAATCGGGTTTGCTCGTATCCATCCCAGTGCTTAGTACAGTGCCCGGCACGTAGTAAGTGCTTAACAAATACCACAATTATTATTATCGTTATTACATACATGTGGAGTCATGTGGTACAGACCCGGTGATCAGAGGGTGAGCTCTTTTAGGGGCCGACGGTTCCAGCCTGTTCCCCGACTCCCCAACCCAGAGGCCTCCGCTTGGGCCATCTGAGGGTCCTGGGGACACCCGATGCTCAGACCGTGTGCCCAGAAAGGGGCTTCCCCAAGGTTACCAGGCAGGCAGCCCCTAGGTTACCAGGCAGGCAGTGCCCGGGATGCTCTCGGCCCTCTGCCCAGTCTACTCGTCGCTCAGGGAGCGGCATCGGCAGTGCTCAGAAAGGCCTGGGTGAAGTGGGAGCAGAAGCAGGGTGGGGTGTGATGGGGGCCTGGGGGGAAAGAAGACCCACGGCTCTGGGCAAGGTGGATCTGTTTAACATACCCTGTGGGCTCAGGAAAGCTGGCAGTGCCCGGGCACTCAGCTGTCCCACCCAAACGCCCCTGTTTCTGTCTGGGGAAGGGTCTGGAGAAGAATGTGTGTCTCGGCGGGTGGAGGGGCCCGGTCGGCTGTCCTTCTCACCCCCTCCCCTTGCAGGGGCCATGGGCTGTAACTGCAGCTCTGACTATGATGATGACTGGATGGAAAACATTGACCTGTGCGACCGTTGCCACTACCCCATCGCCCCGGAAAGCAAAGCCCAGGTTGGCGGGGGTGGAGTGTTTGTGAGTGTGTGTGTGTGTGTGTGTGTTTGGGGGGTGGGAGGGGACGGGGGAGCCTGATCCTGAGCCGGAGGAGGCCCCCCAAGGCAAGGGAGGGCGCGGCAGGGTGGGGGGGGTCTCTGGGGTGGGGGGGGCAAGGCGAGCTGGAGACGGGGCTGGAGGCAGGGGGTTGGAGGCTTTGGGGGTGGAAGAGAGGAGGTGGATGCCCCCTCCCCACGCCCACGCCCCCTCCTCCAGCTCCCCTTCCGCAACGGCTCCGAAGTGCGGGACCCTCTGGTCTCCTACGAGGGCTCCCACCCGCCCGTCTCCCCGCTGCAAGGTACTCGGACCCCGCCATCCCTGGCCTACCTCCATCCCCCGGGCCCTGGGACCCTCCCCGTCCCCCGCACTCAGCCCCTGGGGCGTTGGGGTCGTCTGGCCTCGGACTTGGCCCTGTCTCCCCTCCCCTGGGACCCCCCAGGACCCCCTGGGCCTCCTCCACCGGCCTGTCCCGCCTTTCTCTCCAGACAACCTGGTGGTCGCCCTGCACAACTATGAGCCAGTCCACGATGGGGACCTGGGCTTCCAGAAGGGCGAGCAGCTCCGCATCCTGGAGCAGTGAGTTCCAGCCCTCGCCCCCTGCCTCGTCCTTCTGCCCCCCTCCTGGTTTCCACCGCCCGTACCAGCTGGGGGCTCAGCCCGGGGATGGCGGTGCCTGGGAAACTGTAGGCCGCGGCATTCCCGGGGGCCTGCGGGGTGGGAGGACCAGAGCCTGGGGCAGCTTTGGGTGGCAGTGCCTGAGGGCCAGTGTTGGGGGAGAGAAGCAGTGCCCGGATGGGCAGCATTATTGGGGGCAGTGCCTGGAACAGTTCCTGAGCCAGCTTTGAGAGTCAGTGTTGGGAAGGCGGGGTGGGCATCACTTTGGCGGGGGCAGTGCCCGGCGTGGGCAGCGATGAGTGGCAGGGGCCTTTTGTGGCAGGAACGGAGAGTGGTGGAAGGCCCAGTCTCTCACCACCGGCCAGGAAGGCTTCATCCCCTTCAACTTCGTGGCCCGAGCCAACAGCCTGGAGCCGGAGCCGTGAGTTGGTCCGGGGGCGTGGGTCAGGGGGAGGCATTGGGGGGTCGGGGAGGGGCCTCCCACTGGAGACCCCGGGGAGAGGGGGGAATAGAATAATACTACTAATAATAATGGTGTTTGTTAAGTGCTTACTATGTGCCAAGCACTGTTCTAAGTGCTGGGAGAGATACAAGGTGATCAGGTTGTCCCCACGTAGGACTCACAGTCTTAATCCCCATTTTACAGATGAGTTAACCGAGTCCCAGAGAAGGGAATCAATCAATCAATCAATCAATCAATCAATCGTATTTATTGAGCGCTTACTATGTGCAGAGCACTGTACTAAGCGCTTGGGAAGTACAAATTGGCATCACATAGAGACAGTCCCTACCCGATAGTGGGCTCACGGTCTAAAAGGGGGGGGGGGGGGCAGACGAGTGACTGGAGTGGGGATTAGAACCCACGACCTCTGACCCCCCACCCCCCCGGGCTCTTTGGGCTGACTCTCCTCCCTCTCTCTGTCCCTCTCTACGCCCTCCCCAGTTGGTTCTTTAAAGATCTGAGCAGAAAAGACGCGGAGAGGCAGCTGCTGGCTCCGGGCAACATGCATGGCTCCTTCCTGGTGAGGGAGAGCGAGACCACTAAAGGTGAGGGGGCGGAGGCCGCCGGAGAGGGCAGGGCTGGAAGGCCTGAGGGTTGGGGTCGGCCTGAAAGAGGGGAGCTGATCCCTGCCCTCTCTCCTCGGTGGTCCCGGGGGGTCCCGGCCACTGGGGTTTCTCCCAGGCTCCTACTCGCTGTCGGTGAGGGACTTCGACCAAACCCAGGGAGAAGTCGTGAAACATTACAAGATCCGCAACATGGACAAGGGCGGCTACTACATCTCCCCCCGAATCACCTTTCGCAGCCTGCAGGATCTGGTCAAGCATTATACCAGTGAGACACCCCCCCGTCACCCACCCTCACCCTGGCGCTTCCTGCAGGGCCCACCCCCATCTCCCTCCATTCCTCCCTCCTGCGGGCACATTTCGCGCCTCTCCAGGTCCCCTTTGCCCCCTTGGTGCCCTGTACCCTAGGGCTTGCCCACTCTTTCCCCCGGCCCTAGGTGCCACGCCTCGGCCATCCTTGTCTTTTTTGGCCCACGGTGAGAGACCGGGTGACCGGGGAGGGTCGAACCCCCACAGCTGGCTCTGGAGGGAGGGGTTCGGGGCCGGACTGGCCCCTGCCCCCTCCGTGACCTCTGCCCTCTGCAGACAACACGGATGGGCTCTGCACCCGTCTCAGCAAGCCATGCCAGACCCACAAGCCACAGAAGCCCTGGTGGCAGGATGAGTGGGAGGTCCCACGGGAGACACTGAAGCTCGTGGAGAGGCTGGGAGCCGGCCAGTTTGGGGAGGTCTGGATGGGTGAGTCGTGCCAGGGTCCTTCCCCCATCCCATGCCAGTCTGCGCCCTCCCTGGAACTCATAGAGGTGGGAACCCCCCCGGGGAAGGGGGTCCCTCAGATCTTAGGGTGGGAAATGTCCCTAGCCCACCCCTCCGGAGAGGCCCTTCCCTCTCTCGGTCAATCAGTCGATTCGCCCAGTGGTATTTATTGAGCACTTACTGTATGCAGAGTACTGTACTAACTGCTTCAGTACAATAGGGTTGGTAGACGTGATCCATTCATTCATTCAGTAGTATTCATTAAGTGTGCTTGGGAGAGTACAATATAACAATAAACGGACATATCCCTGCCCACAGCAGAGCTTACAGTCTAGAGGGGGAAACAGACATTAATGTAAATAAATAGAATTACAGATTTGCGGTTAAGTTCTGTGGGGCTGGGAGGGGGGATGAATAAAGGGAGCAAGTCAGGGCAAGGCAGAAGGCAGTGGGAGAAAAGAAAATGAGGGCTTAGGGAAGGGCTCTTTGAGGAGATGGGTCTTCAGTGAGGCTTTGAAGGCAGAGAGAGTAATTGTCTTTTGGATATGAAGAGGGAGGGCGTTCAGGGCCAGAGGCAGGGCTTGGGCCAGAGGTCAGGGGCGAGATAGACAAATTCGAGGTTGAGCATTAGAGGGGCGAAATATGCCGGCTGGGTTCTAGTAAGAGAACAGCTAGGTGAGGTGGGAGGGGGTAAGGTGATTGAGTGTTTTAAAGCCAATGGTGAGGAGTTTTTGTCTGATGCGGAGGCGGATGGGCACCCACTGGAGGTTCTTGAGGCCTGAATGTTCTTGTACAAGAATGATCTGGGCAACAGAGTGACGAATGAACTGGAGTGGGGAGAGACAGGAGGCAGGGAGGTCAGCGAGGAGGCTAGGACAATAATCAAGGTGCGATAGGATAAGTGCTTGGACTAATACATTGGCAGTTTGGTTGGAGAGGGAATGGAGGATTTTAGTGATGTCGTGAAGGTTGAACCGCAGAATTTAGTAATGGATTGAATATGAGAAACAGCATAGCTCAGTGGAAAGAGCCCGGGCTTCGGAGTCAGAGGTCATGGATTCAAATTCCGGCTCCACCAATTGTCAGTTGTGTGACTTTGGGCAAGTCACTTCGCTTCTCTGTGCTTCAGTTACCTCATCTGTAAAATGGGGATTAATGGGACTGTGAACCCCTCAAGGGACAACCTGATCACCTTGTAACTTCCCCAGCGCTTAGAACAGTGCTTTGCACATAGTAAGCGCTTAATAAATGCCATTATTATTATTATTATTATTATTATTATTATTATTATTATTATATGTGGGTTGAATGACAGAGAGGAGTTAAGGATAATGTCAAGGCAACAGTCTTGTGAGACAGGAAGGATGGTGGTGCCATCTACAGTGATGGGAAAGTCAGGGGAAGGACAGGGTTTGGGTAGGAAGATAAGGTGTTCTCTTTTAGTCACGTTAAGTTTGAGGTGATGGTGGGACATCTGTAAGCAGTTAATAAATACCATTTTTTTAAAAAAAGAGACAGGGCAAAGGTGATACAGCAAGGAAAGCAAGTAGAGGAATTGAGGGCTTAATCAGGGAGGACCTCTGCACCTTGATTTCTGCTGCTGGGGTGGACACCAACCCCCCCATTTCTAACATTTCTAATAACATCATGGATGTGCCTCGTGCTTTCAAGTGGCAAAGCACTTTTCACATGTGCCTAGTGGAAAGACCCCGGACTTGGTAGTCAGGGGACCTGGGTGCTAATCCCAGATCGGCACCTTGACTGCTATATGGCCTCAGACAAGTCATTTCACTCCTCTGTGCCTCAGTTTCCTCATCTGTTAAATGGGGATGAAACACCTGTTCTCCCTCCCCTGTAGAAGGAGTCCCATGTGGGGCAGGGACTGCGTTCGACCTGATTATGTTGTAACTACCCCAGGGCTTAGTACGGAGCTTGGTAGAGAGTAAGTGCTTAGCGAATACCACCATTATTATTAGAACCATGTTTCCCAATTCCCGGCCCTGTGCTCTCGTCACTGGGCGACCCAATCAATCAATCAATCAATCGTATTTATTGAGTGCTTACTGTGTGCAGAGCACTGTACTAAGCGCTTGGGAAGTACAAGTTGGCAACATATAGAGACGGTCCCTACCCAACAGTGGGCTCACAGTCTAGAAGGGGAAGACAGAGAACAAAACAAAACATCATCATCATCATCATCAATCGTATTTATTGAGCGCTTAGTATGTGCAGAGCACTGTACTAAGCGCTTGGGAAGTACAAATTGGCAACATATAGAGACAGTCCCTACCCAACAGTGGGCTCACAGTCTAAAAGGGGGAGACAGAGAACAAAACCAAACATATTAACAAAATAAAATAAATAGGATATGTACAAGTAAAATAAATAAATAAACAGAGAAATAAATATGTACAAACATATATCCATATATACAGGTGCTGTGGGGAAGGGAAGGAGGTAAGGCGGGGGGATGGGGGGGAGGGGGAGAGGAAGGAGGGGGCTCAGTCTGGGAAGGCCTCCTGGAGGAGGACCCAGCAGTCCTAAAGGAGAGGGGGGAGTGCAGGAGTTAGGGGGACAGGGAGAGTGTCGGGGGATGGGTCTGGCTTCTAATGCTATCATGTGGCAACTTTGCCCCACTCCCCCCTACCCCATCCTTAGGATACTACAACGGACACACCAAAGTGGCAGTGAAGAACCTGAAGCCCGGCAGTATGTCTCCCAGCGCCTTTCTGGCGGAAGCCAACCTCATGAAGAACCTGCAGCACTCCAGGCTGGTCCGTCTGTATGCCGTGGTCACCCAGGAGCCCATCTACATCATCACCGAGTACATGGAGAACGGTGGGCCACCCAGACCCGCCAACCCCCCCGGACCGGACCTGCCTTCCCCTCCTCCCCCAAATCTGTGCCCTCCCGGATCTTGCCCTCCCTCTGACCCCGTCTGCCCCATCAGGCCTCGTCCAACCCCTGGGCTTGCCCACATTCCCAGGCCCTGCCTCTCTGGTGCAGAGTAAAAAGAAAGGATTCCCCCCAGGCTTTTCAGAGTAGGAAATGGAGGAGCCGGGATCCCGATCCTCTGGGCCTGCTTTTTCTCTCAGAAACTCCCAGGAGCTCTCCACCAGTCCCCACGTCTCGCCACTCTTCCCCGAAATGCAGTGGACGACTGGGTACTGGGGTTACCTGTTCCAGGAGCTGCAGGGCCTCTATGTTGGGTTGTCATGATCTCCGAGCTGAGCCCCAGTTTCCTCCACTCCTGCCACAGGACGGGAGATTTCTCTTTCCGGGGATTTCCCTGGGTGGTCTCATGGTTGAGGTATTTCATGGCTTGAGGTCAGCCCGTGGAGGATGAGAGATTTGCTGGAAGTGTGGCGGTGTGTGAGTGCACGTGTAGGGTGAATGCAGCCATTCACGGGCCACTGGGTAAACTACCCCTGCTCCTCCGCCCCCAGAACCCACCCCCTCTTGAGCCGTAGGGCTCCTGGGGGGTCTCTCTCCCTACCGCTTATCACTGGGGGGTCTCTCTCCCTACCGCTTAATCACTGGGGGGTCTCTCTCCCTACCGCTTATCACTGCAGAACTCCCGTGTGCACGGTTGTGCATGACTGAACACCCTAGTCTGCACGTGATTGTGTGGAAGTGTTTGTAAAGAATGGGGTTGTGATTCTGTGTGTGAGGGGTATGTATCTGGGTGAGCGTGAGCGCGTACATGTGTGTGGGGGGGGTGGTGAGGGAGTGAATGGGTGAGTGTACGTATGTGTGTGTAGGGTGGAAACGGGTGTGTTAACCTTGACCGCTCCCCCATTTCTGGACTGGATCAGTTCCCCACCTGATTCTTCCCGGACCGGAGAGGTCAGGGCGGGGAGAAGTGGGGGAACCGCAGTGAACCTTTCTGGGGGGCTCGCAGGGAGCCTGGTGGATTTCCTCAAGACCTCCGAGGGTGTCAAACTGACCATCAGCAAGCTGCTGGACATGGCGGCACAGGTAAGGGGCAGCTGACTCAGGAGGAGGCCGCAAAGGGAGAAAGCAGGTGGTTAAAACTGAGCCCGGGGACGGGTCTGCGTCTGGGAGAGGGGGTGGGGCAGAGAAGCAGTGTGTCCTAGTGGAAAGAGTGCAGACTTGAGAGGCAGAGGAACTGGGTTCTAATTCTGCATCTATCTCTTGACTGCCGTGTGATCTTGGCCAAATTATTTAACTTCTCTGTGCCTCAGTTTCCTCATCTGTAAAATAGGGATGAAATCCTACTCCCTCCTTTTTTGACTGTAGGACAGAGACTGTGTCCAATTAGATTATCTTGTATCCACCCCAGTGCTTACTAAGGTGCTTAACAAGTACCGTTATTATCATGATTATTAATTAGTATTATTACCTGCTGAATCACCTTGGAGAAGTCCCTTAACTTCACTGTGCCTCAGTTTCTTCATCTAGAAAATGGGGATCCAATCCCTGTTTGCTCTCCTACTTAAACTGTGAACCCAGTGTGGGACAGGGACTGGATCTGTCCTGGTTAGCGACCAGTGCTTAGAGCAGTGTTTGGCACACTGTAGGTCCCTAACAAATACTGTAGTTATTATCATCACAGAAGCAGCATGGTGTAGTGGATAGAGCATCGCCTGGGAGTCAGAAGGTCATGGGTTCTAATCCGGGCTCTGCCTCTTGTCTGCTGTGTGAACTTGGGCAAGTCACTTCACTTCTCTGTGCCTCAGTTACCTCACCTGTAAAATGAGGATTAAGACTGTGAGACCAACGTGGGGCAGGGACTGTGTCCAACCTGAATATCTTGTATCTACACCAGTACTAAGAACAGTGCCTGGCATATAGTAAGCGCTTAACAAATAGCATTATTATTATTAGTAGTAGTAGTAATACTAATAATGAGTTCCGAGGACCCCGGAGGGAGTTGGAGAGGGTGGGAGGGCTCCCTTCCCACCTGTCCGCCCACCTCCCCCAGATCGCAGAGGGCATGGCCTTCATCGAGGAAAAGAATTACATCCACCGGGACCTGCGCGCGGCCAACATCCTCGTGTCGGAGAGTCTGTGCTGTAAGATCGCGGACTTTGGGCTGGCCCGGCTCATTGAGGATAACGAGTACACGGCCCGGGAGGGTGAGGATAGGATTTGGGGAGCCTCCCGGGGGTGGGGGGAGGCTACCAAAGGGGTCCCCGATGCCCCCCAAGATCTGCTGACCAACCCTTTCCTGGAGCCTCCATCCCTCCCCGCTGCGGGTCACTGGTCCGCCTCAGTAAGGCAGCCTCACATCCTGGTGACAGAGATGGGAAGGCCACTCAACCCTTTTGGTCCTGGCCGGGTGGCGACTACAGGCCAATTATTGGAAGGACCCAGGGGACCCTCGTCGTCCTCTCTTCAAATTCCACTGCCACCCCTCCTCCCTCTCCCGCCCCTGACAGGAGCCAAGTTTCCCATCAAGTGGACGGCCCCCGAGGCCATTAACTACGGCACCTTCACCATCAAGTCGGACGTCTGGTCCTTTGGGATCCTGCTGACGGAGATTGTCACCTACGGGCGGATACCGTACCCAGGTCAGGACCTCCGTCTCCCATCCCGGGAGGCGGGGAGGAGAGACCCCCAGGGGTCCTACAAGGCCCTGTCAGGAAGCAGAAATAGCAGTGGGTTTGATGGGGGCGTGGATTAATTCAGGGGTGAGCAAGCCGTACTGGATCACCGGAGGGAAAGTTAGCCGTGTTGGGTGGCACGTCCCTAACCATTAGGAAAACCATCACACGGCTTCTCCAAGCGTCCCATTGGAGACAGAACTCTGGACTGGGTGGCCATTAATCTGCTCCAGGAATGGCGACTGGCTAAAGGAAGGAGAGAGGGGGAGAGAGAGTTAGGAATGTGAGCCCACTGTTGGGTAGGGACTGTCTCTATATGTTGCCAACTTGTACTTCCAAAGTGCTTAGTACAATGCTCTGCACACAGTAAGCACTCAATAAGTATGATTGATTGGTTGATTGATTGAATGAAGAACAGACAGACGAGCCCACTACTACTTCCAACAGGTTGTCACAGAGGGAGAACTGGGGAGGGCCTTCAGGGAAATGCCATGAAAAAATGGTATCTTGAACATATTGATTATTTTCAAGCTCAAATCTCCCAGAATCCATGCCAGGCAGAGGGGAGAACACAGGGTCTCGGGGAGCGGAGAGCAGCTCTGCCCCAGTGAGGATAGAACTAAGCCCATGGCGGTGATTTCTGGCGGAATGGAGGGTGGCCGAAGGGGCTGATCTCCCGCCTCTCTTCACCGGCCCTGGGGTTGCAGGTATGACCAATCCCGAGGTAATCCAGAACCTGGAGCGGGGCTACCGCATGCCCCAGCCGGAAAACTGCCCGGAGGAGCTGTATGACCTGATGCAGCTGTGCTGGAAGGAGAAACCGGAGAACAGACCCACTTTCGAGTACATGAAGAGCGTTCTAGAGGACTTCTTCACAGCCACCGAGGGCCAATACCAACAGCAGCCCTGAGGGCCCTTGCCCGGATCTGCCCCCAGGAGCGGCCTGAGTCCCCGCCGAGCCCGGGAACCCGGCGGCCCGGCCCGGCGGCCCACCACCCTCGGACATATACGCAGCATGCCAAGCGCGTGGACTGGCTCTGTCGAGAAACCACCTATTCTTGACCAGTGAGTGATGCTTCGATCAAGGAGTCATTCACTAAGCATCCTCGGAGGGCTAAGCTCTGGCCCGGCCGTCAGGAGAATATTACTGTGAAGTCCTAGAAGTCACGGACCTTGTTCTCCGGGAGCTTACAGTCTATGGGGAGGACTCAAGCCAAGGCCCTCAGGATGTCACTTTTCCCTAACATATGATACCCCTCTTCACCATTCGCCCCCAACCTCCAACGTATCCCCGATGCTCGTGTAGTCACCATTCCAGCACTTTTAAAGTTCTTTCCTTCTGGCCGCCACCCAGCCCCCTCAGAGTCTTCCCCCCATCTTTATCTCTGCAGGGGTCACCTGCCCTCCCAGAGCCTAAGTGTGCCCAAGAGGGTCAAGCTGGATGCCCAGGTCAGGCGTCTGGTGGCCATTCCACTTCCCCTCTATCTGTTGCGGGAACCAGGCACGACCAGCTTCCTCTGTTACTCCCAGGGAGTCTACGTTACTTTGTCCTGCCATCTTGCTGAGCCAGGGACGAGTGGGTGGGGGCCCTATCCAGACCTGCAAATCCTTCCCACTCTCATAAGCCTCAGACCTCCGGCTTCCAGAAAGCACCTAGGGATCCATCTAAATTTGAGCCAGGGCCTCTCCCGGGCTCTCTTCCCACCACCCCAGCTTTGCCCCTTGAAGTTTGCATAACTGTTGGGGGTACTGAAATTCCAGGATGTGGGATATTTGGGGTCACAAATAAACTTCTGGAACTAGATCAGAGAGTCTTGATCCTCCATTAATCCGTGGTATTTACTGAATGCTTACTGGACATTTAGAGCACTGAACTTAGCTCTTGGGAGAGTACCATAGAGTAGACACCATCCCTGCCCTCATGGAGCTTCAGAGCAGCTTCAGAGAAAATCTCCTGGGGAGATTGGATTTTGATTGGCAGAGGGTAGGGGGCTGGGAGCAGCATGGCTCAGTGGAAAGAGCCCGGGCTTTGGAGTCAGAGGTCATGGGTTCGAATCCCGGCTCCGCCACATGTCTGTTGTGTGACCTTGGGCAAGTCACTTAACTTCTCTGAGCCTCAGTTCCCTCATCTGTAAAATGGGGATTAAGACTGTGAGCCCCCCGTGGTACAACCTGATCACCTTGTTTCCCCCTCAGTGCTTAGAACAGTGCTTTGCACATAGCAAGCGCTTAACAAATAATAATAATAATACTAATAATCGCATTTATTAAGCGCTTACTATGTGCAGAGCGCTGTTCTAAGCGCTGGGGGGATACAAGGTGATCAAGTTGTCCCACGTGGGGCTCACAGTCTTTATCCCCATTTTACAGATGAGGTAACTGAGGCCCAGAGAAGTTAAGTGACTTTTCCAAGGTCACACAGCAGACATGTGGCGGAGTCGGAATTCGAACTGATGTAGTCCCGGAGTTCTGGCGCTCCCGAAATGGCTCAGTGCCAATTTATCTCCTTCCCCCCCACACCCCGTTCTGCACGACGTAGTAGACGCCCCCTGCGGCCGACCATGGTTCTGCCCGTGGCGCCCCCTATCGCCTACAATGGTTCTGCCCGGGGCACCTCCTGCGGCCGACGATGGTTCTGCCCGGGGCGCCCCCTGCGGCCGACGATGGTTCTACCCGGGGCGCCCCCTACCAACGGCAATGGTTCTGCCCGGGGCGCCCCCTACGGCAGACAATGGTTCTGCCCGGGGCGCCCCCTATCGCCTACAATGGTTCTGCCCGTGGTGCCCCCTGCGGCCGACGACGGTTCTGTCCGGGGCGCCCCCTGCGGCCGACGATGGTTCCGCCCGGGGCGCCCCCTGCGGCCGACGACGGTTCTGCCCGGGGCGCCCCCTACCGCCGACAATGGTTCTGTCCGGGACGCCCCCTATCGCCTACAATGGTTCTGCCCGTGGCGCCCCCTGCGGCCGACGACGGTTCTGTCCGGGGCGCCCCCTGCGGCCGACGACGGTTCTGCCCGTGGCGCCCCCTGCGGCTGACGACGGTTCAATCAATCAATCAATCGTATTTATTGAGCACTTACTGTGTGCAGAGCACTGTACTAAGCGCTTGGGAAGTCCAAGTTGGCAACATAGAGAGACAGTCCCTACCCAACAGCGGGCTCCCAGTCTAAAAGGGGGAGACCGAGAACAAAACCAAACATACCAACAAAATAAAATAAATAGAATAGATATGTACAAGTAAAATAAATAAATAAACAAATAGAGTAATAAATCTGTACAAACATATATACATATATACAGGTGCTGTGGGGAAGGGAAGGAGGTAAGATGAGGGGGATGGAGATGGGGACGAGGGGGGATGACGGTTCTGCCCACTGTTGGGTAGGGACTGTCTCTATATGTTGCCAACTTGTACTTCCCAAGCGCTTAGTCCAGTGCTCTGCACAAAGTAAACGCTCAATAAATACGATTGATTAATAATAATAATAATGATGGCATTTATTAAGCGCTTACTACGTGCAAAGCACTGTTCTAAGCACTGGGGAGGTTACAGGGTGATCAGGTTGTCCCACGAGGGGCTCACAGTCTTAATCCCCATTTTACAGATGAGGTAACTGAGGCCCAGAGAAGTTAAATGACTTGCCCAAAGTCACACAGCTGACAGTTGGCGGAGCCGGGATTTGAACCCCTGACCTCTGACTCCAAAGCCCATGCTCTTTCCACTGAGCCACGCTGCTTCCCCAAGCAGCTTGATTGATTGATTGATTGATTGATTGATTGATTGATTGTGCCCGGGGCGCCCCCTGCGGCCGACGACGGTTCTGCCCGGGGCGCCCCCTGCGGCCGACAATGGTTCTGCCCGTGGCGCCCCCTGCGGCCGACGATGGTTCTGCCCTGGGCGCCCCCTGCGGCCGACGATGGTTCTGCGCGGGGCGCCCCCTATCGCCGACAATGGTTCTTCCCGGGGCGCTCCCTGCGGACGACGATGGTTCTGTCCAGAGCGCCCCCTGCGGCCGACAATGGTTCTGCCCGTGGCGCCCCCTGCGGCCGACGATGGTTCTGCCCTGTGCGCCCCCTGCGGCCGACGATGGTTCTGCGCGGGGCGCCCCCTATCGCCTACAATGGTTCTGCCCGGGGCGCCGACAATGGTTCTGCCCGTGGCGCCCCCTATCTCCTACAATGGTTCTGCCCGTGGCGCCCCCTGCGGCCGAAGATGGTTCTACCCAGGGCGCCCCCTACCGCCGACAATGGTTCTGCCCGGACCGCCGACAATGGTTCTGCGCGGGGCGCCCCCTATCTCCTACAATGGTTCTGCCCGTGGCGCCCCCTGCGGCCGACGACGGTTCTGCCCGGGGCGCCCCCTGCGGCCGCTCGCCTCCACCTGGGCAGCCCTTGCCCCCTGTCACTTCCTGGCCCAGCCGCGCGCCGCCGCCCGATTGGTCGCTCCGAGGCCCGGGTCTCGTGTGCGGCGATGCGATTGGTCGAAGGGCGAGGCCGGGGCGGGCCGAAGGGGGGAGCCCCGCCCCGCCCCGAGGCGCGCGCGCGCGCGCGCGCGGGAGGCGGACGGAGGGGAGGCAGGCGGGCGCGCGCGCGGACGGGCGCGCGCGCGGGGGCAAGATGGCGCTGACTCAGGGCACCAAGAGGAAAGTCTGCTACTACTACGACGGTGAGAGGCGGCGATGAGGGCGGCCGGGGGGCGCCCGACACGGGCCTGAGGGGAAAAGAAACGGGGAGGCCCAGAAATCAATCAATCAATCGATCAATTGTATTGATTGAGCACTTATTATGTGCAGAGCACTGGACTAAGCGCTTGGGAAGTCCAAGTTGGCAACAGATAGAGACGGTCCCTACCCAACAGCGGGCTCACAGTCTAGAAGAAAACCAAACATACTAACAAAATAAAATAAATAGAATAGATATGGACAAGTAAAATAAATAAATAGAGTGATAAATGTGGACAAAACGTATATACAGAAATGGGGAAGTGGGGAGGGCTCAGGGCCAACTAGGAAAAAGTGGAGGGAAGGGACAGCCAAAGCTGGGATGAGGGGCAGGGGGGACCCTGACAGGAATGTGCCTCAGTTCCCTCATCTGGAAAATGGGGATGAAGACCGTGAGCCCCACGTGGGACAACCTGATCACCTTGTAACCTCCCCAGCGCTTAGAACAGTGCTTTGCACAGAGTAAGGGCTTAATAAATGCTGTCATTATTATTATTATGTACATATATATATCCTATATATATTAGAGAAGCAGCGTGGCTTCGTGGAAAGAGCCCGGGCTTTGGAGTCAGAGGTCGTGAGTTCAAATCCCGGCCCCGCCACTTGTCAGCCGGGTGACTTGGGGCGGGTCACTTCACTGGGCCCCAGTTCCCTCATCTGGAAAATGGGGATGAAGACCGTAAGCCCACTGTTGGGTAGGGACTGTCTCTCTATGTTGCCAACATGTACTTCTCAAGCGCTTAGTACAGTGCTGTGCACGCTGTAAGCGCTCAATAAATACGATTGATTGATTGTGAGTCCCACGTGGGATGACTTGATCACCTTGTACTCTCCCCAGCGCTTAGAACAGTGCTTTGCGCATTCATTCATTCATTCAATCGTATTTATTGAGCGCTTACTGTGTGCAGAGCACTGTACTAAGCGCTGGGGAAGTACAAGTTGGCAACATCTAGAGATGGTCCCCACCCAACAGTGGGCTCACAGTCTAGCAGGGGGAGACAGAGAACAAAACATATTAACAGAATAAAATAAATGGAATAAATATGTACAAGTAAAGTAAATGAATAATAATAATGATGGCAGTTATTAAGCGCTTACTATGTGCAAAACACTGTTCTAAGCGCTGGGGAGGTTACGAGGCGATCAGGTTGTCCCACAGGGGGCTCACAGTCTTAATCCCCATTTTACAGATGAGGGAACTGAGGCACAGTGAAGTGACTTGCCCAAAGTCACAGAGCTGACAATTGGTGGAGCCGGGATTTGAACCCATGACCTCTGACTCCAAAGCCCAGGCTCTTTCCACTGAGCCACGCTGCTTCTCTAAGCACTTAATAAATGCCATCATTATTATTATTGTTATTATATCCGGTATATATATATCCTGTATATGTGTTTGTACATATTTATTACTCTATTTATTTTTTTATTTTATTTGTACATATCTATTCTATTTATTTTATTTTGTTAGTATGTTTTGTTTTTTGTTGTCTGTCTCCCCCTTCTAGACTGTGAGCCCACCGTTGGGTAGGGACCGTCTCTATATATTGCCAACTTGGACTTCCCAAGCGCTTAATACAGTGCTCTGCACACAGTAAGCGCTCAATAAATACGATTGAATGAATGAATGAATGAATGAATGAATGGGAGGGGGAGGGGGAAAGGGTCCCACAGGGAAGGATAATAATAATAATAATAATGACGGCATTTATTAAGCACTTACTATGTGCCAAGCACTGTTCTAAGCGCTGGGGAGGTTACAAGGTGATCGTGTTGTCCCACAGGGGGCCCCCAGTCTTCATCCCCATTTTACAGATGGGGGAACTGAGGCCTAGAGAATAATAATAATAATGATGATGGTATTTGTTAAGCGCTTACTATGCGCAGAACACTGTTCTAAGCGCTGGGGTTGATAGAAAGTTGACCCACGGGGGGCTCACAGTCTAAATCCCCATTTTTCAGATGAGGTAATAATAGTAAATAATAATGGAGTTTAAGCGCTTACTATGTGCAAAGCACTGCTCTAAGCGCAGGGGGTTACGAGGTGATCAGGTTGTCCCACATGGGGCTCACAGTCTTCATCCCCATTTTACAGATGAGGTCACTGAGGTTCAGAGAAGTGAAGTGACTTGCCCAAAGTCACCCAGCTGACAATTGGCAGAGCAGGGATTTGAACCCATGACCTCTGACTCCAAAGCCCGGGCTCTTTCCACTGAGCCAGGTTGCTGGCATTTATTGAGTGCTTACTGTGTGCCGAGCACTGTTCTAAGCACTGGGGAGGTTACCTTGTGGTGATCGGGTTGTCTCACTGGGGGCTCACAGTCTTCACCCCCATTTTACAGATGAGGGAACTGAGGCCCAGAGAAGTGAAGTGACTTGCCCAAAGTCACCCAGCTGACAAGTGGCGGAGCTGGGATTTGAACCCATGACCTCCGACTCCAAAGCCCGGGCTCTTTCCACTGAGCCATGCTGCTTCTCTATGAGGGGGAGTTCCAGGGGGGAAGGAAAGGCAGCTTCAGGACCCCTCCTCACCTGAGGCTTACTTCCCCCAACTTTCCCCCTCCTCATCATCATCAATTGTATTTATTGAGCGCTTACTGTGTGCAGAGCACTGTATTAAGCGCTTGGGAAGTACAAGTTGGCAACAAATAGAGACAGTCCCTACCCAACAGTGGGTCTTGGGTCTGGGGGCAGGGAGGTGGTCTCAGTGGGGGGGTTCACTGGGGGAGCAGAAGGATCCCTACCCTGAAAGAACACAACTGTAGACAACTTGGGGAAGGTGTGTGGGATGAGGCTATTTTCCAACTCTCCGCCTTGCTCCTTGGTATTTCCCAAAGGATCAACTCCTAAATGCTGATCCGTACCCTCTAAGCACTTAGGTATTCAATCCCCGCACTAGCGCTTTGCCTTATAATAATAATGATGGCATTTGTTAAGCGCTTACTATGTGCCAAGCACTTTTCTAAGCGCTGGGGGAATACAAAGTAATCAGGCTGTCCTGCCTGGGACTCACCGTCTTAATCCCCATTTTACAGATGAGGTAACTGAGGCACAGAGAAGTTAAGTGACTTACCCAGAGTCACAAAGCTGACAAGCGGCAGAGCCGAGATTAATCAATCAATCAATCAGTCGTATTTACTGAGCGCTTACTGCGTGCAGAGCACTGTACTAAGCGCTTGGGAAGTACAAGTTGGCAACGTATAGAGACAGTCCCTACCCAACAGTGGGCTCACAGTCTAGATGGGGGAGACAGAGAACAAAACCAAACATACTAGCAAAATAAAATAAATAGAATAGATATGTACAAGTAAGATAAATAAATAGAGTAATAAATCAATCGTATTTATTGAGCACTTTGTGCAGAGCACTGTACTAAGCGCTTGGGAAGTACAAGTTGGCAACATATAGAGACATATGTACATATATACATATATACAGATTAGAATCCATGACCTCTGACTCCCAAGCTTGGGCTCGTTCCACTGAGCCATGCTGCTTCTCTTATATACGGTTGCCTCTCCTACTTGTAATTTATTTTAATATGTGCCTCTCCCACTGGATTGTAAGCTCCTTGAGGGCAGGGAGCAGGTCTCCTGACTCCATGATACTCACCTAAGCGCTTCGTGTAGTGCTCTGTACATAGTGCTCAGTAAGCGCCATTGATTGATAGATTAATAGGGAAGATGTCTTAGAAGAGCAATCACAGGTGTGTAGAGGAGGAAATTTGGGAAGGGGTTACTTCCCTAACTTCCCTGAGGCAACCTGAGAAAGTTTATTTTTGGAATTCTGGATTTTGGTTCAGGGCTTTGGCCCCACAGAAGGCTTAGGTACAGTTGTTTGAGCTTCGTACAGTGCTCTGCACATAGTAAGCGCTCAATAAATACGATTGATTGATTGATTGAGCTGGGATTTCTAGAGACCGAACGCTTGTCTCCCAGGTACTTCCCAAACTCTGTGTGAGAACAGGGGAGACTGATCAATCAATTAATCAATCGTATTTATTGATGTAATGAATCCGTTCTTCTCCCTCTGGGAGGGCTTGCCCTTGCACTAATAATAATGGCAGTATGTATCAAGTGGTTACTCTGTGCCAAACACTGTGCTGAGGACGGAGGTAGGTGCAAGAGAATCGGAACGGACACAGTCTCTGACATGGGGCCCTCAGCTTAAGAGGGAAGAACACGTATTTTGTCCTGAATTTACAGATGAACACTAAGGCCCAGAGAAGTGAAGTGACTTGCCCCAAGGTCACCCAGCAGGCAAGAGGCGGAGCTGGGGTGAGAACCCTGGTTTCCTGACTCCCAGCCCGGTGATCTTTCCATTAGGCAGTGCTGCCTTTTCTCTTCTCTCTGGCCTAGACGTCACTGTCAGAGAGAAAAAAGCAGGCAGAGAAAACCAGAGTGACCTCCTTTTGGGGTTTCCCACTATTCGAGAGACTTGCTCATGGCTCGTCCTATTTGGAAGTCAACAGCTTTAGAGTCTCTTTGGTACCGAGTGTAATTCAGGGACCTCTTCTTCTTTCCCGCTCAGCTCCCACCTTGTGTCACGGTTAGAAAACACAGTCAGAATTTCCCCCGTGGGCGAGGACCCCAGCCCAGCTATGGGAAGTTTGGGAGGATTTATCAGCTTGCTCTTGAGGCGAAATCATCGATCGTATTTATTGAGTGCTTACTGTGTGCAGAGCGCTGTACTAAGTGCTTGGGAAGTACAAGTTGGCAACATATAGAGAAAGTCCCTACCCAACAGGGGGCTCACAGTCTAAATGGGGGAGACAGAGAACAAAACCAAACATACTAACAAAATAAAATAAATAGAATAGATATGTACAAGTAAAATAGAGTAACAAATATGTACAAACATATATACATATATACAGGTGATATCCATATATACATGGCTTCCCGCTTCTAGACTGTGAGCCCACTGTTGGGTAGGGACCGTCTCTCTATGTTGCCAACTTGTACTTCCCAAGCGCTTAGTACAGTGCTCTGCACACAGTAAGCGCTCAATAAATGCGATTGAATGAATGAATGAATGAATGAATGAAAGGGGCTGGGTAGGGCTGAGAGCGGGAATGAAAGCTACACGGATAGGGAACCCCAGATCCAGGACGTGGCTTGGGGCCGGTTTGAATGGCCACAGGACAAGTCAGCTTGTAGAGGTGTCTCGGTCACAGTGGTAATGATTATGATGGTATTTATTAAGTGCTTTCTCTATGCCAAGTGTTGTAGTAGATACAAGATAAGTAGTGTGGAGGCAGTCCTTCCCCCCCTGGGACTGGCTCACAGACCAAGGGAGGGGGAAACAGGTATTTTATTCCCATTTTACGGATGAGGCCCAGAGATGTTAAGCAACTTGCCTAAGGTCACGCAGAGGGCAAGTGGATCTGGAACTAGAGACTCCCAGCTCTGTGCTCTTTCCATTAGGCTCCATTGCCTCCGGGGTCCAGTAGAGGAGGTGGGAGACAGCTGCTTTAGCTGCTGCTTTGCCCTTTTCCTCCTCCTCCCCTCCACATCCAGTCCTCCCCTCCCTTCTTCACTGGGCCATCATCAGTGTAGTTAAAGGAAATTTGCTTTCTCGCAAGTAAAACCATAGAAATCATCCCCAAGCCTCTCCTTTCACTTGGTCTTTGGGGAGCCAGAGTTGAGGCCCGAGGCCTGAAGCAGCCTCTACCCTGAGCATCTTTTTAGCACTTCCCCTCTCTTCCCTGCCCCCCCACCCTGTAACAAGTCTCCTTTCAATCATCGGAGCCAACTGAGGGCCCGAGGCACATGACGCCGTCATATTGAGACCCAGAGTTTACCGCACGTTCCCCGGGCCGCGGGTGGGTAGTGCCCTCGCCGAGTTTGGAGGGGCAGAGTGTCTTAGTGGAAATATCACGAGACTGAGAGTCAGGAGTCCTGAGTTCTAATCCCAGCTCTTACCACTTGCCTGCTATGGGACCTTGGGCAAGTCACTCATCCTCTCCTAAACTCAAAGCCCCGGGGGAGATAGGGACTGTATCTGAGCTGATTATTTTGCGTCTTCCCTGGTGTTCAGCACAGTGTTTGGCTCATGGTAAGCACTCAGTAAATGCGGTCCTTTTTCTTATTATGAATATTCTTCCTAGTCACAAATGAGTGTTCACGATGACACAAGGCCTTTCCCTCACAGGGCACTTATTGGTGGCTCCCCCTGCCACCCCCAAGACATCAGTGGTGTCATAAGGTTGCACGCAGGAAGGTTCATTGCGGAAGCTTGTGGAGCTTGTGTAGATGCCGAATGCGTCACGCGGGGGAGAGTCCCCTCCTTCGCCCTCGGTGCCTGTGCAGTCCCCTCCCAGATTGCTGTGGGAGACTCTACCCTGGTGCCATCTCACTGCCGGCCAGGACAGACCGGCTGAAAACCGGACCGTCATCGCGATCCCGAGCCGGGCGGGTGGCCACCCACCGTGTCGGTTGCCTTCTTTTCCGGGACGCCAGTGGGGAAGAATGGGAGAGGAGACAATTTCTCTGTCCTCAGGGGACTTCTCCCCGCCACTCCTAAGGCAGATTACGAAGTCTTAGATGCTCCTCTGCCACCCGGATCGGCCCCAGCGTTAGAGGGAACTGGGGCAGCGGCAGGGTCGTGCTCATTTCATGCCCCCTGTTTGTGTTGCAGTTTGGAAAGAGAGCGGTTCTGGGCGCCCACGATGCATCCATCGCTCCTTCCTGAGCCCTAAAAGGAGCCAGGTCATGTGACCCCCCCCGAGCCCAGGGGGCTTGATTTCCAACCTCTTGGTGGTGCCTTGTAGCGGCCTTGGGGAATGGGACACCACACCTGGTCCCCCCGCTCCCCCTCTTCCCCTGACATCAGCTAAGACCCTAACCCCCACCTTCCCCTGACCCCGGTTGGACACGGGCTTACGTTTTGAGGCACGGGGAGGGGGTGCGGAGACCGTGCCGGTGGTGGGGGATAGAGTCCAGTCCAGCCCGAGGAGGCCTGAGAGAGAGAGATGGGTCTTCCCCGACATTGTGCGTCTGCTTGTCTGTCCGTCCGTCCCCCCTGCCAGGGTCGAGCCCGCCCTGGTCGCTCTGCAGGTCGGCCAGGGCACTAAGACCAGTTGCCCTCTGACAAGGCCCACCTATCCTCCCAGCCTTCTCTCTTTGTCACCCTGAAGATCCTTGCACACTTACCTTCCTGTCCTCGGGGGAAGGCTGGGTCTGGCCTCACCCCTGGCACAGGGAGAATACGTGTGTGTGTGTGTGTGTGTCTCCATGTCCACCTGCCCACCCCCCACTCCCTCCTCCGCACCCCATTCCCCTGGCATCTTGCCAACGGTGTACCTGTCTTCTTCAGGGGACGTGGGCAACTACTACTACGGGCAGGGCCACCCGATGAAGCCCCACCGCATCCGCATGACCCACAACCTGCTGCTCAACTATGGCCTCTACCGCAAGATGGAGATCTATGTGAGTCCCTGGCGGCAGCCGGGAGCCAGTGGACCGAGGGCAGGAGGACCGGAGGGCAGGGCCAGGCACTGGTTTTCCCCCAGGGCCACAGCTTTCTACCGGAGGCTGCCTCCAGGGCAGGGTTCCCTAGCCGCCGGCAGCGGCGATGACCTGGTAGATGCTGAGGTTGAGGGGCAGGGGCGGCTTTGGGCTAGGGAGGATCCCCAGTGGCTTCCCCTGCAGCAGCCAGAGCGGAGATGTCACTGTTGTCGTTGAGCCCAGTCAGGGGTCCAGTGGCCCCCTTCCTATAGCTGGGGAGTGGGGGCAGCTGGAGGGCACAGCAAACCCCAACGGTTCTCCGGAATAAATGGGGCCCTTGCATCCTTCCTTACTTGCCAGCAGCTCAGGGGTGTTTTCCTAAGAGGCAGCCCCCTACCCTTCTGAGAGAGGGTGCCGTGGGAGGTTGGGGCGGGGGAGCATTGTGGAAGTCCCCCTGGGGGAGGGGAATCCAAAGTCCCTTCTGTTCTGCTGTCCCCGGACGGGGCCCAGTGATGAAGAACTCCTCATCCCATAAAGCTTCCCACCTCCAATCTCAGTTGTCCTCTTGAGGGCAAGGAGGGCAGAAGGCTGCCCGCGGCTGGGAACAACAGAACCGTGAAGTCTTTCACTTCCTCTGGGGTCTGGGGGCAGCAGGAAGTACCGGGGCGCGTGGCAGCGGTAGGAGGGAGTGAAATGCCAGGAAAGGGTGGGAAGGGGGGGCAGTTAGTGCCGAGGGCAGGCTGGCGGAGTCGCCAGGGAGGAGAGAGAGCCCGCTCCGGAACAGACCCCTCTTCTCTGACCTCGTAGCGGCCCCACAAGGCCAATGCCGAGGAGATGACCAAGTACCACAGCGACGACTACATTAAGTTCCTGCGATCCATCCGCCCCGATAACATGTCCGAGTACAGCAAGCAGATGCAGAGATGTAAGCGAGGTCCCGGCCCGTGGGCTCCCCCGGTCCCGGCTTCTCCCTCTGCCCGCTTACTGTGGCTCCGAGTTCTCCCGCCACTGCGCGCTCGGGGGCCGGAGGAGTCGAGGCGGAAGGTGTCTCTGGGCCCGTGGGTCGGTGGGGGCGAGGAAGTCGTGTGTCCCACGGGGTTTGTTCCCCTCCCACCCCAGTCCCGCTGGCACAAGCAGCTTAAATTTCACCGATGGCCAAGCCCCCAGGTGGAGGTGCATCTCTTGGGTAGGGATTTCGGGACTCTCTTGTCCCTTGCCCAAGAGGGTCTCCTTCCACAACCCCCCCTCCCCCTGAGCAGAGACTCAAAAACCCAGGCAAGTGCCTGGTGTTTGCCAGGGGACGCATGAGCCCAAGATTCAGTCCCAACTCTGCCCCTCCTGCCCTCTCCCCCCCACCCGGAGCCCTGGACGTGCCGGCCCCCCGGAGCTGATGGTACCTCCCTTTGGAGCTTCTCCCCGGTCTGACCTCTGTCATTCATCCACTCATTCATTCAATCGTAGTTATTAAGCGCTGACTGTGTGCAGAGCACTGGCCTCACCCCACAGCGGGCGAGGGACGCACACTCTCCCAGCCACCCGCCTGAGGCGGAAGTGTCACGTAGGAAAGGAAGTCGGAGATGGGTAAACACCAGGGCCCTCGATAGCAAGGTTCATGTTGACACAAACTTGGCCGTGTTTGCCCAGGAGAGATGGGGAGAGCCCAAGGATCCACCCTGGCCCCGAAAACCTGTCATTTCAGGAAAGCGAGAGCGAAACTGTCTGGTTCTTTGCTGAACCCTCATTTGTCGAGTTGCCTTCGATTTCAGTCTCTCATTATTAGCCTCATTTTTCAGATGGGGCAGGCCCAGGAATGGTATTCTTCGAGCATCACTGCTCGTGGTAACTCGCTCCCCTGATCCATCGTAGGGCTGGGGGGAGGGGGGTCCCCTGGGCCTGCTCCCCACTCCACTTTACTCCACTTCCTGCCAGGAGAGCACTGGAATCTGACCCCTCGGTTAGTGGTGGGGAAAGATCGGCCGAGAGCCGGAGGAGGAGGAGGCGGCGACAAGGGGTGGATTCGGCGATCTCTCTCTTTCAGTCAACGTCGGGGAAGACTGCCCGGTGTTTGACGGACTGTTTGAGTTCTGCCAGTTGTCCACCGGAGGTTCCGTTGGTGAGTGAGGTACCCCCGCTCCCCGGGCTGCACTGGGGAAGACTCCGTCTTGACCTCGAGGCTCGGTTGGCCCCCCGGCCCTTGAAGGTCTCACCGCCTGCTGAGTCCTGGAGAGCCCGCACACGGGGCTCATAAAACAGGGGGTCGGCAGGTACGGACGGCAACCCTTCGGTCGGTCTTTGGGGTTAGCCGGGCGAGCTTTGGGGCCGCCGCCGTCTCCCTCCTGGAAGCCACAGCTTCTCCCCAGCATTCCCCCCCGGAGGTAGGAGAAGCTGGGTGGGAGGCGGTGATTCCACACTAAGGCGGCTCCCCCTTACGCTCTCCCCCCATCTCCTCGACCGTCTCTGCAGCCAGTGCCGTGAAGCTGAACAAACAGCAGACGGACATAGCCATCAACTGGGCCGGGGGGCTGCACCACGCCAAGAAATCGGAGGCCTCCGGGTTCTGCTACGTGAATGACATCGTCCTGGCCATCCTGGAGCTGCTCAAGTACGTCCCCGGGGTCTCCCCCAGCCCCGTGCCTCCCCCTCCCCGCTCCGTCTGCCCGGCCCGCCCCCCTCCTGACCCCCTTCTGATCCTAGGTACCACCAGAGGGTACTGTACATTGACATTGACATTCACCATGGCGACGGGGTGGAGGAGGCCTTCTACACCACCGACCGGGTCATGACCGTGTCCTTCCATAAGTATGGAGAGTACTTTCCCGGGACCGGGGACCTGCGGGTGAGAAGGGTGGCCCCGCGGCCACCGCCTGCCAAACCCCCTCTTAGCGCTCCCCACACCTCGCGGTGCGAAAGCCTCCCCTGCCTGCTGCCGTCGGAACGGCCCCCCGCGGGGAGCCCCAGAGGTGGTGACGGAACAGACGTTGAAGGGGAGGCTGGGGTCTCGTGGCTCCCTCCTTCCGCCGCGGGCCGCTGGCTGGATCGAGCGGGGTCTTGGTGAGGCATGGGGCTCTGCTGCCCTTCTCTCTCAGCCCGGAGGCCCCCGATCCCGGGAGGCTCTAAAACCGGCCCCCCACACCCCGGGCCGGCCCTCGAGGGACAGTGGGATGGGTGCGCCCATCCACCCACCATCTCCCCGCCCCCCGGCAAGGGGCTGCCCGGAGGCTGCCGTCGGCCCGGTTCTCTGGCACGCTGTCCTCCACGGAGGGGATTCAGCTCTTGGTTTCATCTTGGGAAACCAGCGCTTGGCCCAGTTCTGCCTCCAACGCAACTTTGGAAGCTAGGCGATGGAGCGTAAGGGCCTGGTGGGGCCCGGAGGTTGGCTCCGGGGGCGAGGTGGAGGAACAGTGGGTGCCGACTCTCGCCGAGAGCCCTGGCCGCTGACCCCTGAGCGTGGGGTCCCGAGTTACCCTGGGTTGCTTCCTTCTTCCTCTCACTCTCCTCCCCAACCCGGCACTGAGGGGCTGGTGGCTGATTGGTCACGTCCCCCGTACCCAGTGAGCCCGCAAAGTGGCTGTAGACCCTGGTCTTTGGTGTTGCCACATCTCTGGAGCTGGCAGAGGCCACACTGCCAGATGAAGACCTGTCCCGACACCTGTGCTGGCTTCTGCTCTGTGGTCCGCGGTCTCCTCCCTACCCCCTCTCTCCCAGCCCTGGGAATCCCTCGGCCCTGAGAGAAGAGCCGTCCCGGCCGGGCCCCCGGCACCTAACGGCTCCTTTCCGCTCCGATTTCCCTCGTCCAGGACATCGGGGCGGGGAAAGGCAAGTACTACGCGGTCAACTACCCCCTCCGGGACGGCATCGATGACGAGTCCTACGAAGCCATCTTCAAGCCGGTGTGTGTCGTCCTCGCCGTGGGCCCGGGGGGGCGGGCCCAGACCGGGTTCCCGTCGGAGTGGGGGCGGCCCGGGAGCTGACCGGGGCTGGGGGGGTGGGATGTGCTTTCTCGTCCAGGTGATGTCTAAGGTGATGGAGACGTTCCAGCCCAGCGCCGTGGTACTGCAGTGCGGCTCCGACTCGCTATCCGGGGACCGGCTGGGTTGTTTCAATCTGACCATCAAAGGTGAGGGTCCGGCCTTGCCCCCGTGGGGCCGCGGAGGGTGGGAGTCCCGGGCCGACGTGACCGCCTCCCGCCCCACAGGTCACGCCAAGTGTGTGGAGTTTGTGAAGAGCTTCAACCTGCCCATGCTGATGCTGGGGGGCGGCGGCTACACCATCCGCAATGTAGCCCGCTGCTGGACGTACGAGACGGCCGTGGCCCTGGACACGGAGATCCCCAACGGTACGGGTGGGCGGGGGGGGGGGGGGGGGGCCTCTCTCCGGGTGGGCTCGGCACCGATCTGCCCGCGGCAGCCAAGGGCCCAGAGGGAGCCGATGTCTTCAGGAGCCCGCCCGATAACCGGCCGCTGCCTTCTCCCCTGCAGAGCTGCCCTACAACGACTACTTTGAGTATTTCGGGCCTGACTTCAAACTGCACATCAGCCCCTCCAACATGACCAACCAGAACACCAACGAGTACCTGGAGAAGATCAAGTGAGCGGCTCCATCCCTCCCCGTTCCTTCCTCCTCTCTCCTTGTCGTTCCCTTCCACACCCTTTCTCCTCTTCCCCTTTCCATCTCCTCTTTTATCGTCCTCCTCCTCCCTCCTCCCACCCCCAGTGGTTTCGGCTCTGGTGGCCATTGACTTAGACCCAGCCGGCTGCCCATTGTCCCGGCCCCGGCCCTTTCCCCACCTCCATCCCCATCCCCGTAGGCAGCGCCTGTTCGAGAACCTGCGCATGCTGCCGCACGCCCCCGGGGTCCAGATGCAGGCCATCCCCGAGGACGCCGTGCAGGAGGAGAGCGGGGACGAGGACGAGGATGACCCCGACAAGCGCATCTCCAGTGAGTGCCCGGCTGGCTCGGCGACGGCCATCCTCCTGGGGACCACCCACTCTGCCCGCTGGCCACCTGGGAGTGTCAAAACCTGACCCCCCGCCTGGCAGCCTGGCAGAGGCATCGCGCTCACTTCCAGGGGGTGGCAACCCCGGGCGCTTCCCCCTCACCAAGGGACTCTGTGCTGACCTGCCACCGCTGGGTGTACACGTGCGCGCGTACATGCACGTTTGCAAGGGCAGATGTGTGTGCCGAGGGTGAGTTCCCCGCCTCCCCCTCCAGCAGCCCACGGCACACGTGCCCATGGCTTCGAGGAGTGGGAATTCCTGGTGTCTGGGACCTGTGGCAGGAGCAGTGCATTAGTTGGGGAGGCGTATGGGGCTCAAGGGGAGCCCCAGACTGGACGTGGGGAAAGCCTCGGGCTTCAGGGGGCTGCCCGGGCCTCACCGGGGATGCAGTGGGTCACGTCCACCCCCTAGATGCCTCCCTTCTCTCTCTTCCCACTCCACCCACCCCGTCCCCAGTCTGCTCCTCAGACAAGAGGATCGCCTGCGAGGAGGAGTTCTCCGACTCGGACGAGGAGGGGGAAGGCGGCCGCAAGAACTCGGCCAACTTCAAGAAAGCCAAGCGGGTGAAAACGGAGGAGGAGGCCGAGAAGGATCCAGAGGAGAAAAAGGGTAGGTAGCCCTTGGATGGAGGAGGAGCGGCCAGGAGGGATGCGGAGCCTCTCTCTTAGTCGGGCCCCGGAGCCGTGGTTCGGTCGATCGGTGATGTTTATTGAGCGCTTACCGTGTGTACAGAGCACTGAACCGAGCGCTTGGATGAGTTCGACAGAGCTGGTAGACTCATTCCATGCCTACTGGGCAAGCCGTGGAGTGGCGGATGTGGGTCACGGGCGGCAGAGGTGGACGGGAATGTGGGACACTGAGCGCTTCTCTGGTTTCCCTCTAATGGGGAGAAGAAGGGCTGGCTCAGTGCTCCGGGCCCCGAGGGACCCTCCGTGGTCTCTTCCGGTCCACGGTTCTGAAAAGGGCCGAAGGCCACCAAAGATTGAGACTCCCCGGGTTGGTTCACTGAGGCCCCATCCAGGATGCCAACCTGGCCTCCTGGGGCCAAGCCCCTGGAAGGAGAGGGAGAGGGAGAGGAAGAGAGAAACTGCCTGGCCCCCTCCACGCGCCGGGCTCCCCCCTCCCTCTCCCAGCTGCTGTGGGAACCGGTTAAACCCGTCTGGGCACCGCCCATCTCCCTCTGCCGGGGCACTGCCAAGGTGGTTCCCAGCGGCCCCCTCCGCCTGGGCCCAGGTCCCCGGTGCTGGTGGTGGCAGGAGCGGGTGAGGAGGTGTGGACCCTGATCCTTCTGCCCCACCCCGGGGCGGGGGGGGGTGGGTCCGCCCAGGGGCCTGGCCCCTTCGTGGACTCACCTCCTCCCGGGCTCGCCCCAACCTGGGAATTCCGTCTTGTAGAAGTGAAAGAGGAAGAGAAGCAGAAAGAGGAGAAGCCGGAAGCCAAAGGGTGAGGGGCCCCTTCGGAAAGGAGCGGGGTTGGGCCGGGAAGAGCCCACAGACTAGCCGGGCCCCGTGCGTGCCTCGCTGCGGGGTTGGCGTTGGGTCCCAGGAGTCCTGCTGCCTGCCGGGGTGGGTGGAGGAGAGGTCGCCTCGGCCAGCCCAGCCCGGGGCCCCCACCCCTGCGACCGAGAGTGACCCCCCGAGCCCCTGCCCAGTCCCCCCGAGTCAGAGGGGGTCTTCCCTCCCGGACCCCGGGCTGAGCCCACCTTCTGCTCCAACTCCATAGGGTGAAGGAGGAGACCAAGTCCATCTGAGCAGTTTGCGCTGGGTGGCCCGGCTGTCTGCATCTCCGACCCTCTCCCTTCCCTTTCCCCTCCCCAGAGTTTATATTTTCTGTATGTTCCTGTATATACTTTTATATAAAATATAAACGTCCCCCCTGGAGCAGAAGAGGGGGCACGTGTGGGGTCTGAGGCCGGAATGAGACGCCCACAGTAACTTGAGCTTCCAACTGCCTCCCCCGTGTGCCACGGTGGAGGGGTCGGGGGTGGGGGGGGTTAAGGGAGGAAATGTAATTCACTTATTTCCCCTCCTTCCTCCCCCCCACCCCCCCACTTCCTTTCTCTTGCTTTGTTTTAAACCAGCCCCCCACCGTTGTGTTTAAGCTTGCATAGGATGTGAGACCGGCTGGGCGGAAGCCATCCGGCCCCCGGCCCGCGGTTGACTGGGGGGCAGACTCCCTGGGTGTGGGAAATGAGGGAAGAACGGGTTCAGCACCTGGAGGAAGACAGATTCCCTCCTCCCCATCCCCCCCAGAGGCGCTTCCTCAGCTCCCCCAGAGTGCAAAGCCATTGCCACTGTTCTCAGCGTATTTTTGAAAGGGAAAAGGGCGCGTATCCGTGTCCGGGGGTGCAGAGAAAGCACGGCCTGCTGAGGTCAAAAAGGGGCTTCCCGCCCGTGGCAGCTGTGGTTTCTATCCCGAGACTCCCCGCTTGGCCAGTGGATAGGAATGTGGGCCTCCCCTCGCCCCCGCCCATGCAGGGAAAATGCAGCTGGCCCCTGCACTGACAGGTGGATTCCCTTATCGTCGGCAGGGCAGAAAAATACCCCCAGGGGTGCCTTTTCCCCAGCCTCCTCCTGGGACGGGCACCCTGCCCGCTCTTCCCGCCTCCCTCTCCGGAGCGTGGCCGCCAATCATGCTGCTATGGCCCACAGCTGATGCCTTAGGTCCTCGTGCCCCCACCCGAGTTTCTGGGGGGCCGGGATTCCTGTTGTCTTGATTTCTTTTTTGAATACGAGAGACTGGGTTGGTTTGTGTATGGTGTGGGTGGGGTGAGGCGGGTGGGGAGGGGCGGCGGGCGGGGAGATGCTGGGTTTTGAGATATACTATTTTCATTTGGGGGGCAAATATTTGTAATAAAACTGGTACGTTTCTACCCCTCTCTGTGGCTTCCGTTGGCGAGATGCTGAGGAATGTGAAGGTTGTGGCCAAGCTCGGGTCCTGCAGGGGGTCAAAGCGGAGTCCCTCCTGCTCCAGCCTCGAGGATCCTTGTTATGGGAAGTGAGTAGGATTAGCTCCCCCACCACCCACCAGGGAAACCTGGCAAAACTTTCTCTCCCCACTCTTCCCCGGGGTTGCTCCATAGAGGGGAAGGAGGAGCCAGAGCTTCTGAGCAGCAGATGGGGGCAGGCCCTGACCTTCCGCCCAAAACAGCAGCTGGCAACCCTGGCTAAGGAGCCTCCTGGCTTCACTGCCAAGGCCTCATCCCCTCCCAACCTTCAGCCTGGCAGTAACTGTTGGAGTGGGCCGACGAAGGGGGTGGTGTCAAGCGCTGCCAGCCTCAAAGCTTGAGGTGGAGGGGGAAAACCCCACTAAAAAAAGTCACTGTAGGAAAGCCAAGAAATTTAAGACCAAAGCCAAGGCTATGGCTACTGCCACCACCGAGGCTGGCCCCCTCCCTCCTCCGGGCTAGTCCACAAGCTGCCGGGACACTCACCTGCTCCTCCTCGGCAAATGACAGCTCGTGACCACCACTACAGAGGGATCGCCGTTTATTCCTCTCCAAATGTTACAATAAAACCCAGACACGTGGTGTTAGAAAAAATCACAAATCAAACATTTGGCCATTAAAAAATTATTTACAATGAGAAAATGAGACAAAAACAGTCGTTTCACATTATGCTGCTTCCCCCTCCCCACCCCCTGGGGGGAAAGCCCAAAGAGAGATGTTAGAGTCAAATGGACACACGGTTGATTTACAAGCCGGAGTTTTAAAACCATTCGCCAAGACACTTATAAAAACCTAACCCGATTAGCTTGGAGGAGAAGGAAAAAAAAAAAAGTCAGTTTTCTTCAAGCACAAATACTTAAAATGAAACAGTAGGTCAGGATGGGGAGGAAGGAGAGAGAGAAAAAAATAGACCCTATCACACATCCAACTGCTCTGAGAGTCTTGAGAGAAACACAAAGAAAAACCTGATTGGGAAAATTAGTAGCGAACCAGCGGTGGGTGAGCCGAGACACGGGAATGTCCGTGCGCAGCTGAGCGCAGAGAAATGCTTTGAGAACTACAGTCCGGGTCCAGAATCACATCTTCCTCCACTATTTGTAAGAATTCGGGAAACTACTTGGGTGGGGAGAGAGAGAGAGAGAGAGAGAGCGCAAGGGTCTGGGGGTGGAGGGGTGGGATGGGGATGAGGGTTGGCGGGGCGGTGGGGGGGGATGAGAGACACAGTTCAGTCTTGAGGTGGACGGTTTAAGAGGGAAGAGTGAGGGACAGCGGTGGGGACGGGAGGGGCGGAGAAACAGGACGAGCCCACGTTTTCCTGCCTGGTCTACTCTGAACACGGGAGAGCGGCTGGGACAGCGAGTCCGCGTCGGGGCCGGCCGGAAGGGGCCCACAGAGTCTTTCCTTTATCGCCGAGCGAAGGGCGCGTTTACTCCTTCTGCTCAGCGGCCGCGGGCGTCGTGCTGGGTTCGGGCTCCGCGCTCTTGGAGGGCTCCTCGGGCTTGGCAGCCTCCTCCTGCTCCTGCTGTTGCTTTTTCTCTTCCCCCTCGGCTTCCCCAGCCTCCTCTCGCTTGGCCTCGGCCCCCTCGGCAGCGCCCGCTTTCTCCTCCGCCTTGCCCGCCTGGTTGGGCTCCCCCTCGCCGGGCGGCGCGGCCTCGCCGCCTTTGGTCTCCGCCTCGCGCTGCTCCTCGGTGGGCGAGGAGCCGGTCGAGTCCCCCCCGGCCTCCTTCCGGTTCCTTTTGAAGGACAGCCCGCTCAGCTTGAACGGCTTCTTGAAGCTGAATTTCTTCTTCTTCTTGGGGGTCTCCTTGGCGGGCCCCTCGGGCTTGGCCTCGCCGCCTTCGGCCGGCGGGGCGGGCTCGATGGCGTCCCCGCTGCCTTCGGCCTTGGCCGGTTCGGCGGCGCCGGTTCCGTTGAGGGGGGTGGCATCCCCCTCTGTCTTGGGGGGCAGGTCCCCATTGCTCTTCACGTGACCGTTCTCCTGGGGAAGAAGAAGAAAAGAGGGAAAATGACCGAGTTAGGAGCGGCTGTTGGTCTGCGATGATGGGGTTTCCCCTGAAGGCTGTCCCCAGCCCTTGGTGGGGGGTCCCCAGGGGCTCGTGCCCCCACCCCCCAAGGCCTGAGGCCCCTTTCTTCGCCCCCCTCAGGGGTGAGAGTGATGGGGGTGGGTTGGGGGGCGCAGGGCGCGGCCGGAAGGGGGCGACGGCGGCCCTTCATTCATTCATTCAATCGTATTTATTGAGCGCTTACTGTGTGCAGAGCACTGGACTAAGCGCTTGGGAAGTCCAAGTTGGCAACATAGAGAGACAGTCCCTACCCAACAGTGGGCTCACAGTCTACAGAAGCAGCGTGGCTCAGTGGAAAGAGCCCGGGCTTTGGAGTCAGAGGTCACCCCAGCTCCGCCAACTGTCAGCTGGGTGACTTTGGCCAAGTGACTTCACTTCTCTGGGCCTCACTGACCTCATCTGTAAAATGGAGATGAAGACCGTGAGCCCCCCGTGGGACAACCTGATCACCTCGTAACCTCCCCGGCGCTTAGAACAGTGCTTTGCACAGTGTAAGTGGCTAATAAATGCCATCATCATTATTATTATTATTAGAAGGGGGAGACGAAGAACAAAAGATATTAACAAAAAATGAATAGAATAAACATGTACAAATAAAATAGAGTAATAAGTACGTACGAACATATATACATATACAGGTGCTGTGTCCGCGGAGCGAGGACTCCGGCGCGCGCGCGCGCGCTAACAATGCCCCGACGTGCGCGCGCCTCGGGGGGGGGGGGCCTCGCCACCGCTGCCTCCAACGTGCGCGCGCCTTGGGGGGGCCTCGCCACCGCTGCCCCCGACGTGCGCGCGCCGCGGGGGGGGGGCCTCGCCACCGCTGCCCCGACGTGCGCGCCGCGGGGGGGGCCTCGCCACCGCTGCCCCGACGTGCGCGCGCCTCGGGGGGGGGGGCCTTGCCACCGCTGCCCCGACTTAAGCGCGCTGTGGGGGGCCTCGCCACCGCTGCCCCCGACGTGCGCGCGCCTCGGGGGGGCCTCGCCACTGCTGCCCCCGACGTGCGCGCGCCTTGGGGGGGCCTCGCCACTGCTGCCCCCGACGTGCGCGCGCCTTAGGGGGCCTCGCCACCGCTGCCCCGACGTGCGCGCGCCGCGGGGGGGGCCTCTCCACCGCTGCCCCCGACGTGCGCGCGCCTTGGGGGGGCCTCGCCACTGCTGCCCCCGACGTGCGCGCGCCTTAGGGGGCCTCGCCACCGCTGCCCCGGCGTGCGCGCGCCTCGGGGGGGCCTCGCCACCGCTGCCCCGACGTGCGCGCGCCTCGGGGGGGGGCCTCGCCACCGCTGCCCCGACGTGCGCGCGCCGCGGGGGGGGGGCTCGGCGTCCGCTCGACGCCCCCCCCCCGCTCTAACGCTCTCCGCGCTCCCCCCCCCCACCCACCGACGAGGTTTCCTCCCCTCCTCCGCGCCCCCAAAAGATGGGGAAAAAAGGAGGAGGAGGGGGAGGAGATGGGCAGCGCGCGCGCGGTGGTTCGGTCCGCTCCACCCAATCAATCAATCGTATTGAGCGCTTATTGTGTGCAGAGCACTGTACTAAGCGCTACTCCGCCGCTCCCCGGAGACACCGCCCCCCTCCCTTCCCCCTTCTTTGTATCGGTGTGAGCGGCGCGGCGCGGCCCCGGCTCCTCCTTTGTTCCCCGCGCTGCGCTCTGGGCGGCCGGGGGGGGGCTTCGAACAAAGGAGGGAGGGAGGGAGGGAGGGAGGGAGGAGGGAGAAAAGGAGGGAGGAGGGGAGGGGGCGTCCGCCTCAGCCCCCTCCCCAGCCTGCCGCCGGGGGCTGCGGGCCGAGAACAAAAGGCTCCGCGTTGGGGGCACAAAGCGCGCCCACGGCCCGGCCCGGGGGGCGGGGGACGGGACGGGAGACACGGAGGGAGGGAGGACAGCCTCACCCCCCAAAAAAAATCAAACAAAGAAGGCAGACCCACCTGCCCGTTGGCTTTAGAAGGAGTCGCCGCCGCCGCCGCCGCGTCTCCCGCCTCCTCGGCGCTGACATCGGCCCGGGGCGCCTTGGAGCCCTGGCTGCCCATCCTGGGGGCGCGGGGCGGGGCGGGGCGCACACCGGGGAACCCGAAACGGGGAGCGGAGGCGCGCGCCCGCCCGTCCGTCCGGCCGCCAAAGCCCGAGGAAGTGGGGGGAGACCGGGGGGGAAGGAGGGGAGAACGGGCTCCAATGGAGGAGGGGGCGGTGGGAGGGGCCGCGACCACCACCTCCTCCGCCTCCTCCGCGTCGGCGCCCCCCGAGCCGCTCCGCGCCGGAATGCGAGCACCGCCCCACCGCCGCGCTTAAATAGCGGCGGGGCAGGAGGGCGGGGCCGGGCATTTAAATGACCGACCAATCAGGGGGAAGGGGCGGGGCCCCAGAGCGCCCCCGACCAATCAGCGGGAAGGGGCGGGGCCACCCGGCGCGCGCCGACCAATCAGGGGAGGGGGCGGGGCCTCCCGGCGCGCACCGACCAATCAGGGAGGAGGGGCGGGGCCTCCGGGCGCCCCCCCCGCCCGCACAATGGGGACCCCCCCCGGCTCCCCTCCGAATTACCCCCAGAGACGCAGAGACGGGGGGCCGGACAGTGGAGGGTCTTCATCCCCCCCAGCCCACCAGCCCCGGACCCTTTCATTCATTTGAATAGAATTATAAATATGTACATTCATTCATTCGGTCGTATTTATTGAGCGCTGACGGTGTGCACAGCCCTGTACTGAGCGCTTGGGAAGGACGAGTCAGCGGCAAATGGACACAATCCCAGCCCACGATGGGCTCACAGTCTGGAAGGGGGAGACAGACATCAAAACTAGTACACGGGCATCAATAGCATCGATAAAAATAAAGAGTACTATAGATAGATGTGCAACGGGGGAGACAGACATCAAAACTAGTACACGGGCATCAATAGCATCAATATAAATAAAAAGTATTATAGATAGAGGTGCATCGTTAATATAGATGAATAGAATTATAAATATGTACATTCATTCATTCGTTTGTATTTGTTGAGCACTTACGGTGTGCACAGCCCTGTACTGAGCGCTTGGGAAGTACAAGTCAGCAGCAAATGGAGACAGTCCCGGCCCACGATGGGCTCACAGTCTAGACGGGGGAGACAGACATCAAAACTAGTACACGGGCATCAATATAAATAAAAAGTATTATAGATAGAGGCGCATCATTAATATAGATAAATATAATTATAAATATGTACATTCATTCATTCATTCGTTCATATTTATTGAGCGCTTACTGTGTGCACAGCCCTGTACTAAGTGCTTGGGAAGTCCAAGTCAGCAGCAAATGGAGACAATCCCGGCCCACGATGGGCTCACAGTCTAGAAGTGGGAGACAGACATCAAAACTAGTACACGGGCATCAATAGCATCAATATAAATGAAAAGTATTATAGATGGTGCATCATTAATATAGATGAATAGAATTATAAATATGTACATATGTACACAAGTGTTGTGGGGTGGGGAGGGGCATTCATTCAATCGTATTTATTGAGCGCTTACTGTGTGCAGAACACTGTAGTAAGTGCTTGGAAAGTACAATTCGGCAACTGATAGAGACAATCCCTACCCAACAACGGGCTCACAGTCTAGAAGGGGGGTAGACAGACAACAAAACAAGCAAATAGGCATCAGTAACACCATTATTCATTCATTCATTCAATCGTATTTATTGAGCGCTTACTGTGTGCAGAACACTGTAGTAAGCGCTTGGAAAGTACAATTCGGCAACAGAAAGAGACAATCCCTACCCAACAACGGGCTCACAGTCTAGAAGGGGGGAGACAGACAACAAAACAAGCAAATAGGCATCAGTAACACCATTATTCATTCATTCAATCGTATTTATTGAGCGCTTACTGTGTGCAGAGCACTGTACTAAGCGCTTGGGAAGTACAAGATGGCAACATATAGAGACGGTCTTTACCCAACAGTCTAGAAGGGGACATATTATTCATTCGCTCGTATTTATTGTCCTGTTCTTCACATTCATGTCCAAATCCATAATTTCTATTAACGTCAGTCTCCCCCTCTAGACTATAAGCTCCTTGCGGGCAGAAAATGTGTCCTCAAACTCTGCCACATTATACTGTCCTGACTGCTTAGTACAGTGCTCTCTGCCTGCTAAATGCTCAGTCAATACCACTGATTGATGGAGTCAGAATGGGCTACTCCTACGTGCCGGGATCGTGGGCCCAACTTGGGTCACCTCCAGGTCTGCTGGGGACCGCGAGCCGCCCACCTTCTAATATAACCGACGACTGCACCCCCTCCCGGGATGAGCATTCATTATTTATTTATTTATCTATATTTATTTATTTATTTTACTTGTACATATCTATTCTATTTATTTTATTTTGTTAGTATGTTTGGTTTTGTTCTCTGTCTCCCCTCTTAGACTGTGAGCCCACTGTTGGGTAGGGACTGTCTCTATACATTGCCAATTTGTACTTCCCAAGCGCTTAGTACAGTGCTCTGCACATCGTAAGCGCTCAATAAATACGATTGATGATGATGAGCCCCGAGCCGCCTACTAACCCAGACCCGCGCTCCTGCCAGGCCTCTAATAATAATAATGATAATAATGGCATTTATTAAGCGCTTACTATGTGCAAAGCACTGTTCTAAGCACTGGGGAGGTTACAAAGTGATCAGGTTGTCCCACGGGGGGCTCACGGTCAATCCCCATTTTCCAGATGAGGTCACTGAGGCCCAGAGAAGTGACTTGCCCAAGTCACACAGCTGACAGTCGGTGGAGCCGGGATTTGAACCCATGACCTCTGACTCCAAAGCCCGTGCCCTTTCCACTGAGCCACGCTGCTTCTCTACCCGAGAGAAGCAGCAGCAGCGAAGAGGGAAGCAGCGTGGCTCAGTGGAAAGAGCCCGCAGGGCCCCCTCCTCTACCCTTCCTCATCCCCTTCTCCCTTCCTCATCCGCAAAGCAGCCCCCGTGGTGGGAAGGGGATGGATTAAAGTTTAGGCTCGGGTTGGAGTTGAGATTGGAGAGTCACTTGGGGAGGGGGATGTACTACCCCGTGCCCCCCGGCCCCCCAAGCTGTCCTGAGGCCCTCCCTGGGGTCCCGTCCCCATCTCATCCAGAGAAGCAGCGTGGCTAAGTGGAAAGAGCCCGGGCTTTGGAGTCAGAGGTCATGGGTTCAAATTCCGGCTCCTCCACTAGTCAGCTGTGTGACTTTGGGCTAGTCACTTCACTTCTCCGTGCCTCAGTTCCCTCATCTGTTTAATGGGGATGAAGACTGTGAGCCCCCCGTGGGACAACCTGATCACGTTGTGACCTCCCCAGCGCTTAGAACAGTGCTTTGCACATAGTAAGCGCTTAATAAATGCTATTATTATTATTATTATCTCATCCCTTGCCTCTCCCAAGGCCTTCTCTCCAACCTCAGGGACTCATTTCGCAAAGGACAGAGGGTGATGGCCCAGAAAGGGAGGCTTCTACCTCCTTGGGGGTCTCCCCAGGAGGCTCGGGCGACCCCTCCCAGGCCCCCCTCGAGACGTTGCCCCTTCAAACTCGCCACTCCCGGAGGGCGAGAGCAGAAAAAGAGAACAAAAGGGCATCAGAGCCGGCCAGACAGCTGTTCCCATCCCCTGCTGCAAGCATCCACACGGCTGCTCTCCCCTCCAAGCCGACCTCCGACCCTCGACGGAAAAAAACTCGCGTGGCCTGACCGCAGGGTAGAAGTCCGGAGCCCGCAGGGAGGCATCTTGGCTCCTCAACCCTCCAACCGCTTCTCTTTCAATCAGCCAGTTGGTCATATTTATTGAACGGTTACTGTGTGCTTAGCACTGTACCAAGTGCTTGGGAGAGTACATCACATCACTCCGACAGACCCATTCCCGGTCCACAACGAGTTTGCAGTCTAGAGGGGGAGCCGGACATTTATAGAAATAAATACATGACGGATATGGAAGTAGGTGCCGCGGGGCTGGGAGAAGGGTTGGATAAAGGGAGCAAATCAGGGTAAAGCAGAAGGGAGTGGGCTGCGCTGGGCGGTGGGGGAACGGTCTGCTGGTTTCTTGTTGCTAGATGGGGAGAGGGGAGACAGGAGAAGGGCTGGGATAGAGGAATAGGGAATCTCAGACCCTGAGCCCCCATCCCTGCCTCTTCTTAAAGAGTCCTACCCCAGCTCTAACAGGCCCCCACCTTCCCTCTGACTCCACCTGACCAGACATAAGGGGGTCAGAGGAACCTCAGTAATTAATCAATCGCATTTATTGAGCACTGACTGTGTGCAGAGCACTATACTAAACTCTTGAGAGAGTACATTCCCCGCACCAAGACTGTTACTGTGGACAGGGAATGTGTCGGTTTATTCTTGTATTGTACTCTCCTAAGCACTTAGTACAGTGCTCCGCACACAGTAAGCCCTCAATAAACACAGTTGAATGAATTATAAGAGGGCTGGAAGATACGTTCCCTGCCCACAATGACCTTTCAGTCTAGAGGGGGATACAGCCATTAATATAAATAATTACAGCTATGTACATAAGAGCTCCGTGTACCTAGGTGCTGCGACCCTCCCAAGTCCAGCCAGTGCTCTGCACATGGTAAGCGCGTGGTTCAGTGGAAAGAGCCCGGGCTTTGGAGTCAGAGGTCATGGGTTCAAATCCCAGCTCCGCCAATTGTCAGCTGTGTGACTTTGGGCAAGTCACTTTACTTCTCTGTGCCTCAGATACCTCATCTGTAAAATGGGGATTAAGACTGTGAGCCCCCGCCATGGGACAACCTGATCACCTTGTAACCTCCCCAGCGCTTAGAACAGTGCTTTGCACATAGTAAGCGCTTAATAAATGCCATTATCATTATTAAATATAATTGAATGAACGAATGAATGAAAGGCAGGGCCCAGAGTAGGGGGGCTGTCCATTCAGGGAGGAAGAACTCCGGGAGGACCCTTGCTGGTAATGATGAGCTGGACCACAGAAATTTGGGTGTGACTTGGTCTCTGAAGCTGGACTGGGGTGAGCCCAGGGGGCTGCTTCTCTGACTTGGGCTGGAGCTGAGCAATCCATCAATCAATGGCATTTATGAGCGCTTACTATGTGCAGAGCACTATGCTCTGAGCTTGGGAAAGTCCAATACAACAGAATTAGCAGGTATACTTTCCCTTCCCATAATGAGCTCAGCCTAGAGGGCAGCAGCAGTAATAATAATAATAATAATGATGGTATTTTTTAAGCGCTTACTATGTGCAAAGCACTGTTCTAAGTGCTGGGGAGGTTACAAGGTGATCAGGTTGCCCCACTGGGGGCTCACAGTCTTCATTCCCATTTTACAGATGAGGTAGCTGAGGCCCAGAGAAGTGAAGTGACTTGCCCAAAGTCACACAGCTGACAAGCGGTGGAGCCGGGATTTGAACCCATGAACTCTGACTCCAAAGTCCAGGCTCTTTCCACTGAATCACGCTGCTTCTCACTCTCAGTAACGGCAGTAGCCGCCATCTCTTCCGGGAAGGTGCAAAGTAAGGGTCCTGGGGGTTGGGGGGCGGTGGACACCATGGACGGCTGGGAGGGCAGAACCCGGAGAGGTTCTGAAGGCTGGGGGGGTGGGGGTGGGCCAGGGAAGCAATCAATCAATCAATCAATCGTATTTATTGAGTGCTTACTGTGTGCAGAGCACTGTACTAAGCGCTTGGGAAGTCCAAGTTGGCAACATATAGAGACAGTCCCTACCCAACAGTGGGCTCACAGTCTAGAACGGGGAGACAGAGAACAAAACCAAACATACTAACAAAATAAAATAAATAGAATAGATATGTACAGATAAAATAAATAGAGTAATAAATATGTACAAACATATATACAGGTGCTGTGGGGAAGGGAAGGAGGTAAGATGGGGGGTTGGAGAGGGGGACGAGGCGGAGAGGAAGGAAGGGGTTCAGTCTGGGAAGGCCTCCTGGAGCAGTGGGAACACCCCCACACAGTCTCAGCTCTGCCAGGGGCCAGGGTGAAGTCTTCAACTCCTATCTCCTTTTTTCAACCAGGTACCCACCTTGCCCCAACACCGACTTAAAGATGCCAAGGAAGCAGGTCTCCTGGGCAAGGCAGGAGATGCCAGGAAGAAGGCTACACTGATGGAGGGGAGGAGTCTGGGAGTGTGTGTACGCATCGATTAAGGAGTCTGAGATCAGTCCACCCACCATCCAGGGAGGAAGTACCTCTCTTTTCTCAGTGAGGGGTCAATGAAGGAGCCACTGGAGCAGATTCTGTTCCAGGGGAGATTGGTATGGCTCTCCTTCGTCCTGTGTCCTTAGACACTCTCCCTCTCTCTCCCTCCCTTCCCTATCGCAGACTTGCTAAGACCCCAGCTAGGCTAGGCCTCTCGGGCCAGCTCCTTCTCCTGCCCAGGGCTCACACCACTAGCCTAGAGCATCCCTGCCCAGCCCCCAGCCCTTATCTCCTTTCCCTCAGTCCATCCTGGGACGATTCCCTGACCCTGACCAGCAGAAAGTTACCAGTTGCTGGGCCTCGGGCAGGGGGAGGTGAGGGGGCGGGGGCGGGAGCAGGCGCTGTCCTCACTGGGATGTCTGGGTGGAACCACCCCCGCATCCCGGGGAACCTGGTCCCAGAGATTCCCGCTTGCCCACCCTAGCCCTGGCAGGCAACCGGGCCGGGCGCCAGACCGTCGCCCCCGCCCTGCCTCCTTCTCTCCCGAGGCAACTGGAACACCAAAGTCACACGCGGGCCGGAGGGCACGGCCCTGACTCGGTGGTCCCCAGATTGAGGATGCCCGGTTGTCGCCCAGGGCGCACTCCAACTTCTGCCCTGTGGTGTCCTGGCCCTCCCACTCCCTGCCTCCTGGACTCCCGTTTCTAATCATAGATCATCTCTTCAGCGTCACGCCAATCGGCTCCAATTTCCAGCCCTAGGGACCCAGGTAGCCCCTCTCCCGGGGCCATCCGTGGGCTCCAGCCCAGGTGAGTGTCTGTTCGGTCCAGGAATCCCCCCACAGGCCCAGGGAGACCGAATCCCACTCTCTCAGGCTCCCCTTTTCCCTGAGCCCAGAATTCACTGACCCCTCCCAGGCCCAATTCATTCATTCAATCATATTTATTGAGCGCTTACTATGTGCAGAGCACTGTACTAAGCGCTTGGGAAGTACAAGCAGCATGGCTCAGTGCAAAGAGTCCGGGCTTTGGAGTCAGAGGTCATGGGTTCAAATCCCAACTCGGCCAACTGTCATCTGTGCGACTTTGGGCAAGTCACTTCACTTCTCTGAGCCTCAGTTCCCTCATCTGTAAAATGGGGATTAAGACTGTGAGCCCCCCGTAGGACAACCTGATCACCTTGTAATCTCTCCAGCGCTTAGAACAGTGCTTTGCACATAGTAAGCACTTAATAAATGCCATTATTATATTCTTATTCTTATTATTATACAAGCAGCGTGGCTCAGTGCAAAGAGTCCGGGCTTTGGAGTCAGAGGTCATGGGTTCAAATCCCGGCTCCGCCAGTTGTCAGCTGTGTGACTTTGAGCAAGTCACTTCACTTCTCTGAGCCTCAGTTCCCTTATCTGTAAGACTGTGAGCCTCCTGTGGGACAAGCTGACTACCTTGTAACCTCCCCAGTGCTTAGAACAGTGCTTTGCACCTAGTAAGCGCTTAATAAATGCCTTCGTTATTATTATTATTACAAGTTGGCAACATATAAAGACAGTCCCTACCCAACAACGGGCTCACAGTCTAATGCTTTTCAGACCGCCTTGATGCCCCCTAGACTATAAGGTCATTATGGATAGGGAACGTGTCTGTTAATTCCATCGCATTGTACTCTCCCAAGCGCTTAATACAGCGCTAGGCGCAGAGTAAGCATTCAATAAATATGATTGATTGATTGATGCCCTGCTCCCACTTTCCAGAAGGAGAAACCGAGGCACACGGTAGGAAGACAACCAGTCACGCTCAGACCCCAGACCCCGTTTCCCTGGACAGTTGCAGACCTGACTAGGGGGAGAGTCAACAGGGGTGGAACTGGGGTGGGGGGGTTCTGGCCATTGGCAACCGGGGCAGAAGGAACCGTCCGCCCGAGTTACCCCTCCAAAATCACCATCCTCGGCTTCCCAGGGCCCACGATCGGAGCCTCAAAAGCTCCTCGGAGGGAGCATCCTTCCTGCCTCCCCGATGGGACTGGAGGGAGCTGGAGTGCGTGTGTGTGTGTGTGTGTGTCTTGGGCCTCCATTCAAAGTGGCTCCACCATCTATGGGTCCCTTTCTCCGCTCTAGTCAATGTGGCTTTTTGTTGCGCTCTGGGCTCGGGGAGGCCTGGAGCCGGAGACAATTCTGGCCATTGTTCCCCCTCAGCAACATCTGATGGAGGGAGGGAGGCTCTGGGTGACTCTGTGTGTGTGTGTGTGTGTGTGTGTGTGTGTGTGTGTGTGTGTGTGCACCCCAGAGGGGCAGGGGAAGGGAGGTGGGAGAGAGAGGGTCCATGGGGGGAGAGGGGGAGGAGGGTGCACGCCGTTCGTGCCCTCAGCTGGTGGACGGCACCCCTGAAGGGTGTTGCCAACTTGTTGGCAATATGTTGCCAACTTGTACTTCCCAAGCGCTTAGTACAGTGCTCTGCACACAGTAAGTGCTCAATAAATACGATTGATTGATTGAAGGGTGACCCGAGCGGGATGCCCACCCCAGGGTGCCAGCCGCTCTCCCGCCCGCCGCCGCGGGGCCTCGTCTCCGAGGCCTCGAGCGAAGTCTTCATCCCGCTCCCGGTGCCCATCCGGGAAAGAGCCGGGTTTCGAAGAATCAGGTCCTTCTCTCCTCCCCCGCCTTGGGCACCTTGCCCACGAGTCACGTGTCCAGGGCACCGCGGGACGAGGCGCGGGGTCACATTGCACCCCGCCTGGATTCCCTTCCGCACAGAGAGCTCTCGCTCGCTCTTTGCCTGGCGCTGGAGATGCCGGACTTTAACCTGGCTAGGCGGGCTCAGCCTTGGGGGTCCCGGCCTCTCCATACCCACCCAGCCTGGGCAGGGCTGGCAGGAAAGGTGGGGAGAGTCAATATAGGGTACAGAGGGAGCACCACCAACCCCTCTACTGCCGTGGCTCTCACACCCCCATGCCCGTCTCATCAACTCAGCAGAAGAACTAGTTCTCTGTGCCCTTCCCCCCAGAGGCATGGGGGAAGAGGAGGGTGGAAGTTTTGTTTTATGTTATATTGTACTCTCCCAAGCCTTTAGTACAGTGGTTTGCACACAATAAGTGCTCAATATGTACTATTATTATTAATAATAAGTTGGAATGAGGTGGTCGGGCCCAAGGGCTCCTGGTAGGACTTGGGGGTCCAGGGCTACCTCTCTGGGCTCCCTCTGGCTCTAGGCTTTGGGGACCAGCCAGGGAAGAACAAGCAGTTTACATTGTGGGTGAATTAATTGTGCTCAAGTAGCACAAGTGGCCCTCAGTGTCTAATAATAATAATAATTGTGGTAAAATTGTTAAGTGCTATGTGCCAGGTACTGTACTAAGCACTGGGTAGACACAAGTAAATCGGGTTGGACATGGTCCCTGTCCCACGTGGGGCTCACAGTCTCAATCCCCATTTTACAGGTGAGGTCACTGAGGCCCAGAGAGGTGAACTGATGTGCCCAAGGTCACACAGCAGACAAGTGGCAGAGGCAGGATTAGAACCCATGACCTCCTGGCTCTCGGACCCACGCTCTTATCCACTACACTGTATTACAGTGCCCTTGATGCCCCAAATGCCTTTTAGTCACCACAATCCCTCAGAACCCACAGTGGCTTTGGTGCCTCAATTTCCTCAGTTCCCTCTGTACCCACAGTGGTTTCCACTCTTCTCAAGCAAACCTCTTTAACAATCCCTCATGAGTAAGCTCACTGTGGACAGGGAACATGTCTACCACCTCTGTTATACTCTGCCCTCCTAGATACTTGGCACAGTGCTCTGCACTCAATAAATAAAAAAGAGAAGCCACGTGGCTCAGTGGAAAGAGCACGGGCTTTGGACTCAGTGGTCACGGGTTCAAATTCCGGCTCCGCCACTTGTCAGCTGTGTGACTGTGGGAAGTCACAACTTCTCTGTGCCTCAGTTACCTCATCTGTAAAACGGGGATTGACTCTGAGCCCCCGTGGGACAACCTGATCACCTTGTAGCCTCTCCAGTGCTTAGAACAGTGCTTTGCACATAGTAAGTGCTTAATAAATGCCAGCATCATTATTATTAATAATAATAAATATGAATGATAGATTGATTGAGGGATTGGGATCAGTCCTTCAGCTTCTGGCTATGGCCACTGGCCTCTCAGGCTCCTAGGCTGTAAGCTCGTTGTGGTCAGGGATTGCGGCTGTTCTACTGCTGTATTCTCTCCCAAGAGTTTAGTACAGTGTTCTGCACACGGTAAGCGCTCAATAAATGCCACTGGCTGACTCTACACTCCTGCCTCTGGCCCATTACTCACATCTTCCCCCAGAGTCTGTCTGAACCACTCAACTCAGCTCCTTTAAGGCCCTTCTAAAAAAGCTCCTCCTCCAGGAGGTCTTCCCTGAATAATCCTCCCCCAGCTTCCTGATTAGGCCATATCTCCACCCACCTCAGTGCTAGTTAGCTGTTTATTTATCTGTAATTTATTTATTTCCTCAGGCTTTTGAATTATTTCTATTCTGTCACTCTTAAATACTATGGAAAGACAATAGGCCTGGAGAGCAGAGGACCTGGATTCTAATCCCGGTTTGCCACTTGCCTGCTGGGTAACCTTAGGCAACTCCTTTTTTTTTTTAATGGCATTTATTAAGCGCTTACTATGTGCGAAGCACTGTTCTAAGCGCTGGGGAGTTTACAAGGTGATCAGGTTGTCCCACGGGGGGGGCTCACAGTCTTAATCCCCATTTTACAGATGAGGTAACTGAGGCCCAGAGAAGTTAAGTGACTTGCCCAAAGTCACACAGCTGACAGTTGGAGGAGCTGGGATTTGAACCCATGACCTCTGACTCCAAAGCCTGTGCTTTTTCCACTGAGCCACGCTGCTTCCATTTAACTTCTCTGGGCCTCAGATTCCTTCTCTGTGAAAGGGGGATCCAATATCTGTTCTCCCTCCTACTTAGACTGAGCCCTCTATGGGATACTTCCCAAGCGCTTAGTACAGTGCTCTGCACACAGTAAGCGCTCAATAAATACGATTGAATGAATGAATGATAGCGATTTTCTGGTCTATCTTGCATCTACTCCTGCACATCGTACAGTGCTTGGCACATAGTAAACGCTTAACAAATACCATGATTATTATTATTATTTTTAGTAGTATTCATTCATTCAATCATATTTATTGAGCGCTTACTGTGTGCATAGCACTGTACTAAGCGCTTGGGAAGTACAAGTAGGCAACATATAGAGACGGTCCCAACCCAACAGCGGACTCACAGTCTAGAAGGGGGAGACAGACAACAAAACAAGTAGTTTATTTATACCCACTACCTCCCCTTTGGAGTGTAAGCCCCAAGAGGGCAGAGATCAGGTCTTTAATCAATCAATCAATCAATCATATTTATTGAGTGCTTACTGTGTGCAGAGCACTGTACTAAGCGCTTTAACCTCTTTGTATTGGTCTCCAAGCACTTTGAAGGATTCACTGCACCCAGAAGGTGCCAGTCACTATCCGCTAACAGGGAAGAAGCATAATCTTCTAGACTGTGAGCCCACTGTTGGGTTGGGACCGTCTCTATATGTTGCCAACTTGTACTTCCCAAGCGCTTAGTACAGTGCTCTGCACACAGTAAGCGCTCAATAAATACGATTGAATGAATGAATTGAATGAGTGATCTAGTGGAAAGAGCAGGAGTCTGGGAGTCAGAGAACCTGGGATCTTTGGGCAAGTCACAACTTCTCTATGCCTCATTTCCCTCATCTGAAAAATGGTTTTCAATACTTGTTCACCCTCCTACTTAGACTGTGAGCCCCATATGGGGTCTGATTTTCTTGTATCTATCCCAGCGCTTCGTACAGTGCTTGGCATAGAGTAAGCGCTTAGCAGAAGCCACAATTATTATTATATCCCCAAGTAATTTATCTTCAGCCCTGAGGTTCCCCTTCAGTAATAATAATAATAATGATGGCATTTATTAAGCACTTACTATGTGCAAAGCACTGTTCTAAGCGCTGGGGAGGTTACAAGGTGATCAGGTTGTCCCACGGGGGGGCTCACAATCTTAATCCCCATTTTACAGATGAGGTAACTGAGGCCCAGAGAAGTTAAGTGACTTGCCCGATGTCACATAGCTGACAGTTGGCGGAGCCAGGATTTGAACCCATGACCTCTGACTCCAAAGCTCGTGCTCTTTCCACTGAGCCACGCTGCTTCTCCATCTGCTTGTATCTATCCCAGCGCTTCGTACGGTGCTTGGCATAGGAGTAAGCATTTAGCAGAAGCCACAGTTATTATTATATTCCCAAGTAATTTCTCTTCAACCCTGAGGTTCCCCTTCAGTAATAATAATAATAATAATAATAATGGCATTTATTAATCACTACTATGTGAAAAGCACTGTTCTAAGTGCTGGGGAGGTTACAAGGTGATCAGGTTGTCCCACGGGGGGCTCACAATCTTAATCCCCATTTTACAGATGAGGGAATTGAGGCCCAGAGAAGTTAAGTGACTTGCCCAATGTCACATAGCTGACAGTTGGCGGAGCCAGGATTTGAACCCATGACCTCTGACTCCAAAGCTCATGCTCTTTCCACTGAGCCACGCTGCTTCTCCATCTGCTTGTATCTATCCCAGAGCTTCGTATGGTGCTTGGCATAGGAGTAAGCGCGTAGCAGAAGCCACAGTTATTATTACATTCCCAAGTAATTTCTCTTCAACCCTGAGGTTCCCCTTCAGTAACAATAATAATAATGATGACATTTATTAAGCACTTACTATGTGCAAAGCACTGTTCTAAGTGCTGGGGAGGTTACAAGGTGATCAGGTTGTCCCATGGGGGGGGCTCACAATCTTAATCCCCATTTTACAGATGAGGTAACTGAGGCACAGAGAAGTTAAGTGACCTGCCCAATGTCACATAGCTGACAGTTGGCGGAGCCAGGATTTGAACCCATGACCTCTGACTCCAAAGCTCGTGCTCTTTCCACTGAGCCACGCTGCTTCTCCATCTGCTTGTATCTATCCCAGCGCTTCGTACGGTGCTTGGCATCGGAGTAAGCATTTAGCAGAAGCCACAGTTATTATTATATCCCCGAATAATTTATCTTCAACCCTGAGGTTCCCCTTCAGTACTTCTGCATCCACTGTGCTCATGTGTACCAGCCAAACAACTGTACTTATTGAGCGCTTACTGTGTACAGAGCCCTGTACTAAGCACTTGGGAGCATATAACAGTTGGTGACGTGTTCCCTGCCCACCAGGAGCTGACAGTCTAGAGGGTTGTATTCTCACAACTTAAGTGGCACTTTTGTACATATTAATTTTCAAACCCCACAATTTAAGCACTAACTCAATTGCAAACCCACTACATCTTCCACCTATCTGTAAACGATTTCACTGTCTGTTCCCCCCTTCACTAGATTGTAAACCACTTGATTACAAGGACCTCGTTAAGCACTAACTCAATTGCACACCCACTACGTCTTCCACCTATCTGTAAATGATTTCACTGTCTGTTCCCCCAGATAAATTGTAAACCACTTGATTACAAGGACCTCCTCTGCTTGTATTCTCCCAGGAGCTCAGTACAGTGCTCTGCACACCTTAGTAAGCCCTCAGTGAACACGACTGGTTGGTGGACTGATGAGTTGAGTTGTGTTTCTCTTCTCCGGCCAGCATATTGGGGTGGGAGAGGCAGGGAGAGGAATAGAAAGTGGATGGGGAGGGGAGAGGGTTGTTTTCTTCAGGAATTCCCTCCTGTTTGCCCACAGAGAGAGCAGGATTGTTTCCAACTTTCCAACCAAAACCCCCTGTCCCTCCCCACCCCATGCTAGCCTAGGAGGGAAAGTCCCTCGTGACTCAGAACGAAACTAAAAGTCTCATGAGCTCTAGCCCCCTTCCAAGCCTGGAGCAGCCAGGATTTACACCCCCACTGCCCCCGCCATCTCTCCCTCCTCTTCCCCCTCCCTCCACTTCATCTCCCGGCACCAACCCATCTGCCGATCCAAAGTTTTCTGTTTTAGCAAGACCAGGACGTCCAGTTCTGGGGTGCAGGACTCAAAGGCTCCGGCTTTCCCGCCCACTGTCCGGTCAGAGACAGGGAAACTATTTTCTCAGGTGGCTGAAGGGACTGACCAGCACTTGGGAGAAGGACCCCTGGGTCCTAGATCAGGAGACCTCACGGCCGGACACAAGAATCAATCAATCAATTGTATTTATTGAGCGCTTACTGTGTGCAGAGCACTGTACTAAGCGCTTGGGAAGTACAAGTTGGCAACATATAGAGACAGTCCCTACCCAACAGTGGGCTCACAGTCTAAAAGTCAGGGTGGGTGGAGAAAGGGGGGATTACGGGGCAGCGAATTAGGGGTCTGGGCCTGAGAGGGGCCCAGAATCATGAGGAGGCTTTGAGTGTCTCTCCCTCCCTAGCTTTGGAGTAGCCTGTTGCTCTGGCCCGCTGGTGAGCCAGAGGGAGGGGTCTTCCCAAGCCCATCCGGGCTCCCCCCAGCTTTGCCCAAGGTAGCTGAGTGCCTGAGGGGCCCCGGAGGACTGGCGGCGAGGGCGCCGGAGCCCGTCGCAGGGCTGAGCACAGGGTTGACGAGGCATCCGTTCCCATGGTGACGGTCTCTGGGAGCCGGGGAAGGAAATGGCACTGGTGCTAAGTGGGGAAGAAAGTTTTTAGACTTCAAGATGAGTCCATATAAGGAGAAATGGGAATCAAAACCGATTCTCCCCTTCAGAGACGCAACCTGCCTGGACACACCTCCTGAACACAGCGCAGCTACTTCCACCAAAGACCACTCATCCCAGTTATAAAACTTAAATGCTTTTCATATCCACCCTCCAGAAACCCATTCTCCCCACCTGTACCTTTCCCAGACACCCCACCACAATCATCCTTCTGAGGCATAACTTCCCCAAAACAACCTCATACACACCTACACTCTAAACACACCTTTCCAGACACCCCTCAGTACCTCCAGATTCACCCCTGAGACACAATCTTTTTCGTGGAGTAGACACCCACACACTTGGAAGTTTACATACATACAGAGTCACTAAAACAGCAGTATACATTCACACACACAAACAAACACACACACATAAGATTTACACGGGGATTCAAGCAGGCTTGTACGCCTACAGAGTCTATGTATTGAGGATGTGTTTTCAGCCACTGACACCCCCTGATGTAGAACAGACACACACATGCACACACACGAGCACACACAGTAATACACACAATATTCCAATAAATTCATTCAACCGTATTTATTGAGCGCTTACTGTGTGCAGTGCACTGTACTAAGCGCTTGGGAATACAAGTTGGCAACATATAGAGACAGCCCCTACCCAACAACGGGCTAAATGTACATGTATGCCTGTGCACGCAGAAAATAAACACTCTAATGTACACAAATTCATGCATTTATGATACCCTCTCACTGATCAGGTTCAATCTGGCTCTGGTGGAAAAGAGGGGAAGGCAGTTATTATATCTGTATTGTCTTCTAGACTGTGAGCCTGTTGTTGGGTAGGGACCATCTCTATAATGTTGCCAATTTGTACTTCCCAAGCGCTTAGTACAGTGCTCTGCACACAGTAAGCGCTCAATAAATACGATTGATTGATTGCCAATTTGTACTTCCCAAGCACTTAGTACAGTGCTCCACACACAGTAAGTGCTCAATCAATACGATTGAATGAATATCATCCATCTCTCCCTTCTCTTTTCTTTCGGGTGGTCTCATTCATTCATTCATTCAACCGTATTTACTGAGCGCTTACTGTGTGCAGAGCACTGTACTAAGCGCTTGGGAAGTACAAGTTGGCAACAACTTGTCTCAGGTCTCTGGCACCTCTCTGGGACTCTGCCCCTCTCTCTGAGTCTTCCTCTCTGGTATCCTCGGGCATCGAAAGTTGTTTCTAAGGCTACCGTGGAGAGGATAGTCTTACAATCTGGGGAGTATAAGCTCCACAGGTTGGGAAGCCCCCAGCCCCAGATTTCTTGCCCACCCCTGCTTAGGATCTGGTGTCTGGGAGCAACCCTTATAACCCCTGTTCCACCCATATCAATCAATCGTATTTATTGAGCTCTTACTGTGTGCAGAGCACTGTACTAAGCGCTTGGGAAGTCCAAGTTGGCAACATATAGAGACAGTCCCTACCCAACAGTGGGCTCACAGTCATCATTTCCACCCCTGACCAGCACTGATGTGGTACTGGAAGTGGCAGGGGCCTCTAGCCCCTGCCCACTTCTTTCCTGAAGAGAGTTTGGGGATGGACTCTGGTGACCAATTAGCTCTGTGTGTTTACCCAAGGAGCTCAAAGCCTTTTACTCTCATGATCTCATCCCCCTCTCCATTTTCAGGCCATCTCTGAAGGCAGGGAAGAGGCAGGACCAGAGAGGCACAAGCTACGCCCTTGATCACACAGCAGGGCAGAGTAACGCAGTAACGGCAACACAGGCAGGCGGGCCGAACTCCAGTAACGTCCCGTGGAGGGAGGGAGGCCAGAAAGAGCCGGGCTCTGGGGAAGGGAGGGAAGCAGGCCTGATTTATTAATGATGATGATGGCATTTACTAAGCGCTTACTATGTGCAAAGCACTGTTCTAAGCGCAGGGGAGGTTACAAGGTGATCAGGTTGTCCCACGGGGGGCTCACAGTCCTAATCCCCATTTTACAGATGAGGGAACTGATCTAGATGGAACAAGCTTTCAGAGAACTAAACGAGACGGAGCACGGCCGAGCTGAGGCCAGGGAATGGGGGAAAGAGGGGATCAGGAGCATTTTTCAGCCAGAAATTACTCTGTTTTATTGCATGGGGGGGGGGGGAAACACAGAGGTGCTTGCAACAGCCAGGTGATTTTGGCTCAGTATTTCCCCTCCACCTCTTCTTCCCACGTGAAGCGGGAGTGCCGAGGTCACCGACAGCGGGTCTTCCGGAGACGTTTAAATAAGGCCATCTTGTCACTGAAGCCACGTTGAGGCTCCTTGGTCCATCCTGCCAATTCATTAATGCATTCATTCATATTTATTGAGCGCTTACTACACGCAAAGCACTTTACTAAGCGCTCGGGAGAGTACGATACAACAATGCCTAGCAACTCCTCCCTCTCCTCTCCCCCTCAACGGAAGAGTTGGAAGTGAAAAAGCCCCCTCCTCTCTACCTCAGCTCCCTCTTTGCCCCCCGGCCTGGGGAAGGGCGTTGAATCCGAATCATCAATCGTATTTATTGAGCGCTTACTATGTGCGGAGCACTGTACTAAGCGCTTAGAATCTACCACTCGGTTCCGAAGCCTCCAAGCTCTGCCCCCCCACCCCCTTTCTCCAGCACCCAGGAAACTTCAGCGGAGGCTCTGCATCCCAGAGACTCACCCGCACGTAACCATGGCAACCACTGCCGAGCGACCCGGGGATGTGGAGTTGAGAGAGACTGGGAGAAGGAAGCTGAGACAGAGACGGGCAGAGATACCGATGCCAAGGAGGAAAGAAGGGAAGTGGGGCGTGGGAAGATGGAGAGAGGGAGAAATAAAGACAGAGTGAGAGCTAAGAGGGAGAAAAAGACGAGGTGAGACAGTGAGAGTGCATTGGGGAGGAGACTTTTGGGGGGATGTGTGTGTTGTTAAGTGCTTACTATGTGTCGAGCACTGTAGTCAGCCGAACGTTTTTACTGTGAGGCCGTCGTTGGGCAGGGACCGTCTCTATATGTTGCCGATTTGTAATAAAAATAATAATAATGTTGGTACTTGTTAAGTGCTTACTATGTGCAAAGCACTGTTCTAAGCACTGGGGGGATACAAGGTGATCAGGTTGTCCCACGTGGGGCTCACAGTCTTAATCCCCATTTTACAGATGAGGTAACTGAGGCACGGAGAAGTGAAGTGACTTGCCTACGGTCACACAATCAATCAATCGTATTTATTGAGCGCTTACTGGGTGCAGAGCACTGCACTAAGCGCTTGGGAAGTACAAGTTGGCAACATATAGAGACAGTCCCTACCCAACAGTGGGCAGACAAGTGGCGGAGCCGGGATTAGAACCCATGACCTCTGACTCCCAAGCCCAGGCTCTTTCCACTGGGCCACGCTGCTTCTCAAGCGCTTAGTACAATGCTCTGCACACAGTAAGCGCTCGTAATAAATACAATTGAATGAATGCATGAATTGAGTGCTTGAATAGAGTGGGGGTGGTTAGGGCTAGGCATTCCAGGAACACGTGTCCCCTCACGTGTCATTCATTCAATCGTATTTATTGGGCGCTTACTGTGTGCAGAGCACTGGACTAAGCGCTTTGGAAGTCCAAGTTGGCAACATCTAGAGACGGTCCCTACCCAACAGCGGGCTCACAGTCTAGAAGGGGGAGACAGACAACTAAACATATTAACAAAATAAAATAAATAGAATAAATATGTACAGATAAAATAGAGTCATAAATCCGTACAAACATATATACAGGTGCTGTGGGGAGGGGAAGGAGGGGGAGAGGAAGGAGGGGGCTCAGTCTGGGAAGGCCTCCTGGAGGAGGTGAGCTCTCAGTAGGGCTTTGAAGCTGCAGCCCTGAACTCATTCATTCAGTCGTATTTATTGAGCACTTACTGTGTGCAGAGCACTGTACGAAGCGCTTGGGACTTCCACAGGGCCTCCTCTGGCTGAAGACCCCCCCCACCTCACATGCAGCGTGGCTCAGTGGGAAGCGCGTGGGCTTTGGAGTCAGTGGTCATGGGTTCAACTCCCGGCTCCGCCAGTTGCCAGCTATGTGACTTTGGGCACTTCTCTGTGCCTCAGTCACCTCATCTGGAAAATGGGGATTAAGACCGTGAGCCCTCCGTGGGACAACCTGATCGCTCTGTAGCCTCACACAGTGCTTTGAGAGCAGCAGCGTGGCTCAGTGGAAAGAACCCGGGCTTTGGCGTCAGAGGTCATGGGTTCAAACCCCGGCTCCGCCACTTGTCAGCTGGGTGACTTTGGGCAAGTCACTTCACTTCTCTGGGCCTCAGTTCCCTCGACTGTAAAATGGAGCTAAAGACTGTGAGCCCCCCCCCGTGGGACAACCTGATCACCTTGTAACCTCCCCAGCGCTTAGAACAGTGCTTGGCACATAGTAAGCGCTTAATAAATGCTATCATTATTAGTAGTAGTAGTAGTAAGCACTTAATAAATGACATTATTATTATTATAATTATGCAGGTTGTGTCCCTCCCCCTTCCTCTCAGGAAAGAGGAAGGGTGCGTTGGAGCAGGAGGCTTTCCCAGGGGGTAGGTGGGGAGAGCTGGGATGGGGGGCCAGCCTCCTCCTCCACGCAGCCCTCCTCTTGGCCCAGCCTCCTCCTCCTCCGCTGCTTTCGGGACTGACCCACTAACCCTGTTCCCGGGAAAGCCAGGGCCGACCCAGGCTGACTCACAGGTTCTGCTCACACACCCCCACACCACACTACACACACACAGACACACACAGAGACACACACAGACACACTCCCCTTCCGGGCCCGTCCTTACACGGCCGGCTGCGATTTCCCACACCCGCTCCTCCCACGCAGGCACCGCCATCCTATGGGTTTGTGCAGAGATCCTATGCAGTCGTCGGTTGCACACGTGCTCACACGTGCAATAATAATAATAATAATAATGATGGGTCCAGAGGGTGGAGCAGAGTGCTCGGAGATTCCAGGTGGGAGAGCTGGGGAAACCGCCTCTCTATCCCACCAGGACTGTGTTTCAATCAGTCAATCAGGACTGGCTTTCAATCAATCAGTCTTATTTTCCCCCTTTTAGACTGTGAGCCCACTGTTGGGTAGGGACTGTCTCTACACGTTGCCAACTTGAACTTCCCAAGTGCTTAGTACAGTGCTCTGCACACAGTAAGCGCTCAATAAATACAATTGATTTCCAAGGGCTTGGGAGAGGACAGTACAACACAGTTGGTAGAAGCGTTCCCTACCTACAACGAGCTTACAGTCTAATAATAATAATGATGCTGGCATTTATTAAGTTCTTACTATGTGCAAAGCACTGTTCTAAGCACTGCAGAGGTTACAAGTGATCAGGTTGTCCCATGGTCTTAATCCCCATTTTACAGGTGTGGTAACTGAAGCCCAGAGAAATTAAGTGACTTGCCCAAAGTCACACAGCTGACAATTGGCGGAGTCGGGATTTGAACCCATGACCTCTGACACCAAAGCCCGGGCTCTTTCCACTGAGCCACGCACAGGCGTACAGATGCTCACACCTGGCCGTACACACCTATTCAATCATTCATTCATTCAATCGTATTTATTGAGCGCTTACTGTGTGCAGAGCACTGGACTAAGCACTTGGGAAGTACAAGTTGGCAACATCTAGAGACGGTCCCTACCCAACAGTGGGCTCACAGTCTAGAAGGGGGTGACAGAAAACAAAACAAAACATATTAACAGAATAAAATAAATAGAATAAATATGTACAAGTAAGATAAATAAATAGAGGAATAAATACTTACAAACATATATTTGCCTCCAGTGCACAGCCCAGGTGCCTCTGGGCTTCCCATTTCCTTTGTGAAAATAAGAAGCTCTATCTCTATTTCAGAGATGGAAAGAGCCTGGGCTTGGAAGTCAGGTCGTGGGTTCTAATCCCGGCTCTGCCGCATTCATTCATTCAATCATATTTATTGAGCGCTTACTGTGTGCAGAGCACTGGACCAAGCGCTTGGGAAGTATGTCGGCAACATGTCTGCTGTGTGACCTTGGGCAAGTCACTTAACTCCTCTGAGCCTCAGTTCCCTCATCTGGAAAATGGGGATTAAGACTGTGAGCCCAACCTGATCACCTTGTATCGCCCCAGCACTTAGAACAGTGCTTCTCACATAGTAAGCACTTAACAAATGCCATCATTATTAATAGGGACTGGATTGCTGGTATCCGCCCCAGTGCTTAATACAGTGCCTGGTATATAGTAAGCACTTAATAGTAATAATGGCATTTGTTAAGCACATACTATGTGCAAAGCACTGTTCTAAGTGCTGGGGAGGTTACAAGGTGATCAGGCTGTCCCACGGGGGGCTCACACACCTCCTTTTCCCCATTTTCCAGGTGAGGTAACTGAGGCCCAGAGAAGCAAAGTGACTTGCCCAAAGTCACCCAGCTGGCGGAGGCAGGATTTGAACCCAGGACCTCTTACTCCAAAGCCCGGGCTCTTGCCACTGAGCCACGCTGCTTCTCTAATACAGAGAAGCTTCATAGAATGCCTGGCATATAGTAGGCGCTTAACAAGTAGCACAATTCTGATTCTTCTTATTCATTCAATCGTATTGATGGAGCGCTTACTGTGTGCAGAGCGCTGTACTCAGCGCTTGGGAAGTCCAAGTTGGCAACATCTAGAGACGGTCCCTACCCAACAACAGGCTCACAGTATGAAGCCCGAAGTGGTTAAGGGTGGCTGATTTCCCTCCGGGATGATTTGCATCCCGGCAGCTGCCGCCTCCTCCAACTCACACCTCAGCTGGGGCGTTAAATAGACAGCGGCTATTTATAACCACCCGTGTGCGCATGGTTGCCGTGGGTGGTGGGGGTGAGAGGCAATTAATTGTGCGGGTAGAGATGGGCCAGTTCAGTTCCCACCACCACTGCTTCCTCCCACTCCCTTCTTTCCACCCCACTTCTTTTAGACTGTGAGCCCGCTGTTGGGTAGGGACCGTCTCTGTATGTTGCCAACTTGGACTTCCCAAGCGCTTAGTACAGTGCTCTGCACACAGTAAGTGTTCAATAAATACGATTGATTGATTGATTCTGCCCTCCTTAGTGGTGAGCTCCGCAGAGGGGCTGAGGTGGGAGTGGAAGACACAGATTATTCATTGTTGTATTTATTAAGCGCTTACTGGGTGCAGAGCACTGTATTAAGCGCTTGGGAAAGTACAACACTAAGTTACACCATTTGCTGCCCATATGAGGGTGCAGAGCACTGTACTAAGCTCTTGGGAAAGTACAACACTAAACTGTGTCATTTGCTGCCCACAATGAACTCACAGCTGTAGTTTATAGTAATAATAATGATGTCATTTATTAAGTGCTTACTATGTGCCAAGCACTGTTCTAAGAATCCTGATTACCTTGTAACCTCCCCAGGGCTTAGAACAGTGCTTGGCACATAGTAAGTGCTTAATAAATGCCATTATTACTATTACTAAGCTCTGGGGAGGTTACAAGGTGATCAGGTTGTCCCACTGGGGGCTCACAGTCTTCATCCCCACTTTACAGATGAGGGAACTGAGGCCCAGAGAAGTGAAGTGACTTGCCCAAAGTCACACAGTCCTCCACACAGCACCTGTATATATGTTTGTACAGATTTATTACTCTATTTATTTTACCTGTACATATTTACTATTCTATTTATTTTGTTAATGGTGTGCATTTAGCTTTAATTCTATTTGTTCTGACGACTTGACACCTGTCCACATGTTTTGCTTTGTTGTCTGTCTCCCCCTTCTAGACTGTGAGCCCGTTGTTGGGTAGGGGCCGTCTCTCTATGTTGCCAACTTGTACTTCCCAAGCGCTTAGTACAGTGCCCTGCACACAGTAAGCATTCAATAAATGCAACTGAATAATAATAATGGCATTTATTAAGCACTTACTAGGTGCAAAGTACTGTTCCAAGCGCTGGGGAGGTTACAAGACGATCGAATGAATGACTGAATTGTCGGAGCTGGGATTTGAACCCATGACCTCTGACTCCAAACCCCGGGCTCTTTCCCCCGAGCCACGCTGCTTCTCTGTAATGTCTGTCTCCTAGTCTAGACTGTAAGCTTGTTGTGGGCAGGGAATGTGCCTCTTTTATTGTACTCTCCCAAGCACTTAGTACAGTGCTCTGCACTAAGTGCTCAGTAAATCTGACCGACTGGTCTCTTGGGCTGTCCCTCCTAGGTTGCAAGTCAAGACATTACAATCATTAGAGAAGTGGCGTGTCTCAGTGAAAAGAGCCCGGGCTCTGGAGTCAGAGGTCATGGGTTCAAATCCCCGCTCCGCCAATTGTCGGCTGGGTGACTTTGGGCAAGTCACTTTGCTTCTCTGGGCCTCAGTTACCTCATCTGGAAAATGGGGATGAAGACTGTGAGCCCCATGTGGGACAACCTGATCACCTTGTAACTTCCCAGCGCTTAGAACAGTGCTTTGCACATAGTAAGCGCTTAACAAATGCCATTATTATTATTATTCCTGAACTTGGTGGGGTTCTGATGGGACTTTAGACCCATGGCAAGTTTTTGGGAGAACCCTCTATGTCTGGCACCAGGAAGCTGAGGGGTGGTGATGCAGAAGGATGCCCCGGTGAAGGGCACTTTGGGCAAGGAGTCCCTAGGGCCCGGTGTTTGTGAGCGAGGGCACGTGGGCCCCAGAAGGAGAAAGAGAGGGAGGTCGGCGTGGACTGGGTGGCCAGCAACCGTGGCTGGTGACCACCAGCCTCATCCCGCTTGCTGCAGCAGTGCCCAGTGTGGTGAAAACATCTCACAGGAGCAGATTGTTTAGCCGGTGGCATTGCACGCTTGAGGAGTAGAGGGGAGGGGGGACCCTGTCCCAGCTCCAGCAAACAATTGGAGCTTTTATTTCAGCAGAGACGATGTCCGTTTGTTTCCTAGCGCTGACCCTGAGCCTCCCCTCCCGCACCCTAACCTGCCGTGGCAGACCCTTCCCACTCCCTCTTGACCCCTGGGGAAATCGGGCCAGGGTCCCTCCCTGGATCTCCTGCCCCTGGCACATCCCAGACCTCCTAAATGCCACCCACCTGGTTCCATTGTGAGAGGGAGGGGAGGACTAGGGTGCCCGACAGGCTGGAGGGCAGGGAGGCTGGTGCCTATTTAGGGAGCAGCCTGGAGTGGAGATGAGAACGGACACGGCAGGACGTGGACCGAGCAGCGTGCCTGGCACTGAAGATGGGTGAGCAATGATAATATTTAAGCTCTTACTGTGTGGCAGGTACTGTACTAAACGCTGGGGTGAACACAAGCAAATCGGGTTGGACGCGGTCCCCGTCCCACATGGGGTTCACAGTCTTAATCCCCGTTTTAGAGATGAGGTAACTGAGGTACAGAGGAAGCGAAACGACTTGCCCAAGGTCACTCAACAGATAAGTGGCAGAGCCGGGATTAGAACCCAGGTCTTTCCGACTCCCAGGACTGTGCTCTATCCATTAGGCCATGCTGCTGCTTGATGGTGTGGGGGAAAGCTGTCATTTCAACTAGTCCCACCCCTCTCCAGGGGAGGAGACTCTCTCTCCTTTCCCGACAGGATCGTCCTCATTCATTCAATCGTATTTATTGAGCGCTTACTGTGTGCAGAGCGCTGTACTAAGCGCTTAGGAAGTACAAGTTGGCAACATATAGAGACGGTCCAACAACGGGCTCACAGTCTAGAAGGGGGAGATGGAAAACAAAACATGATGTGGTCATGTCTTGAAGGTGGCACCCAATCAATCAATCAATCTGCAGAATTTATTGAGCGCTCACTGGGTGCAAAGCACTGTACTAAGCAGTTGGGAGACTCCAATCTAATAAAATTGGTAGACACGATCTCTGTCCTCAAAGAGCTGAGAAGCAGCGTGGCTTAGTGGTAAGAGCATGGGCTTGGGAGTCAGAGGTCATGGGTTCTAATCCTGGCTCCCTCACATGTCAGCTGTGTGACTTTAGGCAGGTCACTTAGCTTCTCTGGGCCTCAGTTCCCTCATCTGTAAAATGGGGATTAAGACTGTGAGCCCCACGTGGGTCAACCTGATTATCTTGTATCTACTCCAGCGCTTAGAACAGTGCTTGGCACATAGTAAGTGCTTAACAAGTACCAACATTATTATTATTATTATTATCTCAGAGACCCCAGTGATGCTTGGGGTCTAGAAGTCCCTGGCTTGGTGGTACGCGCCCCTCAAGTTGTATTGAATCCTTCTTTTCCAGCCCTGTTTTGAGGGAGAAGTAGCCAAAAACCTGCTCTCAGCCTTCCAGGATGTGCCCGCCTCTTACCCTGCTTTGTACGAGCCAAAAAACCTGTCTGCCCAGGGACAGCTGGTAAGATCCAACCACTAATAGCTAACGAGATCAAGATTAATCTTATTTGGGTCTGACTGGTAGGGGAGTGGGTGCCTGGGGATAACTGCGGGGTCCGGGAGGGAGAGTAGAGGTTGGTCTTTGCTGCCTCTAGCAAGAATTTATTGAGCACTTACTGTGTGCAGAGCACTGTACTAAGCGCTTGGAAAGTACAATTCAGCAACAAAGAGAGAAAACCTCTGCCCACAATGGGCTCACAGTCTATAAGAGGGGAGATACACATCAAAACAAGTAAACAGGCATTAGAGTTATAGATATGTACATGTGTACACACAAGTGCTGTGGAACGGGGAGGGGCGGGGTGGGGGGTTGAGCAAACGCTCCCGTCACCCTTGGCATCCCCCTTAATTTTCCAGGACAAGGAGGGGGATGGATTGTCGTTTGCCAGCCTGACGCTGGACACTGATTCCCAGTCTGGCTCTGTAGTTGGCAGCTTTGGGCATGGCTTATCCCCTCACAAGGTCCTTGGGAGCCCCAAGGTCCCCAGGAATCTGCCTCCTGAGGCCTAGTGCTGCCAGCTGCCAGGGCTGGGCACCTCTTCACGCTTCAACACGGTGGCCATGTACCCGTGTGGGTGGGCCCTTCTTTACCTGAGGTGGCAGGGTTGGGAGGTGGGAAGCAGAGAGGGAGGAAGAAACAGCAGTTCCAGGCCTCCTCCCTTAGAACTCTCATTCAGTCTTTTAGACTGTGAGCCCAGTGTTGGGTAGGGACTGTTTCTATATGTTGCCAATTTGTACTTCCCAAGCGCTTGGTACAGTGCTCTGCACATAGTAAGCGCTCAATAAATACGATTGATGATGATTCAGATCTTGGGGTCAGAAGTCATGGGGAGAGGGAACCCCCCCACTCTCCCCCACCAATACTTCATTTCTCCCCCTCTCCTGGCAGTGCTGGAATCTGCCCTGGTGCAAGCCCCAGGCACCACCAAGACCCTGATTTTTTCCTCCCCACCAGCTCTCTGCCCAGGAACAATGGCTGGGCTGGGGGAAGGCGGGGAGGGGGAGCTGTGGGCAGCGGAGAGTCGGGGAGAGGAGGAGCCAGTGGGGAGATCTAGAGGTTCCCGATGCCCCGGTGATGCCCCTTGACCCCTGACCTCTTCTACTCCCAAACTCTGAGTTCGGAGAAGGAGCTCTTTTCTCTGGGGCTCAGCTCTCACTGAGGGAGGGGTCCTGGTAAGAGGGGGCTTAATGTCCCTTAACCTGAGGCTAGGGCCCTGGGTCTCCCTCAGTCCCCTCTCTCACATGCCACCTTCTCTCCCCATTGAGAACCAGGCTGATCAAAGCTGATTTATTTGTGTGACGGGGCAGGGGAGGGAGGGGGCACAGAGCTCGATGCGGGTCAGAGGAGCAAACTCCATCCCCAAAGAGCAAGATGCAGGATCATCATGGGATCTTCTGGGATCCATCCACCTGGAAAACACCTTAATGAATCTCTACTCGGCCCTAGGGGTGGGGTGGGGTCCTCTTTAAGGGAGGTGGGAAGAGGATCCTGGCCAGGGGAAAAGGCAATCACAGAGGGCCTTCATCTCTCCCCCTTGGCGGCCGCCATACACAGCTGCTGGCCTGGGCCGGATCGGACTGGGCAGGGCCCTGAAGAGCGATCCCGGCAGGGAAGAGGGGCAGCCTGTGGGAGAGAGGAGGAAGGAAGGCAGGCAGGCAGGACTCTGTCTCTTTAAGGTGTTGTCCTGAGCCCAGAAGCCACCCATGAATGGGGGATTGACTGGCTGCTGGGCACAGCTGCCCTCTGGCATCCCCAGCTCTGGCTGGCTGGACCTGCCCCCTCTCCTTCTGCTCCAGACCTCAAACACTCTCCCCTTCCTCTGTCTGTGGCTGATGATGTCCCTATATCGAGGAGGGAGGGGAGGGTTTGTTTGTTTGGGTGTGTGTGTGCATTTGCGTGTGGGAGACCGGTGGCAGCAGGGGTGGGGTCCGGACAGGGGTTGGCAGAAGGGCATGGGGGAGGACAGTGGGGCTTCCTGCCCCTGGAGCTTCCTCTGCCCCCCAGAGAAGGTCACAGTGTTCATCCTTGCTGGGCCATAATCCTGGGGAGAAGTGAGGAGGGAGAGAAGGAACAGGAAGAGGCTTAGGGGAGAGGGAAGAGGGGAGAGAAAGAAGAGGAGGGGGAGAGGAGAGAAGAAAGGGCTCCAGATTAAGGCATATGTTCTGAAATTGGGTGAGAGGAGAAAGACCCCTCTGCCACTACTCCCTTGCCCCTGAAGTCCAGCGTTCCCTTTCACACACCCGGCCTGGGCGACAGCTCCAGAATCCACCCAGCAGGCAGAGGGCTGGTGATGGAAGGAATTGGGAGAAGGGAAGGCTGCGGGAGGAAGGAGGAGGAGAACAAGGAGGGAGTTCAGAGGGTGGGGGAGAGAGAAGGGCAGGAATTTCAGCCTCTCTAAAGGTTACTATCGGCCTGAGGGTGGGGGATTATTGGAGGCTGCGGGGGAGAGGGGGCTCACTGGAGGCCTGAGGGTGGGGGAAGTTAGCGGGACGGGGAAGGGCTCACCGGAGGCTGGAATGGAGGGTTTACTAGAGGAGGCTCTTTGGATGCTTGAGGGTAGGAGCTCACTGCAGGCCAGAGTAGGGAAGTTACTGAAGGTCAGTTTGGGAGAGGGGGCTTACCGGAGGCCTGAGGGTGGGGGAAGTTAAGCGGGATGGGGAGGGGCTCACCGGAGGCTGGAATGGAGGGTTTACTAGAGGAGGCTCTTTGGATGCTTGAGGGTAGGAGCTCACTGCAGGCCAGAGTAGGGAAGTTACTGAAGGTCAGTTTGGGAGAGGGGGCTTACCGGAGGCCTGAGGGTGGGGGAAGTTAAGCGGGATGGGGAGGGGCTCACCGGAGGCTGGAATGGAGGGTTTACTAGAGGAGGCTCTTTGGATGCTTGAGGGTAGGAGCTCACTGCAGGCCAGAGTAGGGAAGTTACTGAAGGTCAGTTTGGGAGAGGGGGCTTACTGGAGGCCTGGTGGAAGGGGGTTACTAGAGGCTGGAGAGAGGGGGGCTCATTGGAGGCCAGGGTGAGGGGTTGCTGGAGGCTGTGGGTAATGGGGAGGGGTCTCCCTGGAAGCCAGAGTGGGGGGAGTTATTGGAGGCTGGGAACCTGCCTTTCATTCTGCCAGGCCCAGTCAGAAGAATTGAGGTTCCACACCAAGAAAATCATCCAGATGAGGAGGGACAGAGTGGACCCTAGGAGGGATATGGCCTCCAGAGGTCACTGGGGCCAGCCCCTGCCTCCACACTAAGACAGGGTTATCCGAGTTTTGTCAGGAGAAGGCCCCAGGCCCGCACAAGACTTTGGCATCTTCGTTTTCAGGGCCCAAGTGTCCTTCCGCCCAGCCCGCTGCTCTCTCTGGGCTGGGACAGGAGCAGAGGGATCCTCTGAGAACCCCTCCAGGACTCACTTCCCCTGAGGAGGAAGGAAGCCCTGACATTCTTGTTTCCTCTTGTCGTCAGAGGCCCCAGGGCCAGTGACCTGGAAATGACCTGGGTGTGATTCAGCTTGGTGGAGGGGGATGGGGAGAGGGGGACTGGGTATGGCCCTAGTGGTGGGCTTCCTGCCCCAGGGGGCTGAGCCTGTGTTCTGGGGGATTGTGCATGTGAGAGTGTGGTTTGAGGGAGAGGGTGGGTAATCTGTGTGTGAATATGTCTTAGTGAGTCTTTATGTGAATGTTTGGCAGGTTTGGGTAGGTGTGTGATCAGGGGTTTCTGGGTGAGTGTGTGTGTGTATATTTTGAGGGGTTCATGTGCATGTTGGTGGTGTGTATATGAGGTGTGTGTGTGTGTGTGTGTGTTGTGGAGAGAGGGGCTGGAGAGGACCACATGGAGAAGAGGCTGGTGGCTGGGTTGCCAGCAGGAGATTATGGAACCCAACCAGTTGTTAATATTGGCCCAACGTGGCCTATGGAGAAGCAGCGTGGCTCAGGGGGAAAGAGCCCGGGCTTTGGAGTCAGAGGTCATGGGTTCAAATCCCAGCTCCCCCAATTGTCAGCTGTGTGACTTTGGGCCAGTCACTTCACTTCTCTGGGCCTCAGTTACCTCACCTGTAAAATGGGGATTAAAACTTTGAGCCCCCCATGGGACAACCTGATCACCTTGTACCCCCCAGAGCTTAGAACAGTGTTTTGCACATAGTAAGTGCTTAATAAATGCTATTATTATTATTATTATTATTATGATGATGATGATGATGATGATGATGATGGCCTCCGCCCTACTTCCTGCCCCATTGGCTCCCCCAAACGGGTCTCACCCACCCCTCACCTCTTGCCGGTTTCTCAGGTGACTTAGGCTGGCCAGCCCCACTTCCCCATCCTGCAGTGATGGACACATATACACACACACCTCACTCCTACACACAGGCACATACACACAACTGTAAAACATATACACTGAGGTGCCAGCCACGGCAGACCCACCCATTCATCCATATATAGACACATACACACGTACCCAGACAGACGCAGAACAGTCCCACCCACATGATGTGGGGGATGGAGTCTCTCATAAGGAGCACTGGCAGAACCTCAGTCCCAGGGCTTCAGGTCCGAGAACCTGTCCTGAGGATGTTATTCAAGCACTGGAGTCTCGTGCAGTCCCCCTGACGCTCTGGTTCCTGCCAGTCGAGTTCCCCCCCGTCTGGGGGTCGGAGTGCAATGAGGGAGTAGGCGAGCAGGGGTGCAGCACATGGTGAAGCGCCTAGAACGATTTCTGCCATGCAGGACTCATCTGCGAATGCAGCCCAGGCCAACGCTGGGCCTCAGAGCCGCGACCCGACAGGCGGCCGCCTCGGTGGTCGCCGTGGTCTTCCCCTCGTCGTCATCATCATCAATCGTATTTATTGAGCGCTTACTATGTGCAGAGCACTGTACTAAGCGCTTGGGAAGTACAAATTGGCAACATATAGAGACAGTCCCTACCCAACAGTGGGCTCACAGTCTAAAAGGGGGACTCCTTTTAGACCCTCCTACGTTAGCCAGATGTTTTTCCAATTCCTGCCGGCCCCGTCCACCCGCAGAACCCTCGAGGCGGTTTCCGGTCAGCCCCAGCAGGCAGAACCGGGACTAGAACCCTGGTCTCCTGAGTCCCGGAGCCGGGTTCTTTGCCCCGAGCCCTCCAGCAATGCTTACACTCACACCCACAAACACACATGCATTCACACCCCCCCCACCCCCACCTCACACATGCACACAGTTGCACAGAGACACCACATCTAGGTTGGAGGCCAACCTAGTTCGGCTGTAAGTGTGGAGGCTTTTACACTAAATATGTTGGGGTTAGCTGAGGAATACAATCTCATCCCTGGTCCTGCCCCGGAATCTGCCCCAAGGATACTAGGCACAATCGCTTCCTCCACCCCCCAGAGAAGTTCACAGTGTTCATCCTTGCTGGGCCACAGCCTGGGGAGAAGTGAGGAGGGAGAGAAGGAACAGGAAGAGGCTTAGAGGAGAGGGAAGAAGGGAGAGGAGAGAAGAAAGGGCTCCAGATATGGGAAGGAAACGGACTTTTGCCCTCCAGAGAGGGTGTGAGCATGTACATGTGTGGGTGGGTATGGTGGATGAGTGAGTGTGTGTGTGTTAACTTCAGAGAATCAGAAGGGAGTGGATGTCTGGTCCAACCCAAGGTGGGAATTTATCCCCTTGGGTATCTCCCCCCACCCCCAGCACCCTTGGGGGGGTGAGTCGAAAGAGGGTAGGGAGTGGGAGGAGTGGCTGAGAAGCTTGTGGGAAGGCAGGGTTGGGGGGGGGCGGGGATGAACTGGAGCCGGAAGGAGGAGTCCCGGGAGCCAGGCCGGGAAACAGCTGGCGGGAGCCAAGGTCAACAGGAAACGGGGAAGCAGAGGGGGCCCGGCCCGGAGTGGGGGGAGGGAGAGTGCCCATGTAGGTGACCCTCCTTCCCACCCACCCGGCACACACAGGGACCCGCTGGTCATCCACTTGGGTATGGGAATCGGGAGGGGGGCAAGGAAGCCCTGGAAGTGTGGGTGGGTGGGGGAGAGAGCACACACGTGGCCTTGGGCTGGGCTGTGTACAAGCATGCTTTGTCTCCTTGCCTCCAAGCCCATCACCCCTTCACCGGGCTGGTCACAGGTACAGTGGTATCAGGTGGCGCGTCCTTTTGCCCAAGAAACGGTGGTTGAGGCTCTGCCAATGGTACTTCCACCTGGGTGGTACAGAGAAGACAGGCTGGGCCTGGACCCCTCTCTCCTGTCCTCCTCACCCTCCCCACTGCCCCATCCCCTTTCCCCACCGGTCGGGCCAGGGGCCGCTCAGGGGATCAAGCATGTTGGTGGCTCTGCTCAAGGAGGTCGAAGGCCATTCTGGCCTTGGGCAGCGGGGCCCCAAGGGAACCGAGCCCGAGAGGGGTGTCCAAAATTGTGCCCCGACAGCACTGGGAGTTTCAAGGACGCAGTTTACTTAGCATGGAGGATGCTCGAGATTGGAAAAAGGAGAGATGGGAGTCTAAGGTATCAGGAAAGTCTGGCTGCTGGGATGGGAGGAGGAGGAAGCAGCAGCAACAGGGTAGTGAGGGCCCTGGTACGGCCAGGAGAATGGGTACTTTCCTCTTCCAGAACCCTGTCTTTTAGTCTTTTCCCCAGGGATGGACTTCTGCTTTCGTGAGGAGCTTTAAATTTTCTTTGGGGGACCCCCCTACCTTGCTGGTCTCCAAGTCCCCACCCCCAGCTCCCCACCCCTCACTCACCTGGACAGCAGGTAGTTGACCACAAACTTGGCCGTTTCGGGAAACATCATGTCTCCACTTAACTTCTCTGGCCCCGTCTCCTCTGAGCTCTGAGGAGCCTTCTGCAACTTTAATAGCCCAGCTAGGGGGTGGCGGGTGGGGGGCAGGAAGTGGGGCAGAAGGAGAGCAGAGCTCCTTGGCCTCCAGCAGCTCCGAAACCCCATACTCCCCTAGAGAGGAGAGAGGGAGTTTTTAGCAAGATGTGTCAGCTGGGTGGATGGGCTGGGGCAGGGCTGTCTCCTCTGGGCTGGGGCAACGAGACAGAGAAGTAAGCTGGGAAGGGCCTTCCTCAGATGACCATGGGGGAGAGGGTGTCCAGCACCCTCAGCTTCAATCTAGCTCCAGCCCCTGCCCAGGATAAGGGGAGACTGACTCCAGCCCAGCCTCTGCCCCCTCCCTGGGGGCCGTTACTGTGCCGTAGCTCCAGCCTCAGGTTTCAGCCCAACCGGTCCCAGGCTTTCTTATCCTTCGATGGGCAGAGGTGGGGTGATGGGTCCTCTCCGGGCCCCACCTACTCCCCTCTCACCCCCTCCCCAAAGCCACACTTCAAAGGGAAGGCGGCCCGCCTGGAGTTGCCCTTTCCACCAGTACACAGGACGAGCTCTGCTTCCAATTCTGTGCCTGCCTAACTCTGACTGCTTTTCTCCCAGGGTCCAGGCCCTTCTCGGTGTGGCCAGGGGGACCTACTAGTCCCCCCAGCCTGGGCCCTGTCTGTCTGACAGGTTCCCCCTCACCCCCACCCCCACTACACACACTCCTACACATCCAGATGATTTACAGCTTTTATGGGCAGGGAAGTTGTCTACTAAATCTGTTACATCATACAACCGCTTAGGATAGTGTTAGTAAATAGCATTGATTGATATGCATGTACTCACACTCACAGGTAGATACAGTACTCACAGATACACACTTATGATACTATTCTACGCAGGCCCACTCACCTACCAATCCCCTTTTCTCCCACAGAGCTCAGCAGAGCAGACAGATCTGGGGCCTTCTGTGGTTGAGGGGACAGGTGAGCCCATAGCAGATGGAGAGGTGAGCCACCCTGCCCTCATGACTCCTTTCTCTGGCAAGGATTTGGGGTCAGGACTGTGAGGCAGGAGTTCTCTGCTTTTGGATAGAGTGTGTGCTTTCAGACCCCTCCCCTTCCCTACACCTTTTGGCCCCCTTGTTCAGCCCCGACCCCAGGAGAGATGCAGAAAGCTGGCTTGAGGGTCTGGAGATGGCCACCTGGACTGAAGTGCCCAGGTGCCACCCAAAGGGTACACAGGAGACCCTAGGCCCAGCCTACCCCTGGCTTCACCACCTCAAGCTGGAGGCACGCTCTCCACGGTCCCTAGGCCAGCCCCAAGGGGTCACCGAGATGGAAGGTGACATGATCAGGTTGGGACCGTCCTTCACCCCCTCCAACCATTCTGAAATCCCAGCAGCAGCTGCCCCATCTCTATTTCAGGGTCCTGGGAAGGAGCCCCCTCCCCTGGTCTCTGCTATTTCCCTCCCGTGACTCACCCTGTCCAGGGATGGGCAGGCGGGCCCCACTGTGGGTGTGAAGTGGGAAGGGGGTAGGGAATGTCTCAGATCTTTTTGCCCCTGGGGAGACAGGGAACTGGGGGGAGATGAGTCAGGAGGGAGGAAAAGCATGCTGGGGTCCGGCCTGCTATGGTCCGGAGTGGGGCATGGGGAAAGGAGCAGGCCCACGGTATTCAGGTGGAGGCAATCGGTGCCCGGAGTGGAAGGCATGGGCCTGCTGGACCCCCGGAGCTGTGGCGGGGAGCATGGGCCGGGGCGGGGGGAGCCGCGGAAGCTGGATAACCATGGTTTCTGCAGCTAGCCCGGGGCCTGCCCGGAATATCAACGAGACCGGACAGGGGTGGGCGGGGGCAGGCGAGGGCTGGCCAGGGAGGGCGAGGGTCCGCCACCTCCCCCCACCGCCCTCCCTGCCTATCGGTCACCTCCACCTCTGATGCTGAGGCTGGACCCCGTAGGCCCAGTGGGCCTGTCAGGGTGCGGGGAAAGGAGGATCCAGGCCTCTCGGGGATAGTAGCACGGGAGTGACCCCGGAAGGTCATCTAGAAAGTGCTTTGGGATCCTCGCCAGGGGGGGTGGTCTTTCCAGTCACCATCTGCATTAGGGCGCTTGGAGAGGCGGTGTGGGCAGGCCCTGAAGGAGCTCGCTGCCCAGGGCCTGGCTCCATTTCCGCCCACAGGAGAAGCTTCTTCCCTCCCTACGTATCCATGGGTCACTGGATAGGGGTTTCCTGGGGCCTCTGGTTGGGGTGTGGGGGAAGTGGGAGGTGCGGGGAGTGCCGGATGGACTCCTGAGACACGTGGGCCCTAGGCAACTGGACGGCCTGGGCCACACCAGACCGCGGGGCTCGGGGAAAACACCTTTCCCTCTCCCCCAGAGAGCCTTTTCTCTCCCCTCCTTCCTTTCTCCCCTTTTCCCTCTCCCTTTCCCCTCTTTTCCTCTTCCCCTTCTCCCTCCCCATTCCTCCCTTTTCCCCTTTCCTTCCCCTTCTTCCTTCCCCTCTTTCCCTCTCCCCTCCTCCCTCCCCCTTCTCCCCTTTTCCCCTTTCCCTCCCCCTCTCCCTTCTCTTTTCTTCTCCCTTTCCCCTCTTCCCCCTTCACCTCCCTTCTCCTCCTCTCCATCCCTCCCTTCCCCGCTGCGCCACTTTCCCATCCCTTCTCTCGCACAAGCGGGAAATGACCCCCCCCTAAAAAAAAAAAAACAAAAAACCCATGTGGCAACAGGGAACTTTCCCCTGTTCTGGCCCTAGGGGTGAGCACTGCTGTAGAGGTGGAGTGGGGCCGGCGGAGAACTAAGCAGCTTCTCCCTTAGAGGGAGGAAACAGACCCAGAGAGGGAAAGGAACTGGGCCTAAGATGCTCAGCAAGTTCTGGGGGGCCGGCATCCAGGCACCCTGACTCCAGAGCTGCCACAGGGCTCCTCCGAGGGGCATGAGATAGGGCAGGCAGGGTGGGGGTGGCTCCTGGGAGCCCCTCTTCTAGACTGTGAGCCCATTGTTGGGTAGGGACTGTCTCTATATGTTGCCAACTTGTACTTCCCAAGCGCTTAGTCCAGTGCTCTGCACACAGTAAGCGCTCAATAAATACGATTGAATGAATGAATGAATGGGAGGCAGCCCCCTCCAAAGGGGAAGTGGAGGCCCAGAGGCCCCTCCGGGATTGCCACATCCAGACCCCGGATGTGACGGTTCAGGAAAGGCCACTCTGGGGGATTCCCGTTTCTTTCCTCTTTCCGGAGGAGAGTCAGTGACCCGGCACAGAGGGGGAGGAAGCCCGGAGGTCTGAGGCCCATGGGGTCTCTTCTTGAGTGACAGGATTCCCCCCTTTCTCCTGCCCCTCACCCCAGCAGCTCCCTCACCCCCAGGACAGGCAGGTCTCCCCAGCCGGTGGCCACAGCCTGGCTATCACCTCTGAGGCTTCTCTCAATAGGAGGAAGGAAATCTTAGTGTGAGGGAAAGGCAGCTGTGACCTGTGCTTCCTCTGGCTGCTGCCTGAGGGGAGACACACACACATGCACACCGACAGAAGCGCTCACACTGGTAGACACACAGCTCACACACAGCAACGCTAATACATATGCTCAGACACGGAGAGGCACACCCACATAGACTCTCATGTACACTATGAGACAGGTCCTCGATATACACTGACACCTCCACTGACACCTCTCACCTAAACTCACACAAGAGGCAAAAAAGACGCAGACATTACCCACTTCGGCACCCTCAGATATGGGGACCCGGGGACACACTCGTTAATGCATACAGTGATGGTTGCTTTATTTTTATGGTATTTGTTAAGCGATTACTGTGTGCTTGCCTGGGGTAGAGGCAAGCTAATCAGGTTGGGCGCCGTCCATGTCCCACATGGGGCTCCCAGTCTTAACCCCCACTTTATAGATGAGGTAACTGAGGCACAGAGAGGTGAAGTGAATTGTCCTAGGTCACACAGCAGACGCATGACAGAGGCAGGATTAGAACCCAGGTCTTTGGACCGACAGGCTTGTAGTCTAACCAACTAGGCCACACTGCTTCTGCTCTGATTCTCTCTAGCGCTGATTTATACTCTAGTCTTTGTTCCCCACCCCTTACCCACCATCTCCCAGGCTTGATTCTCCCTGACCCCGCAAGCCTGAACTCTGGATCTGTATATATGTATATGTGTTTGTACATACTTATTACTCTATTTATTTTACTTGTAAATATCTATTCTATTTATTTTACTTTGTTAGTATGTTTGGTTTTATTCTCTGTCTCCCCCTTTTAGACTGTGAGCCCACTGTTGGGTAGGGACTTTCTCTATATGTTGCCAATTTGTACTTCCCAAGTGCTTAGTACAGTGCTCTGCACATAGTTAGCGCTCAATAAATACGATTGATGATGATGATGTTGGATCTGGGGTCTTGGGGTAGGAGCTCAGCCTTACAGTGGGGCACTGCCTGGAGCTGGGTTTCGGGGTGGGCTTGGGGTCATCAGGGACAGAGTGGGACTGTCCCCTGCCCCCAGCCCTGTTCCCCACTATTCCCCCTCCCCCCAGATGGAAGACCCGTCTTCCTTTGCTTCTCCCACCTAGCTGTTTTCCCTTCTCCCACCTCCCACTTTCCCCGTCTGTGTGTGATGACAACGGGCTCTCTCTGACGTTTATTGTTGCCATGGTTACACAACCTTTTCCCTGCCGTTACCTAGTTACCTAGGCGACCGGCTGGGGGGCTCGGGTAGCTCCGGCTGAGCCCCCCTACCCAAATGTGTGTCGTGGGCCGGAACGGTCCCAGGGAGAAGGGTCGGGGCGGGAAGAGTCAGAGGCTGGGCCTGGAGTCCAGGAGAACTTCCTGGGAGAGACGGAGATTTAGACGCGAGAAAAATCAGACATAAAGGCAGAGACAGAAAGAGAGGCAAATAGGGAGGCAAAGAGAAAGGGAAAGCCAGATGGGGAGACACAGAGAGAGACAAGGGGATTATAGAGAATAGGGGCATACTGGAGAGTTTAAGAGAAATGAGATAGAGAAAGGGTGCAACAAAGAGAGACGCCTAGGGAGAAGGAGGATGCAGGAGCAGGGAGAAAGAAAGATTAAGGCGGGGAGAAATATGGGAGAATTTTCAGGGAGAAGCTGAGGGAAGCGGGGAGCAAGAGAGGAAGAACAAGGAGAGAAAGAAGGGGATGAGGCGATAAGACCCGTATAATGCAACTGTTTTTCTAAGGCGGACAATTAACGTAATAACCTGTCCGACAAGCGCTCCTCCTCCTAGGCCCCACCTGCCCCCGCCCCGCCCGGGGGAAGCGGTGTCCGCAGGTCATCTGGACTTCGATCGCCCCGCATCCGCGCCTTCACGGCCCTTCATTCATCATCATCATCATCATCATCATCATAATAATAATAATGATGGCATTTGTTAAGCGCTTACTATGTGCAAAGCACTGTTTTAAGCTCTGGCGTGGGGGATACAAGGTGATCACGTTGTCCCACGTGGGGCTCACAGTCTTAATCCCCATTTTACGGATGAGGGAACTGAGGCTCAGAGCAGTTAAGTGACTTGCCCAAGGTCACACAGCAGACACGTGGGGGAGCCGGAATGAGAACCCATGACCTCTGACTCCCAAGCCTGTGTTTTTTCCACTGAGCCACAATCGTATTTATTGAGCGCTTACTGTGTGCAGAGCACTGTACTGAGCACTTGGGGAGTATAATTCAGCAACAAAGAGAGACAATTGCTGCCCACACGCCCGTCTTGCGCAGAACTTTTCTCCCCTTCTCCGGAGGTGGAAACTGAGGCCCTGGAGAGGACGGGTCCAGAGGGTGGAGCAGAGTGCTCGGAGATTCCAGGTGGGAGAGCTGGGAAAACCGCCTCTCTATCCCACCGGGACTGTGTTTCAATCAATCAACTGTGTTTCAATCAATCAATCAATCAGGACTGGGTTTCCATCAATCAATCTGATTTTCCAAGGATTTACCGTGTGAAGAGCACTGTACTAAGTGCTTGGGAGAGGAAAGTACAACACAGCTGGTAGACGCATTCCCTGCCTAAAACGAGCTTACAGTCTAATAATAATGATGCTGGCATTTGTTAAGCGCTTACTGTTTGCACTGTTCTAAGCGCTGGGGAAGATACAGGGTGATCAGGTTGTCCCACGTGGGGCTCACAGACTTAATCCCCATTTTCCAGATGAGGTAGCTGAGGCCCAGAGAAGTGAAGTGACTTGCCCAAAGTCACCCAGCTGACAATAGGTGGAGGTGGGATTCGAACCCATGACCTCTGACTCCCAAGCCTTTCCGCTGAGCCACGCTGCTTCTCTAGAGGGGGAGACAGACATTAATATAATAAATAGCTCGTTGTGGGCAGGGAACTTCACTTTATTGTATTGTACCTTCCCAAGTGCTCAATATAGTGCTGTGCACACAGTAAGTGCTCAATAAATAGGAATAACTGGATGACTAAATTAGGGATACGGCCATAAAGCGGTGTGGGGCTGAGGAAGGGGGGAACCTCAAGAGCAGAAAGGGTCTTGATCCAAGGTTCCCGGGTGCCCGACCCCCCCCCCATTCATTCATTCATTCATTCATTCAATCATTCAATCGTATTTATTGAGCGCTTACTGCATGCAGAGCACTGTACTAAACGCTTGGGAAGTACATGTTGGCAACCTGTATATATGTACATATGTTTGGATGTATTCATTACTCTATTTATTTATTTATTTTATTTGTACATGTTCATTCTATTTATTTTTATTTTGTTAATATGTTTGGTTTTGTTCTCTGTCTCCCCCTTTTAGACTGTGAGCCCACTGTTGGGTAGGGACCATCTCTATCTGTTGCCAACTTGTCCTTCCCAAGCGCTTAGTCCAGTGTTCTGCACACGGTAAACGCTCAATAAATACGGTTGAATGAATGAATTACTCTATTCATTTTATTTGTACATATTTATTCTATTTATTTTAATTTTCTTAATATGTTTTGTTGTCTGTCTCCCCCTTCTATTCTGTGAGCCCGCTGTTGGGTAGGGACCGTCTCTAGATGTTGCCAACTTGTCCTTCCCAAGCGCTCGGTCCAGTGCTCTGCACACAGTAAGCGCTCAGTAAATATGAATGAATGAATGAATGTTGGGTAGGGACCGTCTCTACATGTTGCCAGCTTGTACTTCTCAAGCGGTTAGTCCAGTGCTCTGCACACAGTAAGCGCTCAGAAATGCGATTGAATGAATGGATATAGACACGGTCCCTACCCAACAATGGGATCACAGTCTAGAAGCAGCATGGCTCAGTGAAAAAAGCCCGGGCTTTGGAGTCAGAGGTCATGGGTTCAAATACGGCTCCGCCACCTGTCTGCTATGTGACCTTGGGCAAGTCGCTTAACTTCTCTGGGCCTCAGTTCCCTCATCTGTAAAATGGGGATGATGACTGTGAGCCCCACGTGGGACAATCTGATTACCTTGTATCTTCCATTCCCCCCACCTTACCTCCTTCCTTTCCCCACAGCACCTGTATATATGTATATATGTTTGTACATATTTATTACTCTATTTATTTATTTATTTTACTTGTACATATCTATTCTATTTATTTTATTTTGTTAATATGTTTGGTTTTGTTCTCTGTCTCCCCCTTCTAGACTGTGAGCCCACTGTTGGGTAGGGACTGTCTCTATTTGTTGCCAACTTGTAATAATAATAATAATAATGACGGCATTTATTAAGCGCTTACTACGTGCAAATCACTGTTCTAAGCGCTGGGGAGTTTACAAGGTGATCAGGTTGTCCCACGGGGGGCTCACAGTCTTAATCCCCATTTTACAGATGAGGGAACTGAGGCCCAGAGAAGTGACTTGCTCATAGTCACACAGCTAAGTGGCAGAGCCAGGATTTGAACCCATGACCTCTGACTCCAAAGCGCGGGCTCTTTCCACTGAGCCACGCTGCTTCCCCTTGTACTTCCCAAGTGCTTAGTACAGTGCTCTGCACACAGTAAGCGCTCAATAAATACGATTGATTGATTGATTGGCACGTAGTAAGCGCTTAACAAATACCAACATTGTTATTATTATTATTATTATTATTATTATTATTACAGAAGCCCCCAGGCTTCTCCCCTGCCCTCCAGCCCGAGTTTCTGGGAAGTTTCCCGAGCAGAGGCGGGGAATTCCCCAATGACCCAAACTTGGGCTTCCCGGGACGTGACGTCACCGTGACGTCACCGCCTGCCCGGGTGACGTCACCCCCCAAGACTTCGGCGGGCGGAGTTTCCCGGTTCTCCACCGCCCCCTTACGGCTACTCTGGGAATTGCGCTCTCTCTCTCTGTCTCTCTCTGTGTCTCTCTCGTTCTCTCTTTCTGTGTCTCTCTCTTTCTCTCTCTCTGTGTCTCTCTCTGTCTCTCTCCGTGTCTCTCTCTGTCTCTCCCTGTCTCTCTGTCCCCGTTCCTCCCGTCTCTGTGGACCTGCAAACTGGTCAGCCCCCCCCCCCCCCCCCCCACAAACAGTTAACCCAACCAGCCCCCTGGATCATTCATTCATTCCTTCAGTTGTATTTATTGAGCGCTTAATCAATCAATCAATCAATCAGTCGTATTTATTGAGCGCTTACTGTGTGCAGAGCAGTGTACTAAGCGCTTGGGAAGTACAAGTCGGCAACATATAGAGACAGTCCCTACCCAACAGTGGGCTCACAGTCTAAAAGGGGGAGACAGAGAACAAAACCAAACATACTAACAAAATCAAATAAATAGAATAGATATGTACAAGTAAAATAAGTAAATAAATAAATAGAGTAATAAATATGTACAAACATATATACATATATACAGGTGCTGTGGGGAAGCGAAGGAGGTAAGATGAGGGGGATGGAGTGGGGGATGAGGGGGAGAGGCTCTCCAATCAATCAGTAGTATTGATTTTACTCCAACATTCAGTCCATGTTTCTCCACTCCTCAAGAACCTCCAAAGGTCGCCTGCCCACCTCCGCATCAAACAGAAACTCCTTCGGCTTTAAAGTCCTCGAGCACCACTCTGTGCAGAGCACCGGACTAAACGCTTGGGAAGTCCAAGTTGGCAACATCCAGAGACGGTCCCTACCCAGCAGCGGGCTCACAGTCTAGAAGGGGGAGACAGAGAACAAAACATATTAACAAAAGAAAATCAATAGAATATGTACAAATGAAATAAATAAATAGAGTAATAAATATGTACCAACATATATACAGGTGCTGTGGGGAGGGGAAGGAGGTAAGGCGGGGGGCGCAGGATGGGGAGAGGAAGGAGGGGGCTCAGTCTGGGAAGGCCTCCCAACACCAGCCCGTCCCACCAGGGCCCTCCTGTGTCGTCCTCCCTCTGCTCTTCCCCCTTCTCCCTGTCCCACAGCACTTAATTATTATTATTACATATCTGTCATCTTATTCATTCATTCAATCATATTTATTGAGCGCTTACGGTGTGCAGAGCACCGCACTAAGCGCTTGGGAAGTCCACGTTGGCAACATCTAGAGACGGTCCCTACCCAACAGCGGGCTCACAGTCTAGAAGGGGGAGACAGAGAACAAAACATATTAACAAAAGAACATAAATAGAATATGTACAAATAAAATAAATAAATAGAGCAATAAATATGTACCAACATATATACAGGTGCTGTGGGGAGGGGAAGGAGGTAAGGCGGGGGGCGCGGGATGGGGAGAGGAAGGAGGGGGCTCAGTCTGGGAAGGCCTCCCAACACCAGCCCGTCCCACCAGGGCCCTTCTGCGTCACCCTCCCTCTGCTCTTCCCCCTTCTCCCTGTCCCACAGCACTTTATTATTATTATTATTACATATCTGTCATCTTATTCATTCATTCAATCATATTTATTGAGCGCTTACCGTGTGCAGAGCACTGGACTAAGCGCTTGGGAAGTACAAGTTGGCAACATATAGAGACAGTCCCCAATGGGCTCACAATCTAGAAGGAGGAGACGGACAACAAAACAAAACATGTGGACAGGTGTTTATAGTGATGTCTGTTTATTTGTATTGCTGTCTGTCTCCCCGTTTCTAGACTTTGAGCTCGTTGTGGGCCGGGATTGTCACTCTTTATTACTCAAGCGCTTAGTACAGTGCTCTGCACACAGTAAGCGCTCAATAAATACGATTGATTGATTGATTGCTATATCGTGCTATCCAAAGCGCAGAGCCGGAAGCGGGAGAAGGGCCGGGGAGAGGTGAGGAATGGCAATTACGGAAGGATCTTAAGGCCTTTTTCCAGGCTCTCCCTCTTCCTCACTTAATAATAATTGACAATTGTGGAATCTATTAAGCGCTTACTATGTGCCAGGCAGCATTCGAAGCGCCGGGGTGGATATGAGCAATTCGGATATGTATGTATTTATGCATGTATGCATGCATGTATGCATAGATGTATAATTTTATTTATTTATATTGATTCCTGTATAATTGTTTTGATGTGTATGTATACATATATTTTTTAATTTATATTGATGCCTGTTTACTTGTTTTAAGTCTGCCTCCCCCCTCCTAGACTGTAAGCCCTGTGTGGGCAGGGATTGTCTCTATTCCTGAATTGTACTTTCCAAGCGCTTAGTACAGTGCCCTGCACACAGTAAGCGCTCAATAAATACGATTGAATGAATGAATGAATGCACACAGTAAGCGTTAAATAAATACAATTGAATGAAGGAATGAAAGGAGGAAGGGCCCCCCGAACCCAGGACCCATCCTTCCTTCCTTCATTCAGTCGTATTTATTGAGCGCATACTGTGTGCAGAGCACTGTACTAAGCGTTTGGGAAGTACAAGTCGGCAACATATAGAGACAGTCCCTACCCAACAAGGGGTTCACAGTCTAGAAGGGGGAGACAGACAACAAAAAGCCCCCCCGTGGGACAACCTGATCACCTTGTAACCTCCCAGCGCTTAGAACAGTGCTTTGCACATAGTAAGAGCTTAATAAATGCCATTATTATTATTATCATTATTAAAACAAAACATGTGGACAGGTGTTTATAGTGATGCCTGTTTATTTGTATTGCTGTCCGCCTCCTCCCCTCTAGACGGTGAGCTCGTTATGGGCCTGGACTGCCACTCTTTATTGCTATATTGTGCTTATATTGTGATTGCTATATTGTGCTATCCAAAGCGCTTAGTACAGTGCTCTGCACACAGTAAGCGTTAAATACATACAACTGAATAAAGGAATGAATGAAAGGAGGAAGGGCCCCCGAACTCAGGACCCATCCTTCCTTCATTCAGTCATATTTATTGAGCACATACTGTGTGCAGAGCACTGTACTAAGCGTTTGGGAAGTACAAATCGGCCAGACATAGAGACAGTCCCTACCCAACAAGGGGCTCACAGTCTAGAAGGGGGAGACAGACAACAAAACAAGTGGACAGGTGTCAGTACCATCAGAATAAATAGAATTATAGCTATAAACACATCATTAATAAAATAAATAGAGTAATAAATATGTACAGATATACAGAAGGGGGTGGGGGACAGGCAGAGCTTGAGGCTGGCAAGTGATTAATAATAATAATAATAATAATAATAATAAAAGTCACTTCACTTCTCTGGGCCTCAGTTCCCTCATCTGTAAAATGGGGATGAAGACTGTGAGCCCCTCTTGGGACAACCTGATTACCTTGTACCTACCCCAGTGCTTAGAACAGTGCTTTGCACATAGTAAGCGCTTAACAAATACCAACATTATTATTACAGAAGGGGGTGGGGGGACTGGCAGAGCTTGAGGCTGGCAAGTGATTAATCCCGGGCTTGGGTGCTAATCCAGCCGCACAGGTGGTGGGGAAGGGTCTGGCGCCCAAGGTGGGGAGGACTGGATGGGTGGGGGTGGGCAAAGAAATCAGGGAGGAATAAATGTAAACTTGGGGAAATCCATTTTGCTTTTACCATGATCCTCCGCCTCCAATCAATCAATCAATCATATTTATTGAGCGCTTACTGTGTGCAGACCACTGTACTAAGCGCTTGGGAAGTACAAGTTGGCAACATATAGAGACGGTCCCTACCCAACAGTGGGCTCATCCTCCCCTCTCCCCCACTCCCAGGTTTCCCACTTCTTTGCTCTGGGAATTTTCTAGACTGTACAGTCGTTGTAGGCAGGGAATGTGTGCTTATTGTTAGACTGTATTCTCCCAAGCAGGTAGCACAGTGCTTTGCACAGAGTAAGTGGTCAATAAAATTCATTCATTCATTCAATCGTATTTATTGAGCGCTTACTTTGTGCAGAGCACTGGACTAAGTAAAGTCATTGTAAGCAGGGAATGTGTGCTTATTGTTAGACTGTATTCTCCCAAGCAGGTAGTACAGTGCTTTGCACAGAGTAAGTGGTCAGTAAAATTCATTCATTCATTCAATCGTATTTATTGAGCGCTTACTGTGTGCAGAGCACTGGACTAAGTAAAGTCATTGTAAGCAGGGAATGTGTGCTTATTGTTAGACTGTATTCTCCCAAGCAGGTAGCACAGTGCTTTGCACAGAGTAAGTGGTCAATAAAATTCATTCATTCATTCAATCGTATTTATTGAGCGCTTACTGTGTGCAGAGCACTGGACTAAGCGCTTGGGAAGTCCGAGTTGGCAACATATAGAGACGGTCCCCACCCAACAGCGGGCTCACAGTCTAGAAGGGGGAGACAGAGAACAAAACAAAACCTATTAACAAAATAAAATAAATAGAATAAATATGTACAAATAAAATAGAGTAATAAATATGTACAAACATATATACAGGTATACTTTCATTCATTCATTCAATCAATCGTATTTATTGAGCACTTTCTGTGTGCAGAGCACTGTACTAAGCGCTTGGGAAGTCCAAGTTGGCAACATAGAGAGACGGTCCCCACCCGACAGCGGGCTCACAGTCTAGAAGGGGGAGACAGACAACAAAACAAAACCTATTAACCAAATAAAATAAATAGAATAAATATGTACAAGTAAAATAGAGTAATAAATATGTACAAACATATATACACATAAATATATACAGGTATACCTTCATTCATTCACTCAGTCGTATTTATTGAGCGCTTACTGTGTGCCGAGCACTGTACTAAGCGCTTGGGAAGTCCAAGTTGACAACATAGAGAGACGGTCCCCACCCAGCAGCGGGCTCACAGTCTAGAAGGGGGAGACAGACAATAAAACAAAACATATTAACAAAATAAAATACATATATACAGGTATAAAATGTGGCCGAGGGGAAAGAGCCCAGTCCTGGGAAGCAGAGGAGCTGGGTTCTAATCCCAGCTCTGCCACTTGCTTGCTGTGTGCCTGCTTCCCTTCTCTGTGCCTCAGTTTCCTCATCCATAAAATGGGGTTTAATACCCATTCTCTCTTCTTAGACTATAAGGCTCATGTGGAACAGGGACCACCCCCCGCCCAGCATTACCTCCTTCCCCTCCCCACAGCACCTGTATATATGCATATATGTTTGTACATATTTATTACTCTATTTTACTTGTACATATTTATTCTATTTATTTTATTTTGTTAATATGTTTTGTTGTCGGTCTCCCCCTTCTAGACTGTGAGCCCGCTGTTGGGTAGGGACCGTCTCTATATGTTGCCAACTTGGACTTCCCAAGTGCTTAGTACAGTGCTCTGCACACAGTAAGCGCTCAATAAATACGATCGAGTGAATGAATAACCTGATTATCTTCTTATCTACTACAGCACCAGACACATAGTAAGTGCTTTAACCAATACAAGAGGAGCAGCCTGGCTCAGTAGAAAGGGCACGGGCTTGGGAGCCAGAGGTCACGGGTTCAAATGCCGGCTCCGCCAACTGTCAGCTGTGTGACTTTGGGCAAGTCACTCAACTTCTCCGCGCCTCAGTGACCTCATCTGTAAAATGGAGATTAAAACTGTGAGCGCCCCGTGAGACAACCTAATTATCATGTAACCTCCCCAGCACTTAGAACAGTGCTTGGCACATAGTAAGCGCTTAATAAATGCCATCATTATTATTATTAAATACCATTATTTCTCCCTTCCTCACTTTCCTCTCCCTGACCTCTCCCCCTTTGCATCAAAAACCATGACTCGCTTCCTCTTTCCTCAGTCCGGGGTGTCTCACCTTCTGCCCTCCCCAACCAGTTTCTCTTTTCATTTTCTAGCCCGCAACTCTCCATTTCTGGTGCTAAATCTTTTATATTTGCATTTCTTAATGCGCGGCATCCGTGCCTGCTTCCTGAAAGGGGCAAGAAAAGGTGAGGGGCTCTGTGTAAGCTATTCGCCCCGTCACCAATTCCTCTGATGGCAAGAGAAGAGGAAGGGCAAAGGAGGAAGTGAGACGGAAGAAATGTCAAGTGCTGAGCAGAGAAAGTGAATTATTGTACTCTCCTAAGCACTTAGTATAGGGCCCTCCACTAGACCGTAAACTCACTGTGGGCAGGGAATGTATCTGTTGTTATGTATATAATAATAATGGCATTTATTAAGCACTTACTATGTGCAAAGCACTGTTCTAAGTGCTGGGGGGATACAAGGTCATGAGGTTGTCCCACGTGGGGCTCACAGTCTCCATCCCCATTTTACAGATGAGGGAACTGAGGCCCAGAGAAGTGAAGTGACTTGCCCAAAGTCACACAGCTGACAAGTGGCGGAGCCGGGCTTTGAACCCATGACCTCTGACTCCAAAGCCCGGGCTCTTTTCCACTGAGCCACGCTGCTTCTCCTATATATATATATGTTGCCAATTTGTGCTTCCCAAGCGCTTAGTACAGTGCTCTGCACATAGTAAGCGCTCAATAAATACGATTGATGATGATGATAATCTCCCAAGCGCTTACTAAAGTGCTCTGTACACAGTAAGTACTCAATAATATTGACTAATATATATATATATAATAATGGCATTTATTAGGCGCTTAGTATGTGCAAAGCACTGTTCTAAGCGCTGGGGGAATACAAGGTCATGAGGTTGTCCCACGTGGGGCTCACAGTCTTCATCCCCATTTTCCAGATGAGGGAACTGAGGCGCAGAGAAGTGAAGTGACTTGCCCAAAGTCACACAGCTGACAAGTGGCGGAGCCGGGCTTTGAACCCATGACCTCTGACTCCAAAGCCCGGGCTCTTTTCCACTGAGCCACGCTGCTTCTCCTATATATATATATATATATATGTTGCCAATTTGTACTTCCCAAGCGCTTAGTACAGTGCTCTGCACATAGTAAGCGCTCAATAAATACGATTGATGATGATGATAATCTCCCAAGCGCTTACTAAAGTGCTCTGTACACAGTAAGTACTCAATAATATTGACTAATATAGTAAGTGCTCAGAGGAGCACAGGCCTAGGAGTCCACTGTTGAGTAGGGACCGTCTCTATATGCTGCCAACTTGTACTTCCCAAGCGCTTAGTACAGTGCTCTGCACACAGTAAGAGCTCAATAAATGCCCATCCGCCAAGCTAGCTCTCTTCCTCCCTTCAAGGCCCTGCTGCGAGCTCACCTCCTCCAGGAGGCCTTCCCACACTGAGCCCCTTCCTTCCTCTCCCCCTCGTCCCCCTCTCCATCCCCCCCCCGTCTTACCTCCTTCCCTTCCCCACAGCACCTGTATAGATGTATATATGTTTGTACATATTTATTACTCTATTTATTTATTTTACTTGTACATATCTATTCTATTTATTTTATTTTGTTAGTATGTTTGGTTTTGTTCTCTGTCTCCCCCTTTTAGACTGTGAGCCCACTGTTGGGTAGGGACTGTCTCTATATGTTGCCAATTTGTACTTCCCAAGCGCTTAGTACAGTGCTCTGCACATAGTAAGCGCTCAATAAATACGATTGATGATGAATAAATACGACTGAATGAATGAATGAATGAATGAATGAATGAATGAGTCAGAAGGTCATGAGTTCTAACACCAAGCTAGCTCTCTTCCTCCCTTCAAGGCCCTGCTGAGAGCTCACCTCCTCCAGGAGGCCTTCCCACACTGAGCCCCTTCCTTCCTCTCCCCCTCGTCCCCCTCTCCATCCCCCCCATCTTACCTCCTTTCCCCACAGCACCTGTATATATGGATATATGTTTGTACAGATTTATTACTCTATTTATTTATTTATTTTACTTGTACCTATCTATTCTATTTTATTTTGTTAGTATGTTTGCTTTTGTTCTCTGTCTCCCCCTTCTAGACTGAGCCCACTGTTGGGTAGGGACTGTCTCTATATGTTGCCACCTTGTCCTTCCCAAGCGCTTAGTACAGTGCTCTGAACACAGTAAGCGCTCAATAAATACGATTGATTGATTGATAATACTGGCTCTGCCATGTGTCTGCTGTGTGACCATGGGCAAGTCGCTTCACTTCTCTGTGCCGGTGACCTCATCTGTAGAACGGGGATTGAGACGGGGAGCACCACCTGGGGCAGGGACCGCATCTCTGTGCCTCAGTTCCCTCATCTGTAAAATGGGGATGAAGACTGTGAGCCCCCGTGGGACAACCTGATCACCTTGTAACCTCCCCAGAGCTTAGAACAGTGCTTTGCACCCAGCAAGCACTTAATAAATGCTATTACTATTATTATTATCATCCGACCCGATCTGCTTGTATGCACCCCAGCCCTTAGTAAGGAAGTTCATTATTCAATCGTATTTATTGAGCGCTTACTGTGTGCAGAGCACTGTACTAAGCGCTTCTCCAATCAATCAATCAATCAATCAATCAATCGTATTTATTGAGCGCTTACTGTGTGCAGAGCACTGTACTAAGCGCTTCTCCAATCAATCAATCATATTTATTGAGCACTTACTGTGTGCAGAGCACTGTACTAAGCACTTCAATCAATTAATCAATCAATTGTATTTATTGAGCGCTTACTGTGTGCAGAGCACTGTACCAAGTGCTTCTCTAATCAATCAATGAATCAATCGTATTTATTGAGCGCTTACTGTGTGCAGAGCACTGTACTAAGCGCTTCTCTAATCAATCAATCAATCGTATTTATTGAGTGCTTACCATGTGCAGGGCACTGTACTAAGCGCTTCTCTAATCAATGAGTCAATCAATCGTATTTATTGAGCGCTTACTGTGTGCAGAGCACTGTACTAAGCGCTTCTCCAATCAATCAATCAGTCAATCAATCGTATTTATTGAGCGCTTACCGTGTGCAGAGCACTGTACTAAGCGCTTCTCCAATCAATCAATCATATTTATTGAGCGCTTACCGTGGGTTCTGTTCTCTGTCTCCCCCTTTTAGACTGTGAGCCCACTGTTGGGTAGGGACTGTCTCTATGTGTTGCCAATTTGTACTTCCCAAGCGCTTAGTACAGTGCTCTGTACATAGTAAGCGCTCAATAAATACGATTGATTGATTGATTGCAGAGCACTGTACTAAGCGCTTGGGAAGTCCAAGTTGGCAACATTATGGAGACGGTCCCTACCCAACAGTCTAGAAGTTGGCACATAGCCAGCGTCTACCAACAAATGCCATTATTATGATTTTTATTGTCAGTCAACACCACCGACCGACTGATAGAGCGGGGAGGAGGGCCGGGGGGCAGCGCCCCGGGCCCGGCGTGAAAAGAAAACCACCCAAACGGTACTTCTATTAAAATGTGCATCATTCTTTTATTTTAAAATGTGCAGCATTGTCTGGTGCTCGGCAGGCTGCGGGGCCTCGGCGCCGACCCGTCCTTCCTCCCGACTCGGCGGTGCTTCTGTGCGGGGACACTCAGGTGGCACGGGCCCGGGGGCTCCCGCCCATTGCCAGGTACACGTCGATGGGCACGTGCAGCAGCGTCAGGCAGTGGCAGCCCGGGCAGCGTCGCAGCGGCCTGCGGGCGGGGAGGGGGGCAACGTGGGGCGGGGCAGGGGGGCAACGTGGGGCAGGGCAGGGGGGCAAGAAGACCCCAGGGAGGACGGCGGGGGACGAGGACCGGGGACCGGCCCTTCCGGCGCGGGTGGGCGAAGGTGGCACCGAAGGTGGCACGGTGGACCAAGGCCGAGTCCGTCCTCTCCTATCCCGGGCCGGGCTTGGACTGGAAGTTCGTCACGGGCAGGGAATGGGGCCGTCGCTTAGTACAGTGCTCTGCGCACGGTAAGCGCTCGATAGATACGACTGAATGGATATTGTTGGATTGGGCCCTCCCAAGCGCTCAATAAATACGATTGAATGGATATTGTTGGATTGGGCCCTCCCAAGCGCTCGGTTCGGTGCTCTGCACACAGTAAGTGCTCAGTAAATACGATTGAATGGATATTGTTGGATTGGGCCCTCCCAAGCGCTCGGTCCAGTGCTCTGCACACAGTAAGCACTCGGTAAATACGATTGAATGGATATTGTTGGATTGGGCCCTCCCAAGCGCTCAATAAATACAATTGAATGGATATTGTTGGATTGGGCCCTCCCAAGCACTCGGTTCGGTGCTCTGCACACAGTAAGCGCTCGGTAAATACGATTGAATGGATATTGTTGGATTGGGCCCTCCCGAGCGCTCGGTCCGGTGCTCTGCACACGGTAAGCGCTCGGTAAATACGATTGAATGGATATTGTTGGATTGGGCCCTCCCAAGCACTCGGTTCAGTGCTCTGCACGCAGTAAGCGCTCGGTAAATACGATTGAATGGATATTGTCGGATTGGGCCCTCCCAAGCCCTCGGTCCGGTGCTCTGCACACAGTAAGCGCTCGGTAAATACGATTGAATGGATATTGTTGGATTGGGCCCTCCCAAGCGCTCGGTCCGGTGCTCTGCACACAGTAGGCGCTCGGTAAATACGATTGAATGGATATTGTCGGATTGGGCCCTCCCAAGCGCTCGGTCCGGTGCTCTGCACACAGTAAGCGCTCGGTAAATACGATTGAATGGATATTGTCGGATTGGGCCCTCCCAAGCGCTCGGTCCGGTGCTCTGCACACAGTAAGCGCTCGGTAAATACGACTGAATGGATATTGTTGGATTGGGCCCTCCCAAGCGCTCGGTCCGGTGCTCTGCACGCAGTAAGCGCTCAGTAAATATGATTGAATGGATATTGTTGGATTGGGCCCTCCCAAGCACTCGGTCCAGTGCTCTGCACACAGTAAGCGCTCGGTAAATACGATTGAATGGATATTGTCAGATTGGGCCCTCCCAAGCGCTCAGTCCGGTGCTCTGCACACAGTAAGCGCTCGGTAAATACGATTGAATGGATATTGTTGGATTGGGCCCTCCCAAGCGCTCGGTCCGGTGCTCTGCACACAGTAAGCGCTCGGTAAATACGATTGAATGGATATTGTTGGATTGGGCCCTCCCAAGCGCTCAGTCTGGTGCTCTGCACACAGTAAGCGCTCGGTAAATACGATTGAATGGATATTGTTGGATTGGGCCCTCCCAAGCGCTCGGTCCAGTGCTCTGCACACAGTAAGCGCTCAATAAATACGACAATGAATATTGTCAGATTGGGCCCTCCCAAGCGCTCGGTCCAGTGCTCTGCACACAGTAAGCGCTCAGTAAATACGATTGAATGGATATCGTTGGATTGGGCCCTCCCAAGCGCTCAATAAAGTGCTTCTGCACACAGTAAGCGCTCAATAAATACGACTGAATGAAGGAATCTCACAGTCTTTTAGACTGTGAACCCACCGTTGGGTAGGGATTGTCTCTATATGTTGCCACCTTGTACTTCCCAAGCGCTTAGTACAGTGCTCTGCACACAGTAAGCGCTCAATGAATACGATTGATTGATTGAATATTCATTCCATCGCTGATGGCGGGGGGGCAGATGGGCAGCCTGGGGGTGTCCTGGAGGCTGGGGGCTGATGGGAGGGCCCGGCTGGCCTCTGACCTGAGCGGGGCGTTCTCCGTGACCACGGGATCTGGGGTGTCCTGGGTCTCGGGGGTCGTGGCCAGGCTGGGGGAGTCTCCGGCTTCAATGGGGAATCGACGACCTTGAGGGGGCTCCTGGGCGCTCATGACCGGACCCCGGGCAGCTCTGGGGGGAAAGGGGCAGAGGGGCAGGGAATCAGACCATGGGGACGCCTCCTGGGGCTCCCGGTCCATCAGATCCCTCCCGGTCGGCCTGCCCCCTGCCCCCTGACCCTTGACCCCGAAGGCCCGGGCGCCCACCTGCTGGAGGTCCACGCTGGTTCCAGGCGGGAGCAAGCAACTGGCCGAGCGTCGGCTTGGGGGGTGACTGGGGGGCGGCGGCGGGGGCACTGTGAGCCGGCGTTCCGCCGCGATGACCTCACAGAGGCCTCGGGACCCCCCAGCCTCCATTCTTTCCCACGGGAAGACCCCCGAGCCCTCTCCCCACCCCCTGAAGCATCCTCCTTTCTCACCTCCGAACCTCCTGCCTCTACCCACTGGAGTCCGTAGTTCCCTCCGCTGCCCGGGTTACCTTGGTACAGAAAGGCTCTGGGCATGTCACTCAGGCCCTGCTGAGAGCTCACCTCCTCCAGGAGGCCTTCCCAGACTGAGCCCCTTCCTTCCTCTCCCCCTCGTCCCCCTCTCCATCCCCCCATCTTACCTCCTTCCCTTCCCCACAGCACCTGTATATATGTATATATGGTTGTACATATTTTTTTACTCTATTTATTTATTTATTGTTTTAATTTATTTGTACATATCTATTCTATTTATTTTATTTGGTTAGTATGTTTGGTTTTGTTCTCTGTCTCCCCCTTTTAGACTGTGAGCCCACTGTTGGGTAGGGATTGTCTCTATATGTTGCCAATTTGTACTTCCCAAGCGCTTAGTACAGTGCTCTGCACATAGTAAGCGCTCAATAAATATGATTGATGATGATGATGATGACACAGGTCATCAAACAAAACCCCCTCGCTTGGGTTGGCTTCCAAGCAGTGCGTCACCTTGCCTCCTCCCACCTCAGCGCCCTTCTCTCCTTCTCCATCCCAGGCGGCACACTCGGCTCCTCTGGTGCCGCTAACCTGCTCACTGGGCCTCCGCCTCGCCTGTCCCGCCGCCCACCTCGCCTGTCCCGCCGGCCGTCCTGCCCTGCCCCACAATGCCGTCCCTCCTCAAATCTGCCAAACAACCACACTTCCCCCCCTTCAAAGCCCTTCTGAAGGCTCACCTCCTCCGAGAGGCCTTCCCAGATTGAGCCCCCTTTTCCTCAGCTTCCCCCTTCTGCCGCATCACCTTGACTCACTCCCTTGGCTCCTTCCCCATCTCCCCACCTCAAGCACTCATACATACATACATACACACACATACATATGCATATACATACATACGTATGTATTCATATATAAATACATACATATATATGAATATATATAAATACATACATATATATGCATATATAAACACATACACGTATATATGCATATATATAAATACATACACACATTTATATGCATATATAAAAACACACACATATATGCATATACATATAAATACATACATACACATACACACACATAAATACACACACATATATGCATATATGTAAATACATGCATGCACACATATGCATGTAACATACATACACATATATGCGTATACATGCATAAATATGCATGTATGTAAATACATATATGTGCATATATAAATACATATATATGCATGTGTATAAATGCATATATATGCACATATAAATGCGTACGTGCATATATATGCACATATACATACATATATATGCATATATAAATACATGCATATATATGCAGATATAAATGCATGCATACATGTATGTGCATATATATAAGTGCTCACAGTCACATGTATGTGTGTATATATATATACATTTTATTTTGTTAATATGTTTTGTTTTGTTGTCTGCCCCCCCTCCTTCTAGACTGTGAGCCCGCTGTTGAATAGGGACCGTCTCTAGATGTTGCCAACTTGTACTTCCCAAGCGCTTAGTCCAGTGCTCTGCACACAGTAAGCGTTCAGTAAATACGACTGAAGGAAGGAAGGAATGAATATATATGTGTTATATATTATACTATATTATATATACTATATTATATATTATAGAATTATATATAAAATTCTATTTATTTATATTGCTGTCTGTTTACTTGTTTTGCTGTCTGTCTCTCCCCTTCTCGACTGTGGGCAGGGATTGTCCCTATTGCTGAATTGTACTTTCCAAGCGCTTAGTCCAGTGCTCTGCACACAGTAAGCGCTCAATAAATATGATTGAAAGAATGAATGAACCCGGCATTTGGGTTCCCTCCCCCGCCCCGGGGCCAAGCTTCAAAGCCCTGTGAAGGCTCACCTCCTCCAAGAGGCCTTCCCAGATTAATCCCCCTTTTCCTCCGCTCCCCTTCCCTTCCACATCCCCCGACTCACTCCCTTTGCTTTCTTCCCCTCTCTCACCGCCCCACAGCCCTTATGTATATATTCATTCACTCAATCGTATTTATTGAGCGCTTACTGTGTGCAGAGCACTGGACTAAGCGCTTGGGAAGTACACGCTGGCAACATATAGAGACGGTCCCTACCCATGTACAGTTCTATTTATTTAGAACAGTGCTTTGCACATAGTAAGCGCTTAACAAATGCTATTATTATTATTATTATTTTTATTATTATTATTATTATTATTATATAGAGCAGCGTAGCTCGGTCCCTACCCATGTATAGTTCTATGTATATTTATATTTATTATTATATAACAATATTAATTATATTAATTAATTTATAATATAATATATAATCATATATAATACATTATATAATATATAATTATGATATATTTAATTTAATATAATATTATTATTTTGTATTTAATATTATAATATGATTATAATATATAATTTATTCTATTGATGATATTAATATATTTATATTTATTATTATTATATAGAGCAGCGTGGCTCAGTGGAAAGAGCCCGGGCTTTGGAGTCAGAGGTCATGGGTTCAAATCCCTGCTCCGCCACTTGTCAGCTGTGTGACTTTGGGCAAGTCACTTCAATCAATCAATCAATCAATCAATCAATCGTATTTATTGAGCGCTTACTGTGTGCAGAGCACTGTACTAAGAGCTTGGGAAGTACAAATTGGCAACATATAGGGACTTCTCTGGGCCTCAGTGACCTCATCTGGAAAATGGGGATGAAGACTGTGAGCCCCACGTGAGACAACCTGATCACCTTGTATTCTCCCCAGCGCTTAGAACAGTGCTTTGCACATAGTAAGTGCTTAATAAATGCCATTATTATTATTACTATTATTATGGGTTCAAATCCCGGCTCTGCCAATTGTCAGCTGTGTGACTTTGGGCAAGTCACTTCACTTCTCTGGGCCTCAATGACCTCATCTGGAAAATGGGGATGAAGACTGTGAGCCCCATGTGGGACAAACTGATCACCTTGTATCCTCCCCAGCACTTTGAACAGTGCTTTGCACATAGTAAGCGCTTAACACATACCAAAATTATTATTATTATTATTATTATTATATTGAGCAGCATGCCCTAATGGCAAGAACTTGGGCTTGGGAGTCAGAGGATATGGGTTCTAATCCCGCCTCCGCCCCTTGTCTGACGTGTGACCTTGGGCAAGTCACTTCACTTCTCTGGGCCTCAGTTACCTCATCCGTCAAATGGGGACTGAGACTCTGAGCCTCCCGTGGGCCAACCTGATCACCTTGTATCTACCCCAGCGCTTAGAACAGTGCTTGGCACATAATAAGCGCTTAACAAATACTATAGTTATAATTATTTTTATGCCTGTTTACTTGTATTGATGTCTCTCCTCCCGCTCTAGACTGTGAGCCCGTTGTGGGCGGGGATTGTCTCTCTTTATTGCTGTATTGTACTTTTTCAAGCGCTTAGTACAGTGCTCTGCACACAGTAAACACGATGGAATGAATGCATGAATGAATAATAATGATGGAATTTCTTAAGCGCTTATTATGTGCTTTGCACATAGTAAGCGCTTAACAAATGCCATTATTATTATTGTTATTATTATTATTATTATTATTATTATTACGTGCCATGAATGAACGCCGCACCCCGGCCCTCCCCGACGACCCCTGGGGTAGGGGGCAGCATGGCCAGCTCAATCATTTATTCAGTTGTATTTATTGAGCGCTTACTGTGTGCAGAGCACTGTACTAAACGCTTGGAAATACAATTCGGCAACATATGGAGACGGTCCCTGCCCAACAACCGGCTTCACAGTCTAGAAGAAGATGGTAATGGGGGGGCAGGGAAGAGGGGCCTGCTGGCTACTGTTCAGACGCTCCAAATCCATGCCAGAGCTAACTAGATAGACATCCAATTCTGCCCCTGGGACTTTAAGCTCGTTGTGGGCAGGGAGGGGGGATAATAATGATAATAATAATGGTATTTGTGAAGCGCTTCCTTTGTGCCAGGAACTGTACTGGGCGCTGGAACGTGTCTATTGTTGTATTGTCCTCCCCCAAGTGCTTAGGCCAGTCCTTTGTGCCCAGTAAGTGTTCAATAAATACCATTCATTCATTCAGTCGTATTTATTGGGCGCTTACTGTGTGCAGAGCACTGGACTAAGCGCTTGGAAAGTACATTCAGCAATACCATTCATTCATTCATTCAGTCGTATTTATTGGGCTCTTACTGGGTGCAGAGCACTGGACTAAGCGCTTGGAAAGTACAATTCAGCAACACCATTCATTCAATAATATTTATTGAGCGCTTACTGGGTGCAGAGCACTAGACTAAGCGCTTGGAAAGTACAATTCAGCAATACCATCAATTCAATTGTATTTATTGGGTGCTTATCCATTCAGTCAGTCATACAGGGGAAGCAGCGTGGCTCAGTTGAAAGAGCCCGGGCTTTGGAGTCAGAGGTCACGGGTTCAAATCCCGGCTCCACCACTTGTCAGCTGGGTGACTTTGGGCAAGTCACTTCACTTCCCTGGGCCTCAGTTCCCTCGTCCGTAAAACGGGGATAAAGACTGTGAGCCGCACGTGGGACAACCCGATCACCTTGTAAATGCCCCCAGCGCTTAGAACAGTGCTTTGCACATAGTAAGCGCTTAACAAATGCCCTCGTTACTATGATTATTATTATTATTGAGCGCTTATGGTGTGCAGAGCACTGCACTAAGCGCTTGGGAAGTCCAAGTTGGCAACATAGAGGGACGGTCCCTACCCAATAATGGGCTCACAGCGTGCAGAGCACTGGACTAAGCGCTTGGGAAGGACAATTCGGCAACAGAGGGGGACGGTGGCTACCCAACAATGGGCTCACAGCGTGCAGAGCACTGGACTAAGCGCTTGGGAAGGACAATTCGGCAACAGAGAGGGACGGTCCCTACCCAACAATGGGGAACCATTGACCAACTGAGGCCGGCTAACGGGGGGAGGGGGATGGCCAGTGTTGGGGGGCAGCTCCCCCCACACCCCCAGTTGCATCACAATCGGAGCGCCGGGTTAAAAATCCTCCCTGGGGGCTCCGGGCCACACCGGGGGTCGGGTGGAGGCAGAGCCTGGTCTGAGTTCGAGGGGCTGCTGCCGATGAAGGCCTCCCCGGGGCAGGTGCCAACGCGGGCCTAGGGCGGCCGGGCGCCTGGCGCGGGCAAGATGAGCTGAGGCGCGGAGTGGACAAGGCCGAGCCAGGGACGGCGGGAAGGAAACGAGGCGGGCGGCATGGAGGAGTTTCTCCTCTCCAACGGCTATCTCTTGGGTTCCACGCTGGGGGAAGGAACCTACTCCAAAGTCAAAGAGGCGTTCTCCAAGAAACACCAACGAAAAGTGGCGGTCAAAATTATAGACAAGCTGGCGGGACCAGAAGGTGAGATCCCCAACCGCTCGCTGGTGGCTGGAGGGGAGGGGGGGGGAAGCCGCTGTGTTTATCATCAATCGTCATCCATCATCAATCGTATTTATACTGTGTGCAGAGCACCGTACTAAGCGCTTGGGAAGCCCAAGTTGGCAACATCTAGAGACGGTCCCTACCCAACAGCGGGCTCACAGTCTAAAAGGGGGAGACAGAGAACAAAACCAAACATACTAACAAAATAAAATAAAGAGAATAGATAGGTACAAGTAAAATAAATAAATCATCATCATCAATCATATTTATTGAGCGCTTACTGTGTGCAGAGCACTGTACTAAGCGCTTGGGGAGTCCAAGTTGGCAACATCTAGAGACGGTCCCTACCCAACAGTGGGCTCACAGTCTAAAAGGGGGAGACAGAGAACAAAACCAAACATACTAACAAAATAAAATAAAGAGAATAGATATGTACAAGTAAAATAAATAAATAAATCATCATCATCAATCGTATTTATTGAGAGCTTACTGTGTGCAGAGCACTGTACTAAGCGCTTGGGAAGTCCAAGTTGGCAACATCTAGAGACAGTCCCTACCCAACAGCGGGCTCACAGTCTAGGAGGGGGAGACAGACAACAAAACCAAACATACTAACAAAATAAAATAAAGAGAATAGATAGGTACAAGTAAAATAAATAAATAAATCATCATCATCAATCGTATTTATTGAGCGCTTACTGTGTGCAGAGCACCGTACTAAGCGCTTGGGAAGTCCAAGTTGGCAACATCTAGAGACGGTCCCTACCCAACAGCGGGCTCACAGTCTAAAAGGGGGAGACAGAGAACAAAACCAAACATACAAAATAAAATAAATAGAATAGATATGTACAAGTAAAATAAATAAATAAATCATCATCAATCGTATTTATTGAGCGCTTACTGTGTGCAGAGCACCGTACTAAGCGCTTGGGAAGTCCAAGTTGGCAACAGATAGAGACAGTCCCTACCCAAAAGTGGGCTCACAGTCTAAAAGGGGGAGACAGAGAACAAAACCAAACATACTAACAAAAAATAAATAGAATAGATATGTACAAAAGAAATAAATAAATAGAGTAACAAATATGTACAAACATCCAGCGCTGACTACGTGTGGAGCACTGCTGGAAGCAGCGTGGCTCAGTGGAAAGAGCCCGGGCTTGGGAGTCAGAGGTCATGAGTTCAAATCCCGGCTCCTCCACTTGTCAGCTGTGTGACTTTGGAATTTCTCTGAGCCTCAGTTCCCTCATCTGTAAAATGGGGATTAAGGCTGTGAGCCCCCCGTGGGACAACCTGATCATCTTGGATCCTCCCCAGCGCTTAGAACAGGGCTTTGCACATAGTAAGCGCTTAATCAATCAATCAATCAATCGTATTTATTGAGCGCTTACTGTGTGCGGAGCACTGTACTAAGTGCTTGGGGAGTCCAAGTTGGCAACATATAGAGACGGTCCCTACCCAACAGTGGGCTCACAGTCTAAAAGGGGGAGACAGAGAACAAAACCAAACATACCAACAAAATAAAATAAAGAGAATAGATAGGTACAAGTAAAATAAATAAATAAATCATCATCATCAATCGTATTTATTGAGCGCTTATTGTGTGCAGAGCACTGTACTAAGCGCTTGGGAAGTCCAAGTTGGCAACATATAGAGACAGTCCCGACCCAACAGTGGGCTCACGGTCTAAAAGGGGGAGACAGAGAACAAAACCAAACATACTAACAAAACAAAATAAATAGAATAGATATGTACAAGTAAAATAAATAGAGTAATAAATATGTACAAACATATATACAGGTGCTGTGGGGAAGGGAAGGAGGTAAGATGGGGGGGAGAGGAAGGAAGGGGCTCAGCCTGGGAAGGCCTCCTGGAGGAGGTGAGCTCTCAGTAGGGCCTGCTCCCTGTGGGCAGGTAACGGCTCTTCCAATTCTATTATATCGTTCTGCACACTGTAAGCACTCAATATACACGACTGATTGATTGATTGATTGATTGATTGATACAAGCTCTGGTCTCTCCACTATTGCCTCCTGGCTGATCCTCCTAGCCTCCAGCCTCTTCCTCCCTTCAGTTGAGATTCCGCGGTACGGCTCCGATCTTCCCGGAGCACCGCTCGGTTCCTTTCTCCCCTCTCCTCCGAACCCTCCCTCGGCTCCCTGTGTCTCTTCACATTAAACCAAAGCTCCTCATAATCAGCTTTGAGGCTGTCCACCATTTGGGCCCAGCTGATCTACCTGTTCTTCCCCTATTAACATCCCCCCTCATTCCAAGCCAACCCTCTAACGGCACTTCATTCTCCAACTCCCCAGCCTCCCTCTCCTTGCTCACACTGTCCCCCCATCTTAGAACTCCCTTCCTCCCCCCAGCTCTTCCCACATTCCAATCCCTCCTCAAACAAGCTTTCCCAATTAATATCTCAGCCCCCTTAATCACCTATTTACCCCCTGGTCAGCGCTGGTGATCTACATCTGCTTTATTTTTGACTTCTCTAAGTTGTAAATATTTTTGTCTCCCCCCTTAGTGTATAAACTTCATTCAATCGTATTTATTGAGCGCTTACTGTGTGCAAAGCACTGTACTAAGCGCTTGGGAGAGTTCCATATAACAACAGATACATTGCTTTGCACATAGTAAGCGCTTAACAAATACCGTCATTATTATTGCCTGCCCCCAACGAGTTCCGTGTGGGTGGGAAACGTGTCACTTTGTTATTCTCTACTTTCATGTGTGCAGCACAGTACTAAGCGCTTGGGAGAGTTCCGCGTAACAATAGACACATTGCTTTGCACATAGTAAGCGCTTAATACCATCATTATTATTGCCTGCCCCCAACGAGTTCCATGTGGGTAGGAAACGTGTCACTTTGTTCTTCTCTACTTTCATGTGTGTAGCACAGTGCACTACACCAAGTGGATGCTCAGTAAATGCTACTACTATTTCTGCTGCTACCCTTATTAGGTAATAATAATACTACTAATAATGGTATTTGTTAAGCGCTTAAAGGGCCAAGCACTGTTCTAAGCACTGGGATACATACAAGGTAATCTACTTCTGCTGCTACTCTTATTAGGTAATAATAATACTACTAATAATGGTATTTGTTAAGCGCTTAAAGGGCCAAGCACTGTTCTAAGCGCTGGGATAGATACAAGGTAATCTACTTCTGCTGCTACTCTTATTAGGTAATAATAATACTACTAATAATGGTATTTGTTAAGTGCTTAAAGGGCCAAGCACTGTTCTAAGCACTGGGATAGATACAAGGTAATCTACTTCTGCTGCTACTCTTATTAGGTAATAATAATACTACTAATAATGGTATTTGTTAAGCGCTTAAAGGGCCAAGCACTGTTCTAAGCGCTGGGATAGATACAAGGTAATCTACTTCTGCTGCTACTCTTATTAGGGAATAATAATACTACTAATAACGGTATTTGTTAAGCGCTTAAAGGGCCAAGCACTGTTCTAGCGCTGGGGATAGATACAAGGTAATCTACTTCTGCTGCTACTCTTATTAGGTAATAATAATACTACTAATAATGGTATTTGTTAAGCGCTTAAAGGGCCAAGCACTGTTCTAAGCGCTGGGATAGATACAAGGTAATCTACTTCTGCTGCTACTCTTATTAGGGAATAATAATACTACTAATAATGGTATTTGTTAAGCGCTTAAAGGGCCAAGCACTGTTCTAAGCGCTGGGATAGATCCAAGGTAATCAGGTTGTCCCACGCGGGGCTCACAGTCTTCATCCCCATTTTCCAGATGAGGCCCAGAGGAGTTAAGTGGCTTACCCAAGGTCACACAGCAGACGAGTGACAGTCGGGATTAGAACCCACGTCCTCTGCCTCGTGAGCCCGTGCTCTTTCCACTGAGCCACCCTGCTTGTGGAAAGGGAGTCAGTAGACCGAAGTTCACATTTCAGCTCTGCCACTTAACCGCTAAGTGACTTTAGGAAAGTCACTTCTCTGGGCTTCAGTTTCTTCATCTGCAAAGTGGGAATAAAATACCTGTTCTCCCTCTTACTTAAACCGAGAGCCCCACGTAGGACAGGGACCGTGTCCAACCTGATTATCTTGCATCTACCCAAATGCTTAGCACCGTGCTCAGCTCGGAGTAAATCATCAATCGTATTTATTGAGCACTTACTGTGTGCAGAGCACTGTACTAAGCGCTTGGGAAGTACAAGTTGGCAACATATAGAGGCAGTCCCTACCCAACAGTGGGCTCACAGTCTAAAAGGCTTAACAATAATACAATTACTACAACTATCACCACCGGAGAGGAGGGAAAGGCAGCAGGAGCGCTTAGTCCAGTGCTCTACACACAGTGAGTACTCAGTAAATACGACTGATTAGAAGGGAGAGAGTAAAGCCTGGTTTCTCGGTGAACGAATGAGTTCCCCTCAGCACAAATGGGTGCTATCTAGCATTGGCTCTGTTCTTGATTTTATTTTAGGGTATTTAAACACTTAGTATGTGCCAAGCACTCTTCTACATTCATGCATTCAATAATAATGATGGTATTTATTAAGCGCTTACTATGTGCAAAGCACTGTTCTAAGCGCTGGGGATGTTACAAGGTGATCAGGTTGTCCCACGGGGGGCTCACAGTCTTAATCCCACAGATGAGGGAACTGAGGCACAGGGAAGTGAAGTGCCTTGCCCAAAGTCACACGGCCGACAACTGGCGGAGCTGGGAATTTGAACCCACGACCTCTGACCTCTCTCCACTGAGCCAGGCTGCTTCTCCTTGATCGATTGCTTGAATTAATCGCTTGCAAAGTGGTCCCTGTCCCACACCGGGCTCCCAGGCTAGGTAGGAAGGAGTAGGACCGAATCCCCACTTAACAGATGAAGAAACGAAGGCGCCGGGGAAGTGAAGGCGGCTGGCCTGAGCAGAGACGGGATTAGAACCCGGGTCCTCCGGGTACCAGGCCCGGGCCGTTTCCGCTCCGCTCCGCTGAGCCCTCCCGTGTCTCCGCAGAGTTTATGCAGAGATTCCTGCCCCGGGAGCTCCAGATAGTGCGCAGCCTGGAGCACGAGAACATCATCCGGCTGTACGAGATGCTGGAGTCCTCGGACGGGAAGATCTACCTGGTGATGGAGCTGGCCGAGGGCGGGGACGTCTTCGAGCGGGTGGCGCGCGGCGGACCCCTGCCGGAGCCCGAGGCCCGGGCCCTCTTCCACCAGCTGGTAGCGGCCATCCGCTACTGCCACGGCTGCGGGGTGGCCCACCGCGACCTCAAGTGCGAGAACGCCCTGCTGCAGGGGCTCAACCTGAAGCTGACCGACTTTGGTTTCTCGAAGGTTCTTCCAAAATCTCGCCAGGAGCTGAGCCAGACCTTCTGCGGCAGCACGGCCTACGCCGCCCCGGAGGTGCTGCGGGGGGTACCCCACGACAGCACCAAGGGAGACATCTGGAGCCTGGGCGTGATGCTCTACGTCATGCTCTGCGCCAGCCTGCCCTTCGACGACGCCGACATCCCCAAGATGCTCGGCCAGCAGCAGAAGGGGGTCTCCTTCCCCGCCCACCTGGGCATCTCGGCCGAGTGCCAGGACCTGCTCGAGAGACTCCTGGAGCCGGACATGAGCCTGCGGCCCTCCATCGAAGAAGTTAGTTGGCATCCCTGGCTGGCAACCACTTGATGAAAGCAACGGCAAGAACTCCCCAATAAAGCTGGGGAGGAAAAAAATCAAACCCGCTTCTCTCCCTAGTCCTATTTTACGCTTTACGCCAGTTCGGCCTCCCCATCCGCCCACCCACCTTAATTTTTTAATCTTTAGAACGCCCCTCGTCTCCGTTTTTCGGGCCTTCCCCGCGGCCTAGCGATTTCCGTACGGCAGCTGCATTATCGAGAACAAATCACTCCCGTGCCGTCGCGCTCGGTGCCAGGGTTGGGTCGGAGGCGGGGGCCGGAAAGTCCTTGGGAGACTCGGAGCCTTTTTTTTTTGAGGCGATTTCCTTTTGAAATAAAAACAGAAGTGTAGGGAATGCAGAGAAGGCCTTGGATATCTTGTCTCAGTGCGGGGCCTGCCCTTTGCATTACTCATCTCGGGTGTTGGGGTTGAAGCAACGGAGAACGGCAAGCCTTCGGTGTGTGCGCGCGTTGGGGGGCAACTGGGAACCAGTCTGCTCCCCCAATGTGGACCGGGGCCTCTGCCACCCCTTGCCCAAACAGGAAAGAACCCACACCGCTCGCTGCTTCTTTCCCAATCTCTTTAATAGCTGTTAATCGCAAGACTGTAAAAGGTTCAGCAGAAAGGTTTTTTTCCCCCCCCCGTTTTAATTACAAAACTAACAGCTGTTAGAATCTCTCTCTTTTTTTTTCTTTTTCCCAGCTACAAAATGCTCTGGGGAGATGCCTTATAATTTAAAATATATAATAATATTGCACAAACAACCAAAAGGTTAATTGACCCAAGGAACAGAAACGGAACAGAAAAGGAGTACGGCGCTTCCCCCACTTCCCTCTCCGGCGGCCCTGGTGGAATCCGGAGCGGTCCAGGACATGGTCCGCTCTCTTCCTCTCGGCTGGAGGTCGGAGGCCTCAGGGAGCAGGGGCCCGAAGCCCAGGGGTGTCCGGTGGACCCCTGGATCCCCGGGAGGGGATGAGGGGGAGTCTAGGATGCAGAGTGGAGGGGGGTGGGGGCTGTTTAGCCGACAGGCTGCTGAAGGATGCAGCTTGGCTGACTTTTCTCGAGGAGAAAACGAAGTTCACGGGAGCCTAATCCGTTCCGGACACGCAGGGCGGCCCGCCTCGCCGAGGCCCTTGAGGGAGCAAGGGCGACTGAGAAGGCAAACCGAGCCGGTACTTGGGCTCTGAAAGCTGCAGGGGCCGTGGGGTGGGTAGGGGGGAAAACTCCTAGGGTTACGCTGTAGCACTGACCACACCGGAAGCAGCTTCTCACCACAACATTTGCCTTTTCTAAATTGTAGAGGGCAAGGCCTGGGGTGGGGAGGGGACGACGTCCACAGATGGAAGGAAATCAAAAGGCAGAGAGGAAACAAACCAAACCAAAAAAAAAAAAAAACCCCACGAAACCCCAAGGATTTAAGAAGGTTGAACGAATCGAAGGACAACTGTAAAGTGTCCTCTTTCAGGGCCAAGAGCAAAGTCTCTATGGAAGTGGGACAGGGGGGAGAAATGGGATTTTTCTTTTTTCAATAAGCGAGGCAAGGGCGGGAGGATACTTTCTTGCCTCTGTGGTCCCCACCCTGGGAAGATGGGCTCGACTGGTGTCGCTGGCCCGTAGGTCCAGGCACACGATAACTTGAGACTTGGCCCCAAGACAGTCAGGGGAAGGGGAGAGAGACGCCGCCCTTGCTGGAAGGAAAGGAGAAAGGAATTTGAGGTGGGGCAGAAAGGCGGGGGCTTCGAGCCTCAAGGAGATGGTAGAGAAGGCTCCTGGGCTCAAGGCGATCTCCCCTCAGGCCCCGTCTTTTGGCTACGGGAGAGGCTCTTGGGCCACGCCACCCTGATCCCTTGGTCTCCGGCAGGAGAGCCGAAGTTCGGGTCCCTGGCTCGGAAGCGGACATCTGGTTCTAAACAGCGGTAGGTTGGCGTCCACACACACAAGCGGCAAATGGACCGATGTCGCTGTGGGGGTGGACAGGGCAGCCCCGGGCGGGGGGAGGGACCGCCCCCACCTCATGGCACAAGTTTCACAGTCTGGTCTCAGGGACAGGCTGCGGAGGCCACCTCCCCCGCCGGGGGCCTGTTCCCTGGGATGGGCGAGGGGGAAAGGAAGGGATGGAGATGGATCTACTGAGGGAAAGTCCTAGCACCTCAGCGGATAGGCAGGCAGAGAGGCTGACGGGAGGGTGTCCACGAAGCCGCCCGCGGGGCCACGCCGGGAGAGTGGAGATCAGCCCGGGTCACATGCGAGGGCCGGTCCCTGTCCGCCGGGATCCGTCACTCCCAGTCCTCCCATTCTTCATCTTCCAGCTGCAAAGGCGGGAAGGGCGGGGGGCACGGACAGACAGACAGACAGACACACCCTGATGCCTCTATGTCGCAGTCGGCCCCTGCGGGTGCTCCCGTGGGGTCCCGGAAGGCTGGGGGTTCAGCCCTGCTTTCTCCCTCTCATTTTAGGGGTTGGGGACGAGTTCCCAAGGTCCCACCTTCTTCACCCCCCGAGCTGCGGCGAGGGGAGTGGCTTGGCTCCCGTCCCCCCCATGCACCTGCCAGAGGAAGGGGGCAGGCACAGGTGACGGGAAGAGGGAAAGTCTAGGAGAAGCAGCGTGGCTCAGTGGAAAGAGCCCGGGCTTTGGAGTCAGAGGTCATGGGTTCAAATCCCGGGCTCCGCCACTTGTCAGCTGTGTGACTTTGGGCAAGTCACTTCTCTGGGCCTCAGTTCCCTCATCTTTAAAACGGGGATGGAGACTGTGAGCCCCCTGTGGGACAACCTGCTCACCTTGTATTCTCCCCAGCACTTAGAACAGTGCTTTGCATATAGTAAGCGCTTAATAAATGCCATCATTATTATTATTAAGTCTAGGAACCGTGCCCCAGGCTAAGGAACGCTCAGTCCCGCCCTGCTCTGGTCTGACTCTAGCAGAGCCCAGCCCGGCCCAGACGAGAAGCCGGGAGTTTCATCCTCGCAGACGCAGCGGCCTTTACCGTGCACGACCCGGGCAGTCCTGGGAGGCTTAAGGTGCCAGGCAAGTGCTGGCCGACCGGAGCTGGCCCCCCTGGGTTGAGTCTGGGATCCCTGAGTAGGGTTTCTATCATGATGATGATGCCATCATCATCATCATCATCATCATTCTAGCCTTTGGGCTTCTATCATGATGATGACGATGCCATCATCATCATCATCGTCATTCCAGCCTTTCTCTCTCTCCCTCCCTGCAGTCTCGCATTTCCTCCTGCCTTCAAGACATCTCTACTTGGATGTCCCGCAGACACCTCAAACTTGTCCAAAACAGGACTCTTTCATCTTCCTCATCCACACTGTGAGCTTGTGGTGGGAAGGGAATTCATTCATTCAATCATATTTATTGAGCGCTGACTGTGTGCAAAGCACTCTACTAAGCACTTGAATGTGTAGACAGGGAATGTGTCTACCTACTATTATATTGTACTCTCCCAAGTGTTTAGTACACAGAAAGAGCTCAATAAATACGATTGATTGAAGGTCCGGCTTGAGCGTTTTCCCACATCCTTGCAGCGTTGGTTTTTTTTATGGTATTTACTAAGCGCTTAGTATATGTCAAGCACTGTTCTAAGCTCTGGGTAGACGCAAGATAATCAGGTCGGACACAGTCCCCGTCCCACAGTGTGAGTGGGGGGGTAATAGGTATTAAATCCCCAATCTACAGTTAAGGAAACTGAGGCACAGAGACGGTAAGTGACTTGCCCAAGGTCACACACTAGGCAAGTGGCGGATCAGGTCCTTCGACTCCCAGCCCTATGCTCCTTTTACTAGGCCCCGCTGCAAGTCACACTGGGAGCTTTTTCCTCAGTCAATAGAAGGCAGGAGTCGTGTCAAAGAACTCTACTGGTTTGCAATAATAATAATAATAATAATAATGGCATTTATTAAGTGCTTACTATGTGCAAAGCACTGTTCTAAGCACTGGGGACGTTACAAGGTGATCAGGTTGTCCCACGGGGGAGGCTCACAGTCTTAATCCCCATTTACCAGATGAGGTAACTGAGGCCCAGAGAAGTGAAGACTGTGAGCCCACTTTTAGACTGTGAGCCCACTGTTGGGTAGGGACTGTCTCTATATGTTGCCAACTTGTACTTCCCAAGCGCTTAGTCCAGTGCTCTGCACACAGTAAGCGCTCAATAAATACGATTGAATGAATGAATGAATGGGTGTGCGTGTGCGTTGGCAGGAGGGGAGACACCATCCCGGGCTCCCTCTGTCACACCTACCTCTCCGGACACCTCCACTTTGGACAGGGCCATCTGTACCTCTTCTTCTGTCATATCCAAATCGAAGTCCTTTTCCCAGTCCTCGCTGATATCAGTGCTGGAGCCTGGAATCACAATCAATCAATCAATCAATCGTATTTATTGAGCGCTTACTGTGTGCAGAGCACTGGACTAAGCGCTTGGAAAGTCCAAGTTGGCAACATATAGAGACAGTCCCTACCCAACAGTGGGCTCACAGTCTAAAAGGGGGAGACGGAGAACAAAACCAAACATAGTAACAAAATAAAATAGAATAGATATGTACAGGTAAAATAGAGTAATAAATCCGTACAAACATATATACATATATACAGGTGCTGTGGGGAAGGGAAGGAGGTAAGATGAGGGGGATGGAGAGGGGGATGAGGGGGAGAGGAAGGAAGGGGCTCGGTCTGGGAAGGCCTCCTGGAGGAGGTGAGCTCTCAGTAGGGCCTTGAAGGGAGGAAGAGAGCTAGTTTGGCGGATGGGCAGAGGGAGGGCATTCCAGGCCCGGGAGATGACGTGGGCCGGGGGTCGATGGCGGGACAGGCGAGAATAAGGCACGGTGAGGAGATTAGCGGCGGAGGAGCGGAGGGTGCGGGCTGGGCTGGAGAAGGACAGAAGGGAGATGAGGTAGGAGGGGGCGAGGTGATGGACAGCCTTGAAGCCCAGGGTGAGGAGTTTCTGCCTGATGCGCAGATTGATTGGTACCCATCTCAACTGAAGAGGAGGGGGCGGGGAGGGTAAACTGAGGGCAGGGGGGAGGGGGAGAGCCAGGTAGAGGATTTACTCCACCAAGGGGGGCGACGGCCGGGCCGCCCACTGGGGCTGACCACGTCCAACCTAACATCCCCTCAGCAGAGGCTGCCGAGTCCCAGCTTACGGCGCTGAGTGAGCACCCTGGGGCAGCGGACCTCACGCCCGCTCTGTTCTCACAGGGCACGGCACCATTAGTGACCGTCTCCCCTTCTAAACTGTCAACTCGATGTGGGCGGGGAATGTGTCTATTGTGCTCTCCCAAGTGCTCAGCGTAGTGCTCTGCACACAGTAAGCGCTCAATAAACACACCCAACTGACGGACCGACAACCGGGGCCCCGAGACCCCACCCTGGAAAGCCTCATCGATGTCGCCGCCCGACTCCCTCACACCTAGGCGTTGCCTGGGATGAGGCAGCAAGGAATCCGGGAAAACTTTCCCCCTTCCGCTGAAGTGGGAACCTGGGTCTCTGGGGACGGTTGGCCCTGCCTCTCTCTGGCCCGGCCTGGACGGTGCCCAGAGAGGCGGCCCAGTTTTCCACCGGACGGCTTCACGGCCTCCCCGCGAGACGGTCGAACCGCTGTCCGTCCCCGAGGCCGAGGCAGGCTCGGCCGCCCGGGCTGAGCAGCGGACTCCGCGCGGTCGGACGGTGGGGTCCCAAGGGTGGGAGAGTGGAAGGAGACCGAGCCCGCCACTGGTCACCGCCCCAGAAGCCCGGACAGACCCTGGACACCCACCTTTCTTGCCATTGTTGGAAGGCGTGGACTTGCCGCTGTCTGAGTTGAGCTCAAACGCCCGGAGGTCCGTCGGCGCCTCCTCTCTCAGAGTCTCTACCCGGCCTGCCGGCCGGGGCTCAGGGCCCTCTCTGGGCCTCAGGGTGCCGAGGCGCCCAGCCAGGGGCTCCGGAGGGTCCCCGGGGGTCGGCCGAGGCCCTCCCGGAGGCTTGGGCGAGCTCGGCTCTTCGCAAGAGGCTTCCAGCAGCTTCTGGGAGAGGTCCGGGGCCGCTGCCCGGGCCGGGGCGGTCTCTGACGGGGCGGCGGGCCTGCAGGCCGGGCTGGCGATCTGGGTCACGAGGGAGAGGCTCTCGCTGCTCTCGGACGGGGTCACCTCCGTGGGGGCGGGAGGGGCCGCCACAGCCCCCTGGTTCTCCGGGGCAGAGCCCCGTGGGCCAGATTTTCCTCCAGACAACGCAGTGGTGTCGGGCAGGGCTGCCGCTGACTCCTTCTCCTCGGCCTGAGGCTTCAAATTCAGGCGTGAAGGGGATGCTGCCCCCAGAAATTCCTCTGGGGAAAGCGGGGGGGTGGGGGGGGGAAAGCAGCGTTGGAAGAGAAACACTTGCAGGAGGGGCAGCTAAACTGTATCTTTCAATAAGGGCAGTCTCAGACGGCAGGCCACCGAGGGGGGCTGGGACTTCAATGTCCCCTCCTGGTTTCTTGAGCACTTAAGGGACCAAGGATTGAGCTGAGGGTGGCCCAGCCCTGTCCGCATGGAGGGAACACGGTAATAATCACAACGATTGTAGTATCTGTTCAGTGCTCGCTATTTGCCAAGCACAATACAAAGAGCTGGGGTAGATAATCAAGATAACCAAGTCAAGACACTGTACCTGTCCCAAAAGGGGCTCGTAGTCCGAGTCCCTCATCCCCCTCTCCATCCCCCACTTCTTACCTCCTTCCCTTCCCCACAGCACCTGTATATATGTATATATGTTTGTACAGATTTATTACTCTATTTTACTTGTACATATCTATTCTATTTATTTTATTTTGTTTTAGTATGTTTGGTTTTGTTCTCTGTCTTCCCCTTTTAGACTGTGAGCCCACTGTTGGGTAGGGACTGTCTCTAGATGTTGCCAACTTGGACTTCCCAAGCGCTTAGTACAGTGCTCTGCACACAGTAAGCGCTCAATAAATACGACTGATGATGATGATGATGAATAGGACGGAGAACATTGATGTATTTATTGAGTGCTTACTGTGTACGGCGTACTGCACTAAGCTTTGGCACTGTACCGAACCCCCCGTTTTAAAGATGAGGAATGTAATGGGCAAGGAACGTGTCTACCAACTCTGTTACACTGAACTCTCCCAAGCGCTTAGTAGGGTGCTCTGTAAATGGTAAGCGCTTAACAAACACGACCGACCTGTATATATGTTTGTACATATTTATTACTCTATTTATTTTACTTGTACACATCTATTCTATTTATTTTATTTTGTTAGTATGTTTGGTTTTGTCCTCTGTCTCCCCCTTTCAGACTGCGAGCCCACTGTTGGGTAGGGACCGTCTCTATATGTTGCCAACTTGGACTTCCCAAGCGCTTAGTACAGTGCTCTGCACACAGTAAGCGCTCAATAAATACGATTGATAATAATGATGATGATGTTACACTGAACTCTCCCAAGCGCTAAGTAGGGTGCTCTGTAAATGGTAAGCGCTTAACAGACACGACCGACTGATTCAGGAAACTGAGGCCCAGGGGCTCGCTGCTTCCCAGAGAGGACCCAGAAGGGGAGGGGGGGGCAGGGTGCCACCAGTGGTCCGCCCCTTCCCCTCCTACCCCCTGCCAGGGCTGTAGGCTTGGGCAGTGAAGCAGGGAGGGTGCTGGTGGAACTTGCGGGGTGGTGGCATCCTTACTTACCCTCTTCTTCCTCCCATCCCGGCTCCTCGGTGTGGATGCTCTGCTCCGCCCGCTGCTTCAGGGCGTCCCTCCGGGCTTCCTCCTATACAGAAAGCGAGGCAGGCGGCTATAGAGCACTCGCTGCCCCGTGGGGGGATCTTCCCCCTCCCTGCTCCGCCCTCCTTTGCCCCCCGCACTCCGGGACACCGAGGGCTGAACAGCAAGGCAGGAAACATCCCGGTCCACGGGAAGCCGGCCAGCCGCCGCGGCGCCCAACCTTCCCGCGGGCCCTACCTGCTCCAGTTGGTGCACTCTGTAGAAGTAGCGGTGCCAGAACTCGGAGTGGGACACGGCTGCCGGGACCTGGGACGGGGAGAGAGTAGAGGCGGCTCGGGACGAGGCTGCAGAGTGGCCCGTTATTCCCCAAGGCCCCCCCAGCATCCCAATACCGGGAAAAGGCGGGGGCGGCCCTCCTGCTAGTAGCAGCAGTATTTACTGAGCATCCATTTGGTGCCGTATGCTATATACACTAGGTCCTTGGGAGATCTGGAACAAAATGACCTGCCTCCCGCCCACAAGGAGCTTACGCTCTGCCTGGGGAAGACACGACAATATTTCCAACTCAAATGGTCAGAAAAAAATAATTGAGTGAATGCAGGTTCGTGAGCCTATAGACTGCACACCCTAGGTAGTAAGCTCCTGTCTACTGATTCTATTGCACCTGTACGGTGATCAGAGAAGCAGCGTGGCTCAGTGGAAACAGCACGGGCTTTGGAGTCAGAGGTCATGGGTTCGAATCCTGGCTCCGCCACATGTCTGCTGTGTGACCTTGGGCAAGCCATTTCACTTCTCTGAGCCACAGTTCCCTCATCTGTAAAATGGGGATGAAGACTGGGGGCCCCATGTGGGACAACCTGATCACCCTGTATCCCCCCCCCGCGCTTAGAACAGTGCTTTGCACATAGTAAGCGCTTAACAAATGCCATCATCATCATTATTATTATTATTACCTGCCTAGAGAAAGCACTGTATTGTTACTGTCGTCCCTAGACTGTCAGTTCATTGTGGGCAGGGAACGTGTCTACCAACTTGTACTGTATTCTCCCAAGCGCTTAGTACAGCATTTTGCAGAAAGGGCTCAGTAGATACCACTGATTGAGTGCTGAGTTGGCTGAGGGATGATGCTGGGAAATTAACCAGGGAGAGCTTGTTGAAAAGGGTGGGATTTTAGGCGGAACCACGAAGTGGGGAGAGCTGGTATATATACCTGTATATACGTATATGTTTGTACATATTTATTGCTCTATTTATTTATCTATTTTACTTGTACATATCTATTCTATTTATTTTATTTTGTTAGTATGTTTGGTTTTGTTCTCTGTCTCCCCCTTTTAGACTGTGAGCCCACTATTGGGTAGGGACTGTCTCTATATGTTGCCAAATTGTACTTGCCAAGCGCTTAGTATAGTGCTCTGCACACGGTAAGCGCTCAATAGATACGATTGATGATGATGATGATGGTGGGGGGCGGTCGGCCTGATATGGGGAGGGAGCTGTAAGCCAGGGGAACCCCCGTACGCGAGGGGCCGGAAGCGGGAGGGTTGAGGGTGAGGTCCGGCTCCGTGGTCGGCTTGGGACCAGCCAAGTCCGCAAGTCTGGGGAGGAGCAGGTGTAGGGGGCAGATAGGTAAGGTGGGGCTGGGTGGTGGACAGCCTCCAGCCGACTTTCCTTGGGCAAGCCCTGGCACCGCGCCCTGCCACCCTTGCCGACTTGGCAGCCGAGCGCCCGGTCATCGAGGGTGGGCAGATAAAGGGGGCCTGGGATGTCTCTCCGAAGTCACACTTCCTCCCGAAGGCCTTCGAACCGCCCTCCTCCCCAGTAAATCGCTTATTGAGCGCTTACTGTGTGCCAAGCACTGTACTGAGTGCCTGGGAGAGTACAGTATAACAGAGTTGGTAGGTACCCTCCAACTACCACCCCAGTGCTCCTCCGCCATCTCTGCCCTTATGTAATCCCACCCAGGCCTAGCCCACCTGTACGTCCTCACTTACTCACAGTCTATCACATAACCCAATCTGTACTTCCCAAGCGCTTAGTACAGTGCTCTGACACAGTAAACGCTCAATACGATTGATGATGATGATAAGCCCAAGCTCTTACACTGATCAACTCTTCCTTTTTCTCCCCCGGCCTGCAAATTATTTTGGGGTCTGTCTTTCCCGTTGGACCATAAGCTCCGTGCGGGCAGGGATGGGGTCTACTCCACGGTCCTCTCCCAAGCACTCAATAACGGGCTGGACACATAGACGGTGCTCGTTAAATATTACTGATAGGTTAGATGATCAGTTGGGGTCGGTGCGGTTCATGGCTCCATGCCGGCTGGGGGTGGGTGTGGACAAAGAGGGAAGCCGCCCCCCCCCACCCCCGCCGTGGCCCCACTGTGCTTTCTCCGGAGACCCCCGGCGTTTGTGGTGGGGGGACACGGCCGTGCCGTCTGTGAGGGGTCCGGGGACTGCAGGGGCCCCTCACCATCTTGGTGTAGAGAGCCCGGACGGAGGGGCTGCTGGCCAGCAGCTCGGAGATCTCACCCTTCTTCTCCTCCAAGGCAAACTGGGAGAGCCAAGAATCGAACAGCTCCGGGGGCCCTGCGCCAGACAGCTCCGGCTCAATCCCCGGGAAGGCCGAGGGAGCCGCGGCCCTGGGCGAGACCGCCGGGCTCGGACACCTGGCTTCCTCCCGCTCCCCGGGACGAGACGGAGAGACGGAGAGAGATGGGGAAGTGTGGCGGAGGACTCCGGAGCCACTGGCCTCCGTTTCCCTCGCGGTTTGGGGGACCCTCAACCCCTCTAGCCTCGGAGAGACGGAGCAGGAAGGCGGAGGGGGCGGGGGGGCTGGCACTCTTGGAGAAAAACCAACCCTGGGGACTAAACCCTGGTGCCAATCTGGCCCCCGGAGCCCCTCCTGCCCCTGGCCGGGGGAGATAACGCCACATCAGGCGGCTTGTGGCCAACTTCTCCTCTCCAGTCCTCCTTTTCCCACAGTCCTTGCTCCGTCATCTCCAGACGGCTCTTGCTCCCCGCAAAGGGCCCCCTTCCACCCCAAACCCCCAAGTCAGCCCTCTGGCCCCCGTCCCTCCGCTGAGGGCCTGGCATCTCACCGTCTGGCTCGTTACAATAGGTGGCAGGGTCCGACTGCAGGCTGTAGAGACGGGCCTGGGCGGAACACATGGGAGGGAGGGAGGGAAGGGAGGTGAGACTCCTCGGCAGAGACCGGGAGGTGAGGGCGTTTCGGGACGTGGTGGGGTCCCGCTGGGGGCCACCGGCCGCTCACCTTGGTGCTGTCGTACGGCTCGGCTGTCCCGGAAGGGGTGCCCATCAGGGTGATGACGTCACAGTCGATGGTCTTGTCCGGCGACGGGGCGAAGGTGTCCGAGATGACTCCGAGGAAGTCAGACAGGCCCTTCTTCATTTTCTCCGTCGCCCCCGAAGAGCCTTCCGTCTTTTCGGGGCCCGGGGCGGGCGGCGGCGGAGAAGGAGGGGATGGAGAAGGGGTGCCAGAGTTTACGGCCTAGTTTCAAGTTGGGATTCTGGGAGGCGTCATAAATAGCCCGTAATTGATTTCACCGCCTTTCTCCCCAGCTTGAATGTAAGCTCCTGGAGGGTAGGGATTGTGACATTCCAAGAGAGGAACTGTGGCCTAGTAGTGGCACAGGCCCCAGGTGTTCTAATCCCAGCTCTGCCACTTGCCTGCCGTGTGACCTAGCGGGGGCTGAGAGAGTCAGGAGATCTGGGCTGATTAATTAATTAATTAATAATGGCATTTGTTAAGCGCTTACTATGTGCAAAGCACTGTTCTAGGCGCTGGGGGGGGGATACAAGGTGATCAAGTTGTCCCACATGGGGCTCACAGTCTTAATCTCCATTTTACAGATGGAGTAACGGAGGCTCAGAGAAGTTAAGTGGCTTGCCCAAGGTCACAGAGCAGACATGTGGCAGAGCTGGAATTTGAACCCATGCCCTCTGACTCTTTCCACTGAGCCACGCTGCTTAGATTAGGGTTCTAATCTTAGCTCCGCACTTGCTTGCCGTGTCACCTTGGGCAAGCCACTTAACTCGTCCGTGCCTTATGTTGGACAGTGACTGCGTCTGATCTGGTGACATTGGCTCTACCCCCAACATTAAGCACAGTGCTTGGCATATTTAAAGCACTTAACAGCTACCCCAGTTATTATTATTATTATTTTATTATTACTCTTAGCACATCACTTACGTATATATCTATAACTTTATCCTAATGTGCCTCACCCTCTAGACTGCAAGCTTGATGTAGGCAGGGAATGTGTCTTTTCATTGTTATTGCTTCCAAGCGCTCAGTACAGTGCTCTGCACACAGCAGGCTCTCAATACACACGACTGAATGAATACTGGGAATTCAAAATACCACCGAGCATCAGCAGGAGGAAATGAACCAGAGAAAAAGAGCAGCAAAGGGCTGCCAAGCAAAAATAATCAGATAGCAAGGAACCGAGGACTTGAGTTTCAGAGTTGCCCGATCTGCCGGCTTCAGTTTCGCTCGGCTCCCCGGGGTGTGTCTGTCTCTCTCCCTCCCTCTCTCCCCCCGCGCTCCCTCCCCGCCAAGGAGAGCCGCCGTCGGGCCGGTGAAGGGCCAAGGATACTCACGGCCAGTTTCTCCTTGACCACGCTGGCCGTGGCGGCGATGGTACAGGCCGTGTCATGTTGTACTACTTGGGTGAACTCTGTCAGGTCCCGCTTCATGAACTCCAGTGCTTCTGTGGACTACGCGGAGAGATGCTTCTGTGAGCATCCCGGTCCCTTCCCTGTGGACCGGTGGCAACTTCCCTAACCCTCCACCTTACCCTGGATTCCTTCCCACTCATTCACCTCCCCCAATTCTTCTCAGGAACCCCTTGCATTTATACATATACATATATGTATATATGTTTGTACATATTTATTACTCTATTTATTTTACTTGTACATATCTATTCTATTTATTTCATTTTGTTAGTATGTTTGGTTTTGTTCTCTGTCTCCCCCCTTTTAGACTGTGAGCCCACTGGTGGGTAGGGACTGTCTCTATATGTTGCCAATTTGTACTTCCCAAGCGCTTAGTACAGTGCTCTGCACATAGTAAGCGCTCAATAAATACGATTGATGAGGATGATGATGATGATTCTCCGGGATTTGACCACCTCCTAGACTCTGGCCCCTCAGGCTCAGAGCCAAGGGTGGACGAGATGGATGGGAAACCAGGCACGTTCGTTCATTCAATCGTATTTCTTGAGTGTTCACTGTGTGCGAAGCATTGTACTAGGCGCTTGGGAGAGTATAACACAACAACAGACAGACACATTCCCCGCCCACAACGAGCTCACAGTCTAGAGGGAGAGTTTATGGCACACTGGAGCGAGGGGGAGTCGAACTATGTGAATGTGAAGTATCAGAGATGTTTTACGGGGGACTCCCGAGATGCCGCCTTCTCGTCCTGAGCGCGGGGGTGAAAACGGGGTACGGATGAGGGGGAAGGGGCGGGGACCGGGAGGGGAGAGGCTTTGGAGAGGTTTTATCAGGGACACGTGATCAGGTGTTTTTCAAGAGACTCAGGCATGAGGAAATTGGCTCAAATTACCACAAGTGTGAGGTGGGAGAGGCCTCTTTTGGAGACTGTTGATTCGGGAGGCAGCATAGCCTAGTGGAAAGAAGTCCAGGCCCAGGAGCCAGAGGATCTTGGTTCTGATCCCAGCTCTGCCACTTGTCTATTCTATTTATTTTATTCTGTTAATATGGTTGGTTTTGTTCTCTGTCTCCCCCTTCCAGACTGTGAGCCCACTGTTGGGTAGGGACTGTCTCTATATGTTGCCAACTTGGACTTCCCTAGTGCTTAGTACAGTGCTCTGCACACAGTAAGCGCTCAAGAAATATGACTGATTGGCTATTGTGTGACCCAGGCAAGCCACTTCACTTCTATGGGCTTCAGCTTCCTCATCTGTAAAGCGAAGATTAAATCCTCCTCTCTCCTACCTAGACTGGGAGTCCCATGCAGGGCAGGGACTGTGTCCAACCTGATAACTCTGGATCTACCCCAGTGCTTAGAACAGTGTTTGGCACACAGTGAACACTTGAATACCATAATCATCATCATCATCATCATCAATCGTATTTATTGAGCGCTTACTGTGTGCAGAGCACTGTACTAAGCGCTTGGGAAGTACAAGTTGGCAACATATAGAGACAGTCCCTACCCAGCATCATCATCAATCGTATTTATTGAGCGCTTACTGTGTGCAGAGCACTGTACTAAGCGCTTGGGAAGTACAAGTTGGCAACACATAGAGACAGTCCCTAACCAGCAGTGGGCTCACAGTCTAAAAGGGGGAGACAGAGAACAAAACCAAACATACTAACAAAATAAAATAAATAGAATAGATATGTACAAGTAAAATAGAGTAGTAAATATGTACAAACATATATACATAATCATAATATATACATAATCATCATCAACTGTGAAGTTCTCCCTCCCCCAGTAGACTGTAAGCTGCTTGAGGGCAAGTCTTGCTTGCTCCTCAGTTCCCATGCTCTGCTTGGTGGTTAAAATGGACTAATTATAATAATAATAATGGTATTTGTTAAGTGCTTACTATGTGCCTAGCACTGCTCAAGGCTATTGGGTTGTCCCACATGGGGCTCACAGTCTTAATCCTCATTTGACAGATGAGGGAACTGAAGCACAGAGAAGTGACTTGCCCAAAGTCACCCAGCTGACAAGTGGCGGAGCCGGGATTAGAACCCACGACCTCTGACTCCCGAGCCCGTACTCTTTCCACTAAGCCACGCTGCTTCTCATGCTGATAGACGGATGGAAAGGGAAGAAGTTCCCGAAGAACAGGATAAGCGGACGCCGGAACAGGTTCCCGAGGGAGGATGTGGTATCTCCCTCCTCGGAGTCCTGCCCCGGCTGATTCAGACATTCATAAATACGATTGATTGATTGATTGATTGATTGATTCACCCGCCAGACGCAGGGGCTGGGCCGGATGACCTCCTAACGTTCCTTCCAGCTTCAGGATTCCTCGACCGGCAAAACCGTGACTCTTCCGACTCAACCTCCACGAAACGGGCCGAAAGCTACTTCATCACCCCGCCTTCTGCTCCTTCCACAAGACGCAGAGAGTCAGCCTCCTCGGGCGGTCGAACGCCCTTTCTAAAAGCTCACAAAGTCCTCAAAAGTGGAATCTGGGGGGTGGTTGAAAAGTTGCACACAGAAGCTATCTGCCACAGGTCCAGAAAAGGAGAGAGCTACTCAAACTTACTGGGCCAATCGCAATCTGCTGAAATCATCATCAATCGTATTTACTGAGCGCTTACTATGTGCAGAGCACTGTACTAAGCGCTTGGGAAGTACAAATTGGCAACATATAGAGACAGTCCCTACCCAACAGTGGGCTCACAGTCTAAAATCACTCAGTGGGTTAAGCCTGGGAGACAGAAGGACTTGAGTTCTAATCCCGATTCCGCCACTTTTCGATTGTGCGACTTCACTTCTCTATGCCTCGGCTATTTCACCTATAAAATGAACCTCCTTTGGGCCATGGACCGTATCCAAAATAATTAGCTTGTACCTAGCCCAGCGTTTAGAACAATGCCTGGCACACAGGAAGCGCTTCAGAGACGCCATAAAAAGAATCTATTAAAGGAGTCAAAACGGCGTCGCTTCGGCTTCAAGGACATTCTTGAGCATCTCGCTGGGGCTTCGACCTGTATTACCTGTCTTTAACGAGCATCCACCATGACCTGCATCTCTGGTGCGACCTAAACAATAATTAACTTCAGGGCAACTAGAAAGCATTGCTTTTTACAGATTTACCTGGGATTCAATTAGCTGGGAAACTCTTTCCAAACACCATCTCTCGAGCAAAGCGCAACCGGTAAAACGGGTAAAGTCCCCGGATGAAGTTCACCCAAACTTCAGTTCCACCGTGTTGCGGGGAAGAGGGGCCCGGCCAAGGGAAGAAAGCCACCCGACCTTGCGTCCCTTCATCCCACGCTTACCTTCTCCTTAACAGTTTGGTAGCTCTGTTGCAGCCAGCTTCTCCACCACCCTCCGTCTTCCCTGTTACGGGACAAACACACCAAGCGGAAAATGTGAATTTCACGCTCCGAACTGACAGCGCGGGGCCCGCGGCAGACGGACGAAGTAATGGAAGTGTCACCGAGGGCCAAGACTCGGCAAAAACCTTTCGGCTCGCCCCTCGGCCCCTGCCCGTTCATTCGTTCATTCAATCGTATTTATTGAGCGCTTACTGGGTGCAGAGCACTGGGCTAAGCGCTCGGGAAGTCCAAGTTGGTGACATACAGTGCTCTGCACATAGTAAGCGCTCAATAAATACGATTGATAATATAGAGACGGTCCCTCCCCAACAACGGGCTCACAGTCTAGAAGGGGGAAACAGACAACGAAAAAAAAACACGTGGACAGGTGTCAAGTCGTCAGAACAAATAGAAAGAAAGCTAGATGCACATCGTTAACAAAATAAATAGAATAGGAAATATGGACAAGTAAAATAAATGGAGTAATAAATCTATACAAACATATATACAGGTGCTGTGGGGAGGGGAAGGAGGTAGGGCCGGGGGGAGGAGTACATTTCTATCCTATTTATTTTATTTTGTTGGTATGTTTGGTTTTGTTCTCTGTCTCCCCCTTTTAGACTGTGAGCCCGCTGTTGGGTAGGGACTGTCTCTATGTGTTGCCAATTTGTACTTCCCAAGCGCTTAGTACAATGCTCTGCACATAGTAAGCGCTCAATAAACACGATTGATTGATTGATTGATTGAGGAGGAGAGGAAAAAGGGGGCTCAGTCTGGGAATGTGTAGATAGCTCTAATTCTATTTATTCTGATGGTTTTGACACCCGTCTACTTGCTTTGTATTGTTGTCTGTCTCCCCCTTCATCATCATCATCAATCGTATTTATTGAGCGCTTACTATGTGCAAAGCACTGTGCTAAGCGCTTGGGAAGTACAAACTGGCAACATATAGAGACAGTCCCTTGGACTGTGAGCCCGTTGTTGGGTAGGGACCGTCTCTACCTGTTGCCGATTTGTGCTTCCCAAGCGCTTAGTCCAGTGCTCTGCACACAGTAAACGCTCAATAAATACGACTGAATGAATGCCTCTTTTTTTAACCCTTCTGCTGCCCCTTCCCCGTCGCCCCCCGAGGCCCCTTCGGGCCTACTCTCCCCAGCGTGGTCTAGCGGAACGAGCTGGGGCTTTGGACTTCCCAAGCGCTTAGTACAGTGCTCTGCACACAGTAAGCGCTCAATAAGTACGACTGATTGATTGATTTGGAGTCGGAGGTCATGAGTTCAAATCCCGGCTCCGCCACTTGTCAGCTGTGTGACTCTGGGCAAGCCGCTTCACTTCTCTGGGCCTCAGTGACCTCATCTGTGAAATGGGGATGGAGACTGTGAGCCCCCCGTGGGACAACCTGATTCACTCATTCATTCAATCGTATTTATTGAGCGCTTACTGGGTGCAGAGCACTGGACTAAGCGCTTGGGAAGTCCAAGTTGCAACATCTAGAGACGGTCCCTACCCAACAGCGGGCTCACAGTCTAGAAGGGGGAGACGGACAACAAAACCAAACCTATTAACAAAATAAAATAAATGGAATAGTAAATATGTACAAGTAAAATGGAGTAATAAATCTGTACGAACACATAGAGAGGCAGCGTGGCTTCGTGGAAAGAGCACGGGCTTTGGAGTCAGAGGTCATGGGTTCAAATCCCGGCTCCACCAACTTTTAGCTGTGTGACTTTGGGCGAGTCACTTCACTTCTCTGGGCCTCAGTTCCCTCATTTGGAAAATGGGGAGGAAGACTGTGAGCCCCTCGTGGGACAACCCGATCACCTTGTAACCTCCCCGGCGCTTAGACCAGCGCTTTGCACATAGTAAGCGCTTAATAAATGCCATTATTATTATTATTATTCTCTGTGCCTCAGTTCCCTCACCTGTAAAATGGGGATGAAGACTGTGAGCCCCCCGTGGGACAACCCGATCACCTTGTAACCTCCCCGGCGCTGAGAACAGCGCTTTGCACGTAGTAAGCGCTTAATAAATGCCATTATTATTATAATTATTCTCTGTGCCTCAGTTCCCTCACCTGTAAAATGGGGATGAAGACTGTGAGCCCCCCGTGGGACAACCCGATCACCTTGTAACCTCCCCGGCGCTTAGAACAGCGCTTGGCACATAGTAAGCGCTTAATAAATGCCATTATTATTATTATTATTCTCTGTGCCTCAGTTCCCTCACCTGTAAAATGGGGATGAAGACTGTGAGCCCCCCGTGGGACAACCTGATCACCTTGTAACCTCCCCAGCGCTTAGACCAGTGCTTTGCACATAGTAAGCGCTTAATAAATGCCATTATTATTATTATTACTCTCTTTGCCTCAGTTCCCTCATCTGTCAAATGGGGATGAAGACTGTGAGCCCCCTGTGGGACAACCTGATCACCTTGTAACCTCCCCAGCGCTTAGACCAGTGCTTTGCACATAGTAAGCGCTTAATAAATGCCATTATTATTATTATTACTCTCTGTGCCTCAGTTCCCTCATCTGTAAAATGGGGATGATGACTGTGAGCCCCCCGTGGGACAACCCGATCACCTTGTAACCTCCCCGGCGCTTAGAACAGCGCTTTGCACATAGTAAGCGCTTAATAAATGCCATTATTATTATAATTATTCTCTGTGCCTCAGTTCCCTCACCTGTAAAATGGGGATGAAGACTGTGAGCCCCCCGTGGGACAACCCGATCACCTTGTAACCTCCCCGGCGCTTAGAACAGCGCTTTGCACATAGTAAGCGCTTAATAAAAGCCATTACTATTATTATTATTCTCTGTGCCTCAGTTCCCTCATCTGTAAAATGGGGGTGAAGACTGTGAGCCCCCCGTGGGACAACCCGATCACCTTGTAACCTCCCCGGCGCTTAGACCAGCGCTTTGCACATAGTAAGCGCTTAATAAATGCCATTATTATTATTATTATTCTCTGTGCCTCAGTTCCCTCACCTGTAAAATGGGGATGAAGACTGTGAGCCCCCCGTGGGACAACCCGATCACCTTGTAACCTCCCCGGCGCTTAGAACAGCGCTTCGCACATAGTAAGCGCTTAATGAAAGCCATTATTATTATTATTATTCTCTGTGCCTCAGTTCCCTCATCTGTAAAATGGGGATGATGACTGTGAGCCCCCCGTGGGACAACCTGATCACCTTGTGACCTCCCCGGCGCTTAGAACAGCGCTTTGCACAGAGTAAGCGCTTAGTAAACATCATTATTATTATTATTATTATTAAGGAGGGGGGGCGGGGGGGAGGGGGAGAGGCAGGGGGTGATGAGGTAACGTCCCCAGCGCTTAGAGCAGTGCTCGGCACATAGTGAGCGCTTCCGAACACTGCCGTCCTTATTCCCGCTGTCCCCCCGCCCCCCCCCCCCAGCGCTGTCGGTGGCATCGGTTGATGTCCGGCCGTCGCCCCCTCCCCGCGCCCGTTTACCGCTCTCTCTCATTCATTCATTCATTCATTCATTCATTCAGTCGTATTTACTGAGCGCAGAGCACTGTACTGGGCGCCCCCCGCCCAGCCCCCCAGGCCCGCCGCCAGTAGGCCGCGCTCACCCTTCCGCCATCTTGGCCGCCGCATGACATCACCACTATTTACTGACCTTTGACCCCCTCCACAGCCCCGCCCACGCCGCCCGTCTATCACAGCCCCCGCCCTCCGCCTATCACAGCCCCCGCCTACACTCTCCGCCAATCACAGCCCCGCCCACACTCTCCACCTATCACAGCCCCCGCCCACACTCTCCGCCAATCACAGCCCCGCCCACACTCTCCGCCTATCACAGCCCCCGCCCTCCGCCTATCACAGGCCCCGCCCACACTCTCCGCCTATCACAGCCCCCGGCCTACACTCTCCACCTATCACAGCCCCGCCCACACTCTCCGCCTATCACAGCCCGCGCCCACACTCTCCGCCTATCACAGCCCCCGCCTACACTCTCCACCTATCACAGCCCCGCCCACACTCTCCGCCTATCACAGCCCACGGCCAAACTCATCATCATCAATCATCAATAATCGTATTTATTGAGCGCTTACTATGTGCACAGCACTGTACTAAGCGCTTGGGAAGTACAAATTGGCAACACATAGAGACAGTCCCTACCCAACAGTGGGCTCACAGTCTAAAAGGGGGAGACAGAGAACAAAACCAAACATACTAACAAAATAAAATAGAATAGATATGTACAAGTAAAATAAATAAATAAATAGAGTAATAAATATGTACAACCATATATACATATATACAGGTGCTGTGGGGAAGGGAAGGAGGTAAGATGGGGGGATGGAGAGGGGGACGAGGGGGAGAGGAAGGAACGGGCTCGGTCTGGGAAGGCCTCCTGGAGGAGGTGAGCTCTCAGCAGGGCCTTGAAGGGAGGAAGAAAGCTAGCTTGGCGGATGGGCAGAGGGAGGGCATTCCAGGCCCGGGGGAATGCCTATCACATTCTGCCTATCTCTCTGCCTATCACATGCCCCGCCCACACCGCCCACCTATCACATGGCCCGCCCACACCCTCCACCTATCACAGGCCCCGGCCACACTCTCCGCCTATCACAAGCTCCGCCCACAATCTCCGCCTATCACCGGCCCCACACTCACTCTCCACCTATCACAGCCCCCGCCCCCGCCCTCCGCCTATGACAGCCCCCGCCCACACCTCCCCCATCACAAGCCCCGCCCACAATCTCCGCCTATCACCGGCCCCGCCCACACTGCCCACCTATCACAGCCCTCGCCCCGCCCTCCGCCTATCACAGGCCCCGCCCACACCTCCCGCCTATCACAAATCCCGCCCACACCGCCCGCCTATTACGGCCCCCGCCCACACTCTCCGCCTATCACAGCCCCGCCTACACCCTCCGCCTATTATACGATTAAATGAATGAATGAACGAATGAATTCAATCGTATTTATTGAGCGCTTACTGTGTGCAGAGCACTGTACTAATTATCTATCATAGGCCCCGCCCACATTCTCTGCCCATCAGCGGGCCCGCCCACCCTCTCCACCTATCACAGCCCCCGCCCACACTCTCCGCCTATCACAGCCCCGCCTACACCCTCCGCCTATTACCGGCCCCGCCCACACGCTCCGCCTATCACAGGCCCCGCCCACACCGGCCGCCTATTCATTCATTCAATCGTATTTATTGAGCGCTTACTGTGTGCAGAGCACTGTACTAAGCGCTTGGGAAGTACAAGTTGGCAACATCTAGAGACGGTCCCTACCCAACAGTGGGCTCACAGTCTAGAAGGGGGAGACGGACAACAAAACAAAACATATTAACAAAATAAAATAAATAGAATAAATATGTACAAATAAAATAAATAAATAGAGTAATAAATACGTACGAACATATATCACAGGCCCCTCCCACACCCTCCGCCCATCACTGGCCCTGCCCACACCCTCCACCTATCACAGGCCCCGCCCCCACTCTCCACCTATCACAGCCCCCGCCTAAACTCTCAGCCTATCACAGGCCCCGCCCAATCCTCCGCCTAACACAAGCCCCGCCCACACCGCCCATCTATCATAGGCCCCCTCCACTTACCACAGGCCCCGCCCACACCCTCCGCCTATCACAGGCCCCCCACACCACCCGTCTATCAATCAATCAATCAATCAATCAATCGTATTTATTGAGCGGTTACTGTGTGCAAAGCACTGTACTAAGCGCTTGGGAAGTACAAGTTGACAACATATAGAGACAGTCCCTACCCAACAGTGGGCTCACAGTCTAGAAGGGGGAGACAGAGAACAAAACCAAACATATTAACAAAATAAAATAAATAGAATAGATATGTACAAGTAAAATAAATAACTATCATAGGCCCCGTCCACACTCTCCACCTATCACAGGCCCTGCCCACATTCTCCGCCTATCACAGGGGAAGCAGCGCGCCTCAGTGGAAAGAGTCCGGGCTCTGAAGTCGGAGGTCATGGGTTCAAATTCCGACTCTGCCAATTGTCGGCTGTGTGACTTTGGGCAAATCACTTCACTTCTCTGGGCCTCAGTTCCCTCATCTGTAAAATGGGGCTGAAGACTGTGAGCCCCACGTGGGACAACCTGATCACCTTGTAACCTCCCCAGCGCTTAGAACAGTGCTTTGCACATAGTAAGCGCTTAATAAATGCCATCATTATTATTATCACAGACCCTGCCCACATTCTCCGCCTATCACAGGTCCCCCCACACCACCCGTTCATTCATTCATGAACCTGTATATTTGTTTGTACGTATTTATTCCTCTATTTATTCATTATACTTGTACATATTTATTCTATTTGTTTTATTCTGTTAATATGTTTTGTTTTGTTCTCTGTCTCCCCCTTCTAGACTGTGAGCCCACTGTTGGGTAGGGACCGTCTCTAGATGTTGCCAACTTGGACTTTCCAAGCGCTTAGTACAGTGCTCTGCACACAGTAAGCGCCCACTAAATACGATTGAATGAATGAACGAATGAATTCAATCGTATTTATTGAGCGCTTACTGTGTGCAGAGCACTGTGCCAATTGTCTATCATAGGCCCCGCCCACACTCTCCGCCTATCACAGCCCCCGCCCTTCTTTTAATCACCGCCCCAAGACGCGCGCATGCGCAAGAACACGATCGCGCCTTCTCAGCCATTTCCCGCTCGCCGCTACCAACCGCCCCTGAAAGAACGTCGTTCTTTCTACGGCGGCCGCTGAGGGCCAAAAGTCCCCCAGGCTCAGCAGCGCGGAGTGACGGAGCACGCGGACACTAGAGGGCTCCACCGAGCCGGGCCGGATGGCCAGGGGAGCGAGGGGAAGCGGAGGCCAAGATGGAGGCTGCACCATTGGATTTTAATTCATTAATTAGGGAACTTTTTCCGCGCTTACGACGTGCCAAGCACTGCTCCAAGCGCTGGGGTGGTATGAGTTAATCAGGTTGGACACAATCCCTGTCCCAAATGGGGCTCTCGCTCTTAACCCCCATTTTTTGTAGATGAGGTAAATAGAGGCCCAGAGTAGTGATGTAGCTTGCCTAAGGTAAATTGAGGCCCAGAGTAGTGATGTAGCTTGCCCAAGGTAAATTGAGGCCCAGAGTAGTGATGTAGCTTGCCCAAGGTAAATTGAGGCCCAGATTAGTGATGTAGCTTGCCCAATGTTCTGGAAGTTAGAAAGAGTGGACCTTGACACCCAAGCCCAAGACGGTGGGAGGAGGGTCCCTACTGCCACCTTGGGCAAGTCACTCGGGCAAGTTAATATTAATAATAATAATAATGACAGACAGTATTATAAGTAAATAAAGATTGTATCTGGCACACCGTAAGTGCTTAACAAATACCATAATTATTATAAGTGCTGTGGGGCTGGAAGAGGGGGATGAATAAAGTGTCCCAGGTTTCTTAGTGGTAGGACCACGTTCACCCCCTCCGCTCCCACCATTCTGTTCTGCTTCTGGTCCCCTCCATTCATTCAATCGTATTTATTGAGCGCTTACTGTGTGCAGAGCACTGTACTAAGCGCTTGGGAAGTACAAATTGGCAACATATAGAGACGGTCCCCATGCATTCATATTTATTGAGCACCTACTGTGTGCAGAGCACTGTACTAAGCGCTTGGGAAGTACAAGTCAGCCACATATAGAGAAGGTCCCTGCCCACAGCACCTGTATACTTGGGCAAGTCACTTCACTTCTCAGAGCCTCAGTTCCCTCATCTGTAAACTGGGGATTAAGACTGTGAGCCCCCCGTGGGACAACTTGATCACCTTGTATCCCCCCCAGCACTTAGAACAGTGCTTTGCACATAGTAAGCGCTTAACAAATGCCATCATTATTATTATTATTATGTATACTGTATATACCTGTATATACACCTGTATATATGTTTGTATGTATTTATTACTCTATTTTATTTGTACATATTCTATTTATTTTATTTTGTTAATAGGTTTTGTTTTGTTCTCTGTCTCCCCCTTCTAGACTGTGAGCCCGCTGTTGGGTAGGGACCATCTCTAGATTTTACCAACTTGGACTTCCCAAGCGCTTAGTACAGTGCTCTGCACTCACTAAGCGCTCAATAAATACGAGTGAATAAATGAATGAATAAATACGATTGAGTTTTACGGTTTTGTTTTGTTGTCTATCTCCCCCTTCTAGACTGTGAGCCCACTGTTGGGTAGGGACTGTCTCTACATGTTGCCAGCTTGTACTTCCCAAGCGCTTAGCACAGTGCTCTGCACACAGTAAGCGCTCAATAAATACGATTGATTGATTTTAGACTGTGAGCCCACTGTTGGGTAGGGACCGTCTCTACATGTTGCCAACTTGTACTTCCCAAGCGCTTAGCACAGTGCTCTGCACACAGTAAGCGCTCAATAAATACGATTGATTGATTTTAGACTGTGAGCCCACTGTTGGGTAGGGACTGTCTCTACATGTTGCCAACTTGTACTTCCCAAGCGCTTAGCGCAGTGCTCTGCACACAGTAAGCGCTCAATAAATACGATTGATTGATGACTGATTGATTGATTGAATGAATGAGTCCTCCCCGCAAGGCGGACAGCGCGAACTACACCTCCCAGCAGGCCTCGCGGCCCTCCGGGCCCCCTCGGCCCCCTGGGACCTGTAGTCCTCCCGCGCGAGGCGGAGGGCGTGGACTACAACTCCCAGCGGGCCTCGCGAGGCGGGGTGGGCGGGGATTGAGCGCGTCCCCGCCCCCTGGAGGCCGGGGCGCCTTGTGATTGGCTGCCTTCGGTGGGCGGGGCGCACGCGCGGGGGTCGGGCCGGCTGCGGCGCGGCAGAAAGGTGAGCCCACCTCGGCGCCGCTGCGCCCCCTGGCGGGGGGCGGCGGGCTGCGCAGGGATGCCCAGCGGGCCGTGATGCCCAGTGGGTGGAGATGCCCGGTGTTGGTGGGGGCAGGGAGAGAGTGGGAGGGGGCTTGGAGGGCAGGCCGAACCCGGGCCTGGGGGTCAGGAGGTCAAGGGGGCCCCCTCCAACCTCCCCCACCTGTCAGCTGGGTGACTTTGGGCCAGTCACTTGACTTCTCTGTGATACTTGGACATAATCAATCAATCAATCAATCAATCATCAATCAATCGTATTTATTGAGCGCTTACTGTGTGCAGAGCACTGTACTAAGCGCTTGGGAATTCCAAGTTGGCAACATATAGTCCCTACCCAAGAGTGGGCTCACAGTCTAGAAGGGGGAGACACGCTTGCCATTCTATTTATTTTATATTCTTAATATGTTTTGCTTTGTTGTCTGTCTCCCCCTTCTAGACTCTATATAAGAATAATAGGAATGGTATTTGTTAATAATAATGGCGTTTGTTAAGCGCTTACTATGTGCAAAGCGCTGTTCTAAGCGCTGGGGAGGCTACAAGGTGATGATGATGATGATGGCATTTGTTAAGCGCTTACTATGTGCAAAGCACTGTAGGTTGTCCCACGGGGGGCTCACAGTCAAGCCCCATTTTACAGACGAGGTAACTGAGGATCAGAGAAAAGAAGTGACTTAATAATAATAATAGTGGCCTTTGTTAAGCGCTTACTGTGTGCAAAGCACTGGGCTCACAGGCTTCATCCCTATTTGACAGATGAGGGAACCGAGGCCCAGAGAAGTGAAGTGACTTGACCAAAGTCACCCAGCTGGAAAGTGAGGAAGGCGGGATTAGAATCCACTACTTCTGACTCCCAACCCCAGGGTCTTCACGCTCAGCCATGCCGCGTCAGTTACCTCGTCTGGAAAATGGGGATAATAATAATGATGGCATTTATTCAGCGCTTACTACCTGCAAAGCACTGTTCTAAGCGCTGGGGAGGTTACAAGGTGATCAGGTTGTCCCACAGGGGGCTCACAGTCTTCATCCCCATTTTACAGATGAGGGAACTGAGGCCCAGAGAAGTGAAGTGACTTGCCCAATTGGCTGACAATTGTTGGAGCCGGGATTTGAACCCATGACCTCTGACTCCAAAGCCCGGGCTCTTTCCACTGAGCCACACTGTGAAGCCCGTGAGCCCCACATGGGACCACCTGATGACCGTATATCTCCCTCAGCGCTTAGAACAGTGCTTGTCACATAGTACAGTGTACATAGTACATGTATCACATGTCATACAGCTTGTCACGCTGCTTGTCACGAGAAGCAGCGTGGCTCAATGGAAAGAGCCCGGGCTTTGGAGTCAGAAGTCATGGGTTCGAATCCCGGCTCTGCCAATTGTCAGCTGTGTGACTTTGGGCAAGTCACTTCTTTGGGCCTCAGCTCCCTCATCTGTAAAATGGGGATTAAGACTGTCAGCCCCCTGTGGGACAACCTGATCGCCTTGTAACCTCCCCAGCGCTTAGAACAGTGCTTTGCACATAGTAAGCGCTTAATAAATGCCATTATTATTATTATAGTAGGCAATTAACAAATCCCGGAATTATTACTATTATTCTCTGGGCCTCAGTTACCATATCTGAAAAATGGGGATTAAGACTGTGAGCCCCACGTGGGACAGGGACTGTGTCATCATCATCATCATCAATCGTATTTATTGAGCGCTTACTGTGTGCAGAGCACTGTACTAAGCGCTTGGGAAGTACAAATTGGCAACATATAGAGACAGTCGCTACCCAACAGTGGGCTCACAGTCTAAAAGGGGGAGACAGAGAACAAAATGAAACATACTAACAAAATAAAAATGTCCAACCCAATTTGCTTGTATCCACCCCAGCGCTTAGTCCAGTGCTTGGCACATAGTAAGCGCTTAAATGCCACCATCATTATTACATGCCCCCCGGACTCCAGTGGGGAGCTCTGAGTCGAACCCTTCGAGGGACCCTCCTCCCCTCTCCCATCCCTGCCCTTGCCAGGAGGCGCGTGCCCACCCCGCACGGTGCCCACCTGGGCTCCCTCCGTGTGCCCCCTCAGTTGTCCATGCCCCGGCCTGGAGCTCGCTGGGGGCAGGTGATGTAGAGGCCTCCCCCGAGCGCTGAGTACAGTGCTCTGCAAAAAGTAAGCGCCCAATAAATACCATGGATTGATTTGAGTTGGAAAGCGCGATGCCAGGCTGGTGGCAGGGCTGAGCGGCTTCCAGGGGGGCAAGGAAGGGGACCCTCCACCACCACCATCTTTGGACCCGTTCGCTTCTTGCTTCTGACCCGGGGGATAATAATAATAATAATAATGGCATTTATTAAGCGCTTACTATGTGCAGAGCACTGTTCTAAGCGCTGGGGAGGTTACAGGTTGTCCCACGGGGGGCTCACAGTCTTCATCCCCATTTTCCAGATGAGGTAACGGAGGCCCAGAGAAGTGAAGTGACTCGCCCAAAGTCACACAGCTGACAAGTTAATATGTTTGGTTTCGTCGTCTGTCTCCCCCTTCTAGACTGTGAGCCCGCTGTTGGGTAGGGATCGTCTGTATACGTTGCCAACTTGTACTTCCCAAGCGCTTAGTCCAGTGCTCTGCAAACAGGAAGCGCTCAATAAATACGATTGAATGAATGAATGAATTGGCGGAGCTGGGATTTGAACCCATGACCTCTGACTCTGAAGCCCGGGCTCTTTCCACTGAGCCGCACTGGACCTTCAGGTGAACTAATGGTATTTGTTAAGCGCTTTTTATATTGTGTGCCACCCTGTTAATTCCCTCCCAGCTCCGCCACTTTTCTGCTGTGTGACCTTGGATAAGTCACTTCACTTCTCAGGGCCTCAGTTACCTCTTCCGTAAAATGGGGATTAGGAGCGTGAGCCCCATGTGGGACGGGGACTGTGTTCAACCTGCTTAGCTCATATCTACCCCAGCGCTTGGTGCAGTGCCTAGCACATAGTAAATGCTTAACATAATATTAATAATAATAATTGTTCTTATTGCTCTCTCTGCCCCAAGCACCTCCCCAACTTTGTGGCAGATACACGATAAACAGGTCAGATGAAATGGGAAGCAGCGTGGCTCAGTGGAAAGAGCCCGGGCTTTGGAGTCAGAGGTCATGGGTTCCAATCCCGGCTCTGCCAGTTGTCAGCTGTGTGACTTCGGGCAAGTCACTTCACTTCTCTGGGCCTCAGTTCCCTCATCTGGGAAATGGGGATTAAGACTGTGAGCCCCCCCGTGGGACAACCTGATCACCTTGTAACCTCCCAGATGAACTGGGAAGCAGCGTGGCTCAGTGGAAAGAGCCCGGGCTTTGGAGTCAGAGGTCATGGGTTCCAATCCCGGCTCTGCCAGTTGTCAGCTGTGTGACTTTGGGCAAGTCACTTCACTTCTCTGGGCCTCGGTTACCTCATCTGGGAAATGGGGATTAAGACTGTGAGCCCCCCGTGGGACAACCTGATCACCTTGTAACCTCCCCAGCGCTTAGAACAGTGCTTGGCACATAGTAAGCACTTAATAAATGTTATTATAAAAAAAAATACCATCCCTGTCCCACATAAGCCTCACCGACAAGGTAGCGAGGAATTAACCTCCGTTTTACAGATGAGGAAAGTGGCCCAGTGAAGCGACTTGCCTAAGGTGACAGCAGAGGCAAGGGGAAGAGTGGAATTTGAACCCAGCTCCTTTGACTACTGGGCCGTTGCGCTTCCCACCAGGCCACACTGCTTCTCCAAGGATTTGCTGGCCCGGCTGCCTTCGCCTGCCAAAGTCCTAGCCGGTTTAACTGGAGAATCGGGTGTCTAATTAAGGCAGACAAACGTAAGGTTTGGAAAGGTTTCCCCACTTTTAGACTGTGAGCCCACTGTTGGGTAGGGACCGTCTCTATATGTTGCCAACTTGTCCTTCCCAAGCGCTTAGTACAGTGCTCTGCACACAGTAAGTGCTCAATAAATATGATTGATGATGAAAGCGATCCCCTCCTCCCGGCGCTGTAGAAAAGGAGCTCAGAGAACGGGCCTGGGTTCTAATCCCATCTCCACTACCCGTCTGCCCCGTATGACCCTGGGCAAGTCACTTCAATCCCCCGGGCCTCAGTTACCTCATCTGTAAAATGGGAATTAAGGCTGGGAGCCCCATGATGGGAACGTGGACTGACTCTAACCTGATTAGCTTGTATCTGCTCCAGCCTGGCACACGGGAAGCACCCAACGGATGCTATTAAAAAAAAAAATAGGAATGTTTACCATTGTCTTTGGAAGTAAATGGAATAGAGAAACAGTGTGGCTCAGTGGAAACAGCCCGGGCTTTGGAGTCAGAGGTCATGGGTTCGAATCCCGACTCCACCACATGTCTGCTGTGTGATCTTGGGCAAGTTACTTAACTTCTCTGGGCCTCAGTTCCCTCATCTGTAAAACGGGGATTAAGACTGTGAGCCCCACATGGGACAACCCGATCACCCTGTATCCTCCCCAGCGCTTAGAACGGTGCTTTGCACATAATAAGCACTTAACAAATGCTGGAGAAGCAGCATGGCTCAGTAGGAAAGAGCCCGGGCTTTGGAGTCAGAGGTCATGGGTTCAAATCCCGGCTCCGCCAATTGTCAGCTGGGTGACTTTGGGCAAGTCACTTCACTTCTCTGTGCCTCCGTTATCTCGTCTGGAAAATGGGGATTGAGACTGTGAGCCCCATGAGGGACAACCTGATAATCTTGTAGCCTCCCCAGCGCTTAGGACGGCGCTTTGCACATAGTCAGCGCTTCATAAATGCCCTTATTATTATTATTAATCCCTTTTCTGTCCTGGGATTTCCCCGTCAGAGACCACAGGCAGCCCCACTGAGGCAGAGCGGAAATGGAGATGCAGTCGTATCACACCAAGCTCTTGGGAGAGTTGAATGAGCAGCGCAAGAGGGACTTTTTCTGTGACTGCAGCATCATCGTGGAAGGGAGGACCTTCAAAGCCCACAGGAATATTTTGTTTGCCAACAGCGGCTATTTCCGGGCCCTGCTGATTCACTACATTCAAGACAGCGGGAGGCACAGCACAGCCTCGCTGGACATCGTGACCTCGGAGGCCTTCTCCACCATCTTGGATTTCCTCTACTCCGGGAAGCTGGATCTGCGCGGGGAGAACGTGATTGAGGTGATGTCCGCGGCCAGCTACCTGCAGATGACCGACGTGGTCAACTCCTGCAAGACGTACATCAGGTCGTCGCTGGACATCTGCCGAAAGATGGAGAAAGAAGCCGCCGCCATCGTCGCCGCCGCCTCGTCCCACCGGTCCGACGGCGAGAGCTCGGCCCCGGTCGGGGACGGGCCGTTCTCTGGACCGAAGGGCCTTCGTCCCGTTTCCGTCTCCCCGTCCCCGGACGGGGCGGAGATCTCCGACTGTCGGAGGGATCCTCCGTGTGCCGACTACGCCGGCCGCCCCCCGGAACCGGTGGCCGGGGACCCCCTGGGCCGCGGTCCCGTGGCCGCCATCCCGCCTCCGCCCAAAGGGGTGGAACCCAAAGTCGAATTGGACTCAGAGCAGGTGATGGAGGACGGGTTCCCCTCCGGCCAGGCCGCGGACTTAGCTTGCAATAGCTACCACGTGAAGCAGTTTCTGGAGGCCCTGTTGCTCAACGGGGCTGCCCCCAGGAAAGACGACGTGGCCCACCAGCTTCCGCGGGGCCCGGAGGAGGCCGTGAGCTCGGTGATGGACGTCCAGACGGATTGGTACGGGGAGGACGCAGGTGAGGCCGTCTAAGCCGCCCGAGGACGTTGCCCAGTTGGGTAGCTCTTGGGCGTCACGGCGGTAGCAGACGACTTCTTGCTCATTTGGGGTGCTTTAACTTGTCCTTCCCAAGCGCTTAGTCCAGTGCTCTGCGCACAGTAAGCGCTCGATTGATTGATTGATTGATTTAAAGGCATGGCTGTTCCCCATAGCACCTGTATATATGTATATATGGTTGTACATATTTATTACTCTATTTATTTATTTTACTTGTACATTTCTATCCTATTTTATTTTGTTGGTATGTTTGGTTCTGTTCTCCGTCTCCCCCCTTTTAGACTGTGAGCCCACTGTTGGGTAGGGACTGTCTGTATGTGTTGCCAATTTGTACTTCCCAAGCGCTTAGTACAGTGCTCTGCACATAGTAAGCGCTCAATAAATACGATTGATTGATTGATTGATTGTCCTTACCCAGACAGTCATTTAGGAGTCCTTTGGTTGTCCCCGGCTATCGCCTGCCGGAGGAAGGCTGGTTCGGCCATTTTTTTTTTTTTTAATGGTATTTATTAAGCGCTTACTATGTGCAAAGCACTGTTCTAAGCGCTGGGGGGATACAAGGTAATCAGGTTGTCCCACAGGGGGCTCACAGTCTTAATCCCCATTTTACAGAGGAGGTAACTGAGGCCCAGAGAAGTTATGTGACTTGCCCAAAGTCACACAGCTGACAATTGGCGGAGCTGGGATTTGAACCCCTGACCTCTGACTCCAAAGCCCGGGCTCTTTCCACCGAGCCGTGCTGCTTCCCATTCATGCAGAGCCATTCACCCGTTCGTGTTTATCGAGAACATATTGGGTGTACAGCACTGTACTAAGCGCCCGGGGGAGTGCCATAGAACAGTAAAGAGACACTCCCTGCCCGCCGTGAGTTTACAGTCTGTCACTCCCCCTGCCCTTTGTCGCTGAGGAGAAAATCAAGGCACAAGAAGGTGAAATCCCAGATGGTCAGCTCCAATTTCACGAGACGCAAGTCATCATCATCAATCATATTTATTGAGCGCTTACTGTGTGCAGAGCACTGTACTAAGCGCTTGGGAAGTCCAAGTTGGCAACATATAGAGACAGTCCCTACCCAACAGTGGGCTCACAGTCTAAAAGGGGGAGGCAGAGAACAAAACCAAACATACTAACAAAATAAAATAAATAGAATAGATATGTACAAGTAAAATAAATAAATAAATAGAGTAATAAATATGTACAAACATATATACAGGTGCTGTGGGGAAGGGAAGGAGGTAAGTGTGGTCTAGTGGTTAGAGCCCGGGCTTGGGAGTCAGAAGGACCTGGGTTCTAATCCCGGGCCTGCCCCTTGTCTGCTGTGTGGCCATGGGCAAGTCGCTTCACTTCTCTGGCCCTCAGTTCCTTCATGTGTAAAATGAGGATTAAGACTGTAAGCCCCATGTGGGACAGGGACTGTGTACAACCTGATTAGCTTGTATTGTTGTGGGAAGGGAATGGGTCTTTTTATTGTTATTTTGTACTCTCCCAAGCACTTACTAAAGTGCTGTGCACACAGTAAGCGCTCAATAAGTACAATTGATTGCACACAGTCATCATAAAAATTGAAAGGGAGTGATCATACTCTGTCCTCAAAGACGCCATTGATAGCAAATTTCACCTAGGGCACAGCGTGTGACTGAAAGTACATAAATATGAATAAACAGGGATATAAACTCAAGTCTTAATCATCAGACATATTGGTGGCATCGCCAGCCACATCCGAACATGTGAAAGTCAGTGATGGAGTCAATGACTCGTTCAGTTTTGCTAAAATGAGCCTTCGTGTTTTGTGTCAGACCATGGTGTGGTGTTTCTGTTTCACTTAAGAACTTTTTTTTTCCCCATTCAGAAGGCAACTGAACTTTGTCACCAATTCAGTGCCTTTTAGTCTCTCGAGAAGTCCCGGGAAAAACCAACCTCTCACCTGCAACCGGTTCAAATGTCAAATTTTTGTTTTCATCATCATCATCATCAATCGTATTTATTGAGCGCTTACTATGTGCAGAGCACTGTACTAAGTGCCTGGGAAGTACAAACTGGCAACACATAGAGACAGTCCCTACCCAATAGTGGGCTCACAGTCTAAACACAGTCTTGTTTTCATAAGACGTCAAAATTGCTGCTGTGGAAAAATACTTTTCCAAGGATGAATTGATTTAAAAATACTAATTGCGGGATGGTTTATGTTGTTGGGTTTTTAAAAATGATATTTGTTAAGCTCTTGCTATGAGCCGGGCACTGTACTAAGTCCTAGGAGAGATAGAAGCTAATTAAGTTGGGTACAGTCCCTGTCCCACATAGGGCTCACAGTCTTAATCCCCATTTTACAGATGAGGTAACTAAGACACAGAAAAGTGAAATAACTTGCCCAAGGTCACCCAGAAGACAAATGGCAGAGCTGGGACTAGATGCTATGTCCTCTGACTCCCAATCTGCTGTTTTATCCACTGGGCCACACTGCCTCTCATTTAGCTTAGCTGAATGCTGAGCCAAAGCAACCGGCTTTGTCCAGTGATCATCATCATCATCAATCGTATTTATTGAGCGCTTACTATGTGCAGAGCACTGTACTGAGCGCTTGGGAAGTCCAAGTTGGCAACATCTAGAGACAGTCCCTACCCAACAGTGGGCTCACAGTCTAAAAGGGGGAGACAGAGAACAAAACCAAACATACTAACAAAATAAAATAAATAGATATGTACAAGTAAAATAAATAAATAAATAAATAGAGTAATAAATATGTACAAACATATATTTTTGTGTTTTGATATCACCAAAGCTGCCCAACTATGATTATGACTCCATTTATGTAACTGCAAAATCGTCCCTGTTCTGCACACAATAAGCACTCATCAATCAATCAATCGATCAATCGTATTTATTGAGCGCTTACTGTGTGCAGAGCATGGTACTAAGCGCTTGGGAAGTCCAAGTCGGCAACATATAGAGACAGTCCCTACCCAACAGTGGGCTCACAGTCTAAAAGGGGGAATTTGTACAGATGTATTACTCTATTTATTTTACTTGTACATATTTACTACTCTATTTTATTAATGATGTGCATATAGCTCTAATTCTGTTTATTCTGACGGTTTTGACACCTGTCTACGTGTTTTGTTGTCTGTCTCCCCCTTCTAGACTGTGAGCCCGTTTTTGGGTAGGGACCGTCTATATGTACTTCCCAAGCGCTTAGTACAGTGCTCTGCACATAGTAAGCGCTCAATAAATACGATTGATGATGATGATGATGATATGTTGCTGACTTGTACTTCCCAAGCGCTTAGTACAGTGCTCTGCACACAGTAAGCGCTCAATAACTACGATTGAATGAATGAATGAATGAATGAGACAGAGCCCAAAACCAAACATACTAATAAAATAAAATAAATAGAATAGATATGTACAAGTAAAATAAATAGAGTAATAAATAAACACCATGAACTGATTTTTTTTTTCATTTGGCATATCCCGATTTTTCCAAGCTCAGTGAACCCATCATCGGAGTCTTCCAAGCATTGGCAAGCGCCGTAAAGAAGGGTCCGATATAAGACCAACTTTTCCTCCCTCTCAGGGCACCTCTTATAAGCTTATAAAATAAGGTTCCGGGAAGAGAGTGACCGTGTGAAGTATTCAGTATTCCAACTCTGTTGGAGTTAGCTTTGGAATCTGTTAGGGGGAAAGCAGCGTGGCCTAGTGGAAAAGAGCACCAGCCTGGGAGTCAGAGGACCTGAGTTCTAATCCTGACATGGTGACCCTGTGCAGACCACTTCTCTGTGCCTTATTCATTCAATCGCATTTATTGAGCGCTTACTGTGTGCAGAGCCTTAGTTCCCTTACCTGCAAAATGCGGATTCAGTAGTTATTTTCCCTCTCTATTAGACTGTGTGGGACCCTATTATTGTGTAGCTACCCCAGCGCTTAGTGTGGCACATAGTAAGCGTTTAACAAATACCATCGTTATTAATCAATCAATCAATCATATTTATTGAGCGCTGTGTGCTGAGCACTGTACTAAGCGCCTGGGAAGTACAAGTTGGCAACATATAGAGACAGTCCCTATCCAACAGTGGGCTCACAGTCGAGAAATTAGGACTTCCCAAGCGCTTAGTACAGTGCTCTGCACACAGTAAGTGCTCAATAAATACAATTGATTGATTGATTGATTGTTCCTATTTATTACTCTGTTTATTTTACTTGTACATATCTATTCTATTTATTTTATTTTGTTAATATGTTTTGTTTTGTTGTCCGTCTCCCCCTTCCAGACTGTGAGCCCGCTGTTGGGTAGGGACCGTCTCTATAAGTTGCCAACTTGGACATCCCAAGCGCTTAGTACAGTGCCCAGCACACAGTAAGCGCTCAATAAATACGATTGATAGATAGATAGATCATTATTATTACCATTTGGAAACTGACACTTTTGACAAGGGCCCTACTGACCCAGTAGAAATAAGGGTCACGTCCGGTGGTTTAACTGCTTGAAGGTATTTAAAAGTGTATTAGATGTAGGCAATCTGCCCTCCTTCATCCGACATAGAATCCCATAAGTGGCGAAAGCGTCCTCCTTCTTTTGAAGGTGCGGGGCCTAGTGAAAGAGCACCGGACTGAGGAGGACGGCAGGAGACCCGGGTTCAAGTCCTGCTCTGCCTTCCAGCTGAGGTGGGACCTTGGACGAGTCACTTAACTTTTCTGTGCCTCAGTTTCCTCATCTGCAAAATGGCGATACAACATCCATTCTCCCTCCTTCCTAGACGGTGGGACGGGGACCGTACGTACCCGATAGGGTTACCTTGCGTTTGGCCCAACGCCTAGCACGGGGCTTGGGCAATAGAAGGCGCTTATTAAGTTCCGTAACCTCTTCTTCTCGTCAGGTGACCTGCTGGTGGCACCCATTAAGCTGCACAAGTGCCCGTTCTGTCCGTACACGGCCAAGCAGAAGGGAATCCTCAAACGGCACATCCGCTCTCACACCGGGGAGAGGCCATATCCTTGTGAGACGTGCGGCAAGAGGTTCACACGCCAGGAGCACCTGCGGAGTCACGCTCTGAGCGTAAGTGGCCAAGCAGGGGGGGCCTTAGTACAGTGCTCTGCACACAGTAAGCGCTCAATAAATACAGTTGAATGAATGAATAAAGGCCGCTCCTGGCGGGGCCGGACCCGGGTCTGAGAAGCAGTGGGGCCTAGTGGATAGAGCCCGGACTTGGGAGCCACAAGGACCTGGCTCCTCATCCTGGCTCTGCCACGCGCCTGCTGGGTGACCTTGGGCAAGTCGCTTCACTTCTCTGGGCCTCAGTTACCTCCTCTGGAAAATGGGGGTAAAGACCGGGAGCCTCACGTGGGACAGGCACTATGTCCAACCTGATGAACTTGAATCTACTCCAGTGCTTCAAACAGTGCTTGGCACATAGTCATTCATTCATTCAATCGTATTGAGCACTTACTCTGTGCAGAGCACTGTACTAAGCGCTTGGGAAGTACAAGTTGGCAACATATGGAGTCCCTACCCAACTGTGGGTCTAGAAGGAGGAGACAGACAACAAAACAAAATATATTAACAAACTAAAATTAATAGAATAATTATGTATGAGTAAAATAGAGTAATAAATATGTACAAACATATATACATATATAGTCAGCACTTAAGTACCATTATTATTATTATTATTTGCTGTTCTTTGAACACCAGCAAAGAGCTACGGTATTTTAAACATTCATTCATTCATTCAATCGTATTTATTGAGCGCTTACTGTGTGCAGAGCACTGGACTAAGCACTTGGGAAGCACAAGTCGGCAACATATAGAGACGGTCCCTACCCAACAACAGGCTTACAATCTAGAAGGGGGAGGCAGACAACAAAACGAAACATGTAGACGGGTGTCAAAATCGTCAGAACAAATAGAATTAAAGCTGTATGCACATCATTTAACAAAATAAATAGAATAGTAAATATGTATAAGTAAAATAAATAGAGTAATAAATCTGTACAAATATATACAAGTGCTGTAATTATCATTATTATTAATAATACATTCAATTCATTCCATCGTATTTATTGAGCGCTTACTGTGTGCAGAGCACTGTACTAAGTGCTTGGGAAGCACAACTCTATTTATTTATTTATTTATTTCACTTGTACATGTCTATTCTATTTATTTTATTTTGTTAATATGTTTGGTTTTGTTCTCTGTCTCCCCCTTTTAGACTGTGAGCCCACTGTTGGGTAGGGACTGTCTCTATATGTTGCCAACCTGTACTTCCCAAGCGCTTAGTACAGTGCTCTGCTCACAGCGCTCAATAAATACGATTGATGATGATGATGATGAGGTTGGCAACATATAGAGACGGTCCCTACCCAACAGCGGGCTCACAGTCGAGATACTGACGCTAATGATGGTATTTGTTAAACACTTCCTATGTACTAGGAGGGACTGTACTAGTACTTCCAGGGAGTGTACTAAGCACTGGGGCGGATAGAAGCTAATCAGGTTGGACACAGTCTTCGTCCCACATGGGGCTCACAATCTTAATCCCCATTTTACAGATGAGGTAACTGAGGCCCAAAGCAGTGGAGCGACTTGCCCAAGGTCGCCCAGCAGACAAGTGGCAGAGCTGGAATTAGAACCCAGGTCCTTTGACTTCCAGGCCCCCGGTCTAACCACTAGGCCACGATTGACTGGCCGACCGAGACGTGCCTCACGTTCCAGGGAAAGACCGGGCTCGGGTGGGAGGAACGTGGTCGGGTGGAAGAGGACAGAGGGGCCAAAATGCCCACCGAGGTTGACCCCGAAACTTTTCTCTCCAGGTCCACCGGTCCAACCGGCCGATCATCTGCAAGGGCTGCCGCAGAACCTTCACCAGCAGTGCGTCACCGGGGCTCCGGCGATTCGGCTTGTGCGACGGTTGCACGTGCGTGACGACCACCCAGGACGACCCGGCGGCGCCCGTCAGCCTCGGCCGGGTGGAAACCTCCTCAGAGGGTCGGGAGAAGGGCGACCCGGACGGCGACTGGCCCATCTACGTGGAGTCCGGGGAGGAAAACGACCCCGCCGGAGACGATTCCGACGACAGACACCACGTCCACCGGGGCCTGTCGGACCGAGACGCGCTCATGTAGCGACCGGTTGGGGAGGGGACCGGTTATATTTCCCGTCTTCACAGGCCCGCTCCGGTTCGGAGCCGCAAGTCGACCCAGTCGAACGGAGCACTAAAAGATGGGGTTTTTAAAACGGTTACAGAGCCCCGTTTAAGATGGAACCGACGTGGTAGGGGTTGGATTTTTTCGGATTCCCAAGTGGTTTTTAACTCTTCTGTGATGTGCACTGAATTCCATGGAGTTTATACAGGGTGAACTGAGGCCAGCGTCAAAGGGCTTCTTCTTTCCCGCTGTCAACGCGAACCCTGGTTATGAGGGGAAAACCTCCCAGCTCGCTCTCATACTGTGACTCTTCCCGCTTCACTGCCACAGCCCCTAATGTCAGAGAGACACCACCTCCTCTCTTATTAAAGGGAGCAAGATCCCTTTAATCAATCAATAAATACAGTTGATGATGAGCAAGAGTAAACGTCCGTCGCAGACTCATCTGGGCTCTGCTAATCCCGTTTCACCTACTCAATCTCAAATCTCGCTAGGGTGAAAGTTTGGGGCAGGACTCGATCTAGAAGTCGGCAAAAATTTGGAAGGAAAATTTTTAAAAATCGGGCAGTTACGCCTGTTTCAACAAGCAAGGGTTATTGCTTATGGGCTCCTCCTTAAGCCTAGCTCCTAGAAGACCTAATGGAGTCTTTGGGTCTTTCAGTTTATTTTTTGTGAGGTTATGTGCAGCTGCCCTTCAGGGCTTACAACTGGGCCCCCTCAGGCATTGTGATCTTGAAGACTCCTGCGATTTCTAAATCGCATCAGAGTTATCAAAGTGATGCTGAGGGGGGCCTGATCTGCCCAGCTTCTCAAAGCCGCCGTCCCGGGTAACTTAGCAAGCTGAAAGGGGGACTTCTTCAGAAAGCATCTTTCCGATAGGCAAAGAAGAGAATATGAGTATAAGAGTAAGGCTCCATAAGCAAGTTGCGTGTTCAAAATCACCCCTACAGTCTCTTAAAAAGCCGGAGGAAAATTGGGATGAACTTCACAGGTCCCTCCCCTCCATCTCGGATTCTGTCCGCTATTGTCCGCAACTCAGTTCTGCTCCTAGAGGAATCTTGGGCAGAAAAGCCCTATCTTGCTATATTTTGACGTCCTTTCTTACATCTGAATTCAAAACACAGAAAGGCTCTTGCTTTTTTCTTTTTCTTTTTTACAGAATTGAGGTTTTGGAATAGGTTCAAATAGGTTTTGGAAAGTGAAGCTCATTTTCTGCCCCTCTGATCCAAAACAAAGTGTAAGTTTTCTGGAGTTAGCCAGAGACCATAAAGTTTCTGTGTAGAAATAAAGCCATCGAGGACTTACCACACAGTGTGAAACACACCAACCTTTGACAGCGGAACAGATTTGCAACTAAGAACAACCGCAGCCGAGAAGCCCTTTTCCCCGCCAAAACGCAGACTGTTACTAACCATTTTAAGAGAGATCTTTCAAATGAGAGAGAAGTTAAGTGCAAAGCCTTTGGTTTAGCTGGGTGCTCTTCAGTGTTCTCTGGGTTATCACATCAGATGTGTGCCAACAACTTTTCTACCTCAGGATCCCGGTTTGCGACCCTTCGATCCTTGAATGGGGTTACTAGAACGTGAAGGTTGCAAGATCAACTAGGATGAGGGAAGTGTCCTAAGACAGGAGTGATTGTTCCTTTTAAGTCGCTTTTTATTCTTGGAGTGACTTTCCCTCCAATCAGAACATAAGGCTATGCCTCGAACAGACCCTCTCGTAAATTGGGACTATTAAAATGTGAGCGATTGGGAGGTGACCTTTAGTACTTGAAAGTTTTGGGTTTTTTTTTCCCTTCCCCCAGATAAACGTCACTTCTGCAGTACTTTCTCAGACTGTTACGCCCCTGGCCGGGTTTTATTTTCTTCTAAACCCTGCCGGGGAGTGCACTAACTTGGAAACGATGGCCGTTTAGTAATAACCCCTGGATCACTGAGTCTTTTGCCCTCTCAGGGTAGCAGAAGCATCCTTTATCTGGGCTGTCAGATAATAAGCTTAATCGTCTATTTTAAGTCGCCGTCCATGTAATTGTAGGTGTATTCCAGATCCTTTGTGCATTGCCTTGGATGTGTAGTTAAATGGAGTTGGTGATGTTTCTCTATAAACTGTAGCAGCTGTGCCAGCGCAGACCGTTACTGATTTAGATATCCTGGATCTCGTCCCTTCTCTTCTGCCCAATCAGTCTGACTTCATGGAGCGATCTTTTCTAACTGCCGATTTGGGCTCGAGGAACAGAAGAGGACTTTTGTCTGTGGGGAAAATCCGACATGGGGCCCTGGGATTGCTATAGTCCTGGGGTGCAGGCTTCCCCAGGGAGGGTGGGATAGGAATATATCTAATGATTGTAGCTGTAATATGAAATATTGTTGGGGTTCCTCCCTGCTGAAAGTAGAGGAGAGATACCACTTTGGTGTAAATATTTTCGTGGCCACCAGTAGCCACTGGGTTTGGTGTCGACAGATGGGCTTGAAGATGTTTCTTGGTGGTTTTAGTTTCTTGTAGACTACTGTGGGGTTATTACTCTGCTACACCTGCCAGTAAACTGACAAAATGGTAGAGAACTCCAGAGTTGGAAAGAAAGCGTGGAAAGAAAGACAGCCTTCTTCATTTGGAGCTCTAGGTTTGTGTTTTGTGAGTCTCTCATGTGTAGAGAATGGGATGATCCCTGTGAGGTCTTGTGTAACTTTGGGGTAAAGCGTTCGGGGATGGAAGTGGAGGAGAAAAATTCCCGTTACATTCCGGTTCGAGACTTAATCGCTGAGACTGCAGCTTCCCTTGACGTGTCGGGACTTGCCTTTCACTTTTATTTGCTGTCGATCTACAGGCCAACCTTTTGTTGATTACTAAAAGTTCTAGAAAAGGATGCACTTTATTTACCTGTGGCCGGAGATGTGCTCAGTTGGTTGGTTTGCCTTTGAGGGATGATCTTTGTTTCAGGTTTTGTTATTTTTCACCGAAATCCTTCATTCAAAGTCTGCAAAAAGTTCCCTACTCTCAAAAGGGAAGCCTTCAAAACAAATGATTTTTTTTTTTTTGGAAGTAATAAAATTCTGTACTTTTGGGGGTTGTTTGTAATATATGCTTGGTGGTGCTTGGTGGATGGGATGGTAAGAAAGGCAGTTTTATAATGTGCGTTTTCACTACACATTTCAGCTGGAATGATGTTGGGGGAAACTGAGGAACATTCTTACTGCTTTTGCATGTCTGGAGAAAACACAGCATTGGAAGAAACTAATGAGCATGCCACTGATTAAATCAGGCAGCCTGGTACCTGAGTTTAACGTAACACAAAGTCTCTTGAGGATGTAGCCTCTGCATTATAGAAAAATACACCTTACTGACCACTACGCCTGTCCCTAGGGTAGGCCTGGTAATTTCTACCAACTCTGTTGTATTGTACTTTCCCAATCACTTAGTACAGTGTTCTGCACACAGTAAACACTCAATAAATACTGCTGATCGATTGATAATATTGAATGCGGTGCTCTAGACATCCTTGCAGGAGTTTTGCACACTATTGCTCTAGGAGATTTCTGCAAGGCTTTTTTTTTTTTAATTAAAAAATGGTATTAAGTGCTTACTAGATGCCAGGTATTGTACTAAAGCCTGGAGTAGATACAAGATAATCATGTTGGATACAGTCCATGTCTCACATGGGGCTCACAGTCTAAATCCGCATTTTACAAATGAGGTAATTGAGGCACAGAGAAGTGAAGGGACTTGCCCAGGGTTGAACAGCAGACAAGTGGCACAGCCAGGATTAGAACCCAGGCCTCTGTTCTGTCTACTAGGCCGTCTGCCTGATCCTCCATTCCTGGCTAATTTGAAAAACTGGCTAATTCCAGGTGTTTTGTCCCAGTGGGTCTGGGCCAGGTTATCACCTTGAGTGGTGGCAAATTGGTGGCAACCTTACGGGAGGGTTTAGGGTGGACCACTCAAAACTCCACACTTGAGAGACGATGAACTGATAATTTAGCTTGATGTTAAAACTCTCTCCCGTGATTTTTTTTTTAAACTTGGTTACCCCGCAGATTTAAGGAGAGGGTAAAGTGACGCTTGAATATGTCTGATTGGTCATAAGGTCATCAAAAATGAAGCCTCCAAGGAATCCGCCAATAACAGTCAATCAATCAATCAATCAATCGTATTTATTGAGCACTTACTGTGTGCAGAGCACTGTACTAAGCGCTTGGGAAGTACAAGTTGGCAACATAACTCACGTCAAGAATCCCATCAACTCCCGGGGTCACCCCTGCCAGGCAGAGGAGCTATAGCAGCGTGGCTCAGTGGAAAGAGCCCGGGCTTTGGAATCAGAGGTCATGGGTTCAAATCCCTGTTCCGCCAATTAGCTGTGTGACTTCGGGCAAGTCACTTAAATTCTCTGTGCCTCAGTTACCTCATCTGTAAAATGGGGATGAAGACTGTGAGCCCCCCGTGGGACCACCTGATCATCTTGTAACCTCCCCAGCGCTTAGAACAGTGCTTTGCACATAGTAAGTGCTTAATAAATGCCATTATTATTATTATAGCTTTCCATGTTGATTCAGTCCAAGTTACTTTTGGGGATTTTTCCCTGTGGATTTTTTTTTTTTAAGGACTTACTATGTGTCAAGCACTGTTTTAGGTGCTGTAGGAGACACAAGTTAATCAGGCCAGCTACTATCCCATCCCACATGGGGCTCACAATCTAAGTAGGAGGGAGATCAGGTATGGAATACCCATTTTACAAATGAGTAAACTTGAGGCTCAGAGAAATTGAGTGACTTGCCCACAGACCAGGCAAGTGGCAGAGCCGGGATTAGAACCCAGGTCCTCTGGTTCCCAGGCCCACGCTCTACCCACTCTACAGGGATTGTTCCCCAGAGTATTCATTCAATCGTATTTATTGAGCGCTTACTGTGCGCAGAGCACTATACTAAGCTCTTGGAAAGTATAATTTGAGTACCCTCCTAGGAAGCAACATTAACGTGGGCAGGAGTTTAAAATCAGTCGAACAGAGAAATGTGTCATGGGAACGTTTGCTTTGGATGAGAAGCAGCCAGGCCTAGTGGATGGAGCCTGGGCTCGGGAGTCAGAAGGATCTGGGTTCTAATTCTGTTTCCGTCACTTGTCTGCTGTGTGAGCTTGGGCAAGTCACTTCGCTTTTCTCTGTTTCACCTGTAAAATGGGGATTAAGACCGTGAGCCCCATGTAGGACAGACATGTGCTCTATCCAATCTATCTCGTATCTACCCCAGCGCTCAGTACAGTGCCTGGCACATAGTAGATGCTTAATAAATACCACCTCCAAAAAAGATGAATCTTGCCTGTCGAAATGAGGAGAATAATAATAATAATAATAATGACATTTATTAAGTGCTTACTATGTGCAAAGCACTGTTCTAAGCTCTGGGGAGGTTACAAGGTGATCAGGTTGTCCCACGGGGGGCTCACGGTCTTCATCCCCATTTTACAGATGAGGGAACTGAGGCACAGAGAAGTGAAGTGACTTGCCCAAGGTCACACCGCTGACAAGTGGCGGAGCCGGGATTTGAACCCGTGACCTCTGACTCCAAAGCCCGGGCTCTTTTCCACTGAGCCACGCTGAAGTATTGAGCCCAGTAATGGCTTGTCCCTGGGTGTTCCAAGGGATGGGTGAGCAGCTTCGTTGGATTGCGACCCTCAAACACCAGCGGGTCATATAGGGCGAGTAAAGCACCTGTCAGTGGACATCAAGCGCTTAGTACAGTGCTCTGCCCATGGTATGTGCTCAATATGATTGAATAAATATCATTAAAGTACCTTATTGATAAAGCCACTGCGAAAGCCTCCCCAAGAGCATTCAGCCTTAGGCGCCAGTCCTGCCTCACCTCTCAGAATCCAAACTGGGAGTAAGACAAGGGCATCAAAGAGAGGCAGACATTGGATGCCAATCACACTTGTCTAGAACATCCTCTGAAAGAGTAAGAATTGGGTCTGATGGGATCTGTGCCAAAGCTCTGGGCCCTGCAGAAGATCGTAGCCCATCTTTGATGCCATCCTAAGTAATCTTATTTCAGAGGTAGAAGCGGCAGAAGCAGCGTGGCTCGGTGGAAAGAGCCCGGGCTTTGGAGTCAGAGGTCAGGGGTTCGAATCCCAGCTCCGCCAAATGTCTGCTGTGTGACCTTGGGCAAGTCACTTAACTTCTCTGAGCCTCAGTTACCTCATCCGTAAAATGGGGATTGACTGTGAGCCCCACGTGGGACAACTTAATCACCTTGTATCCTCCCCAGCGCTTAGAACAGTGCTTTGCACATAGCAAGGGCTTAACAAATGCCATTAAAAGAAAAAAGAAAAAAAAGAAAGGTAGGAGGAGCAGATCCTTATGTGGCTATGCAATATATATATACATATATGTAATATATGGGCTGCCATTTACTTCCCTATTAGCAGTCCCCCCACACCAATACCATCCAACACTATGTCCTTACCCACCAGCAGGTTAGAATCCAAGGAGTACAGATTAATATACTTGCTTTAAGTAGGCAGTTTTCATGGTTTTAATTTGGCCATTCTAATGGGGGAAAATTAAATCCTTATCCCGAAAGGTGAGTGTGCCTTTGGGCTAACGAAATAAACTGAAAATAGAGTGGGAAGACTTTGGGGTTGTCTATCTTAGCATAGCGCTTAGAACAGTGCTTTGCACATAGTACGCGCTTAACAAATGCCATTATTATTTTTATAAAAGAGAATGCTGAAAACAGAGTGGAAAAATGAAAATTAATACCGAACAGTTTAAAAATGTACTATGATCCCATTGAGTCTGTTGTTGGGTAAGGACCGTCTCTATTTGTTATTGACTTGTACTTCTCAAGCGCTTAGTACAGTGCTCTGCACACAGTAAGCGCTCAATAAATATGATTGAATGAATGAATAAATGAATCCCTTTATTTGAAATCTTTGATGTGCAAAGTAATATTTACCCAATATACTAAATTGGCATTCTCTGTAGCTTGTGCTCTATTGGAGAGAAAACATTTTTAGAGCTTTGAAATATGCATTACCTTTGAGTCAAGGAAAGACTGGAGTGTGAACATATCTTTTTTTAATAAGTAGTCTCAAGCCATTAACTCATATTGATTCGTGATTTCAAAGTGAAACATCTGTTGGCAGAATACTTTGCCAAGGCCTCTTTAAACATCGCTACTATAGCGTTTCCTTTCATTTTAAGTACATGTAAAGTCATTTAATTATTAAACTATTAGGATCAAAAGAGATTTATTCATTCTAATGAAAGGTTTTCCACAAGTTGAGGTGAAAATTATATTTAGGATTGTCAAACACAATTAACGTGTTCTTTAATAGTTTTCTAAAGCAACCTTCATCATCATCATCAATCGTATTTATTGAGTGTTTACTGTGTGCAGAGCACTGTACTAAGCGCTTGGGAAGTACAAATTGGCAACATATAGAGACAGTCCCTACCCAACAGTGGGCTCACAGTCTAAAAGGACCTTAAAACCTTAAAAATAAGGAAGTAGTTCTCTAAATTTATGCCTGCATGGCTTAAAATCAATTTTGAAAGTTGAGAATAAAGCAACACCTTTACAGGCCCTAGTATATTATCATTTGCTGCCTAGTGTAGTAAGTAATTTCTTACCTCAATGCCTAATTTATTTTCAAAGACCAGTGCAAGGGAGGTTTCTTGCCCTTTACTAGGATCTGAAGTTAATCCCAAACCTGATCAAATGAAAAGCTTAGCCTGAGAAAGCTGGCAAACCCCAACAATTTTTCAAGTTCTGGATATGTCGCGTGAACAATTCCTCAGCAACAGGCCTACTTAGCTTGTATGTAAAATGTGTGTTAAATACTTTGGGATTGGGTTTTGCGTTTTGGCTAACTGTGACCTGAGATTTTGGAATCTTTCTTGTAGTGCTAGGCATTTCAAGCGTGGCTCAGTCGGAAGAGCCCGGGCTTGGGAGCCAGAGGTCATGGGTTCTAATCCCTGCTCTGCCACATCTGCTGTGTGACTTTGGGCAAGTCCCTTAACTTCTCTGGGCCTCAGTTACCTCATCTGTAAAATGGGGATCAAGATTGTGAGCCCCCCGTGGGACAACCTGATCACCTTGTAACCTCCCCAGTGCTTAGAACAGTGCTTGGCACATCGTAAGCGCTTAAGAAATGCCATTATTATTATTATTATTAGTGTGGGGTAACTGACAAACCACCACAACGTAGACAGCCACACTCTTTGAAGTTATTATTTCCATCTCCTGGTCAATCAGTCGTATTTACTGAGGGCTTACTGTGGGCAGAGCACTGTACTAAGCGTTTGGGAGAATACAGGATAACACAGTTGGATCTGTGACTTCTTAAGCCAATATGTCTCTTACTGGGGGCTCTGTTTTCACTGTGGGCAAAAGGATCCCCAACTGGAAAGCTTTTAGATTCCAACTAAAGATGATGCTTAATTTTTAGACCACACAGCATGCAATGTGAAAAAGATGTATCGGAGGACAACGCAAAAGCAGGAAGAAAAAAGTTTCTGGACTTTTCCCATCTGACACCTTTCACAGATAATCAGGAGAAAAGTGGGACTTTTTCTACCTTTGGCCATCGAAGTTCCAAGAGACTCTGTCCCTCAGACATGCGTATTTGTCAGGGAGTTGAAAACTTTAAAAAAAGAAAAACCAAAGTTGGAGTTTATAAAATCATCACCACAGCAGCAACTTGCTCTTTTTTAAAGGGGTGGGGACACGTCTAAGTGCTTTTTGTAACTGTTTTTTCTACAGTGATGTATTTCTGATTTTGTCTTTATTGTACGTTAAATTGCTTATGTACTAAACATGTTTATATTGTAGGTTGTCTAGTTTTCTTTTTTTACCTAAAGAATTGAAAACTGGAGAAAGAATAAACGAACAAGCTATTTGATCAGTCCGTATGACCCCTGCTTTCAGTAGCCTAGTCTCCCCACCCCCAATCCCACAGGATTTATGTACATAACTTTAAATTGCTATATTATAAATTACTTATTCAAATAAAGTCTGTCTCCCCCTCTAGACTGTAAGCTCATTATGGGCAGGGAGCGTGGCTGCTAATTCTGTTGTACTGTACTCTCCCAAGTGCTTGGTACGGTGCTCTGCACATAGTAAGCATTCAATAAATATGATTGATTAGTTTTAGCACAGTCTATTTTTTTTGGAAGAAGAGTTTAATCCTTGCATTTTGGGACTTTCAAAACCTAATGCCGTCTCCTAGATAATTCATTGTACCGTGGATGATCCCTAGGGGAGGGAGTCAAACTTGAAAATATCCCAGTCGCACTTTCAAATCAGCGGTCCAAATTCATTTTTAAAAAGGGCACGGTTTCTGTTCAGGGTTGACCAGTCTGAATGTTTTGAGGAATCATTTTTCCGCTTCTTTTAACTGCTTGATGTTCAACCGAAGGTATTTATTGAGTGCTTACTGTGTGCGGAGTACAGCACGGGAGAGTACAAACAAGAGAATCGGTAGACATCATCCCTGCCCACAAGGAGATTTCAGTCTAGAGATGCTTTTCAAACTGCCCCTTGAAACTAAAACTTCCATCTGTTTGAGGGTCGTAGCTGCTGATGAAATACCTTGAATGATTGAAAAAGATGGTGAATCTGTGTCCAAAATGTTGGACCTAAGGCAGCCTCAATTAGGACGTGTGTTTAACCCAGGAACGACCTATTAAAACTGAAAATAGAATAGTAGTGAATTATGTATCGTCAAAAAGGCCTTGATGTGGAGAGCAGTGGTCTGCTTGCCGCAACTGATTTTCTCCAAATTAATCAATGGTGTTTGAGTGCTTACTATGTTCAAAGCACTGTACTAAGCGCTTGGGGGAGTACAGCCCAACAGAATTAGCAGACATATTCCCTGCCCATAACGAGCTGACAGTCTAGAAGGGGTGCAGACAATAATATAAATAAATCATTTATAACATATAATTACATGAGTATATATGGTATAGTATATAATGTAAAAATATATATGTAAGTGCTGTCGGGTTGAGGATGGGGTGAAATACATGTATTTCTGTCAAATGCCATACTCAGATAATCACATCAAGCAGTTAAGTGATTCTGCTTATGTAATACTTTTAAAATAACACTTGCAAAAGGCTGTGTTTGCGATACCAATCTCTTTCACCCTTTTCCCTACTATGTCTTCCAATCTCTTGTTAGTGTAAAGGTCAGAAAATGACTTCTTTTTCTATTTCTATTTCAGAAGCAGCCTGGTTTAGTGGAAAGAGCACGGACTTGGGAGTCAGAGGTCGTGGGTTCTAATCCCGGCTCCGCCACTTGTCTGCTGTGTGACTTTGGGCAAGTTACTTCACTTCTCTGGGCCTCAGTTACCTCATCTGTAAAATGGGGATGAAGACTGTGAGCCCCACGTGGGACAATCTGATGACCTTGTACCTACTCCAGTGCTTGACACATAGTAAGTGCTTAACAAATTCCACTATCATCATCAGTACCAATGGGATTTTAGTGTGTACCTACCTACAAACTGTCCAGCACACTTCCAGGGGTCAGGGTCGTACTTTAAGGAAGAGACCTAGTCCTCAAAAAACTGGATCTCCTAGCCTGCTAATCATTCCAACGCTTAGGGTTGGAGTCATTTCTCATGCGGCCCTTTGGCGAGGAGCTCAGCTTCCTGTTTTTCTGCATTCCCTTGAATTCCCCAATTTGGGGTGAAAGGGTTGTGTGTCTCTGACAGTGATTTGGTTATTGTTGGTGGACAACTGAAAAGCGCTATTTTCCCTTTTCTTTACGAAGTAGGAATTCGAAGTATATACTGGGGGTGGATCAGTTCCTGGGAGCATCTCGTTTTCATTCTCCAAGGAAGGCTGATTTCTAGAGTGACACAGTTCGAATGTCTGTCTCGGCAGCTGTGTCAACCCTTTCGCAATAATAATAATGATAATGATGGCATTTGTTAAGCGCTTACTATGTGCAAAGCACTGTTCTAAGCGCTGGGGAGGATACAAGGTGATCAGGTTGTCCCACGTGGGGCTCACAGTCTTAATCCCCATTTTACAGATGAGGGAACTGAGGCCCAGAGAAGTAAAGTGACTTGCCCAAAGTCACACAGCTGACAACTGGCAGAGCCGGGATTTGAACCCATGACCTCTGACTCCCGAGCCCGTGCTCTTTCCATTGAGCCACACTGCTTCTCTAGCTATCGCTATATCCCTGTGGACCTTTACTTGTTCTCTGTGGTATGGAAAATATAAATGAAGTGTGTAGTTTGCCCTATCTCACAGATATCAGCCTTAAAGGAAGGCTAGGCGGGGAGGGAATTTTGGAATTCTAGATTCCCACTAGGCTGTAAACTATTTGAGGGCAGGGATTTGTGTCTACCAACTCTGCTCATAGGCACTCTCCCACATGCTCGGTGTAGTGCTCTGCACACAGTAAAAATAATAACAATAACAATTTGGTATTTAGTGCTTACTATGTGCCAAGCATTGTATTAAGTATTGGGGTAGATGTAAGATAATCTGGTCCCACATGAGGCTCACAGACTATGCTCAATGAATTTTTAGACTGTGAGCCCACTGTTGGGTAGGGACTGTCTCTATATGTTGCCAACTTGTACTTCCCAAGTGCTTAGTACAGTGCTCTGCACACAGTAAGTGCTCAATAAATACGATTGATGATGATGATGATGAATAGCATTGCTTGACTGACAGCTATTTGCAGGCAGGGATTATGCCTACCAACTCTGTTGTACTCTCCCAAGCGCTTAGTATAGTGCTTTGCAAACAGTAAGCACTCAATAAATACCAGTGATAACTGATCTTGGGTTTTTTCCAGCCCCCGGTGCTGTTGCCAAAGGCCTCCCTCTTTGACAAATACAGTAAAGTTTTGGTTTTTTAAATGGTATTTGTAAAGTGTTTACTATGTGCCAGGGACTGTTCTAAGCGCTGGAGTAGAAACAAGCTAATCAGGTTGGACACAGTCCATGTCCCACATAGGGCTCAGAGTCTTAATCCTCATTTTAATAATAATAATAATGATGGTATTTGTAAAGTGCTTACTATGTGCCAAGCACTGTTCTAAGGCCTGGGGGGCGGATACAAGGTAATCAAGGTTGTCCCACGTGGGGCTCACAGTCTTAATCCCCATTATTACAGATGAGGGAACTGAGGCACAGAGAAGTGAAGTGACTTGCCCAAAGTCACACAGCTGACTCGTGGCGGAGCTGGGATTAGAACCCACGACCTCTGACTCCCAAGCCGGGGCTCTCGCTGCTTCTCCAGATGAAGATTTTTTACAACTGAGGCACAGAGGAGTGAAGTGCTTTACCCAAGGTCACAGAGCAGACAAAAGACAGAGCTGGGATTAGAACCCAGGCCCTTCTGATTTCCAGACCTGGGCTCTATCCACTAGGCCATATTGCTCCTGTCTCGCAATCAATCAATCAATCAATCGTATTTATTGAGCGCTTACTGTGTGCAGAGCACTGTACTAAGCGCTTGGGAAGTACAAGTTGGCAACATATAGAGACAGTCCCTACCCAACAGCGGGCTCACAGTCTAGAAGGGGGAGACAGAGAACAAAATCAAACATATTAACCAAATAAAATAAATAGAATAGTTATGTACAAGTAAAATAAATAAATAAATAGAGTAATAAATATGTACAAACATATATACGTCTATACAGGTGCTGTGGGGAAGGGAAGGAGGCAAGACGGGGGGCATGGGGAGGGGGACGAGGGGGAGAGGAAAGAAGGGGCTCAGTGTGGGAAGGCCTCCTGGAGGAGGTGAGCTCTCAGCAGGGCCTTGAAGGGAGGAAGAGAACTAGCTTGGCGGATGGGCAGAGGGATTGGGGGCATTCCAGGCCCGGGGGAGGATGTGGGCCGGGGGTCGATGGCGGGACGGGCGAGAACGAGGCCTAACGGTGAGGAGATTGGCGGTGGCAGAGGAGCGGAGGGTGCGGGCTGCGATGGAGAAGGACAGAAGGGAGGGGAGGTAGGAGGGGGCCAGGGGATGGACAGCCTGGAAGCCCAGGGTGAGGAGTTTCTGCCTGATGCGTAGGTTGATTGGCAGCCACTGGAGATTTTTGCAGCCCTTGCTGCAGGTGAGTGAGCCGGCTCTTTTTTTGCCATTCCCGGTTGTGCCAGTGCCCGAGGGCAGACCAGTACTACCTCACTCCACCCACTATTATTATTATTCTCTGTGCCTCAGTGACCTCATCTGTAAAATGGGGATGAAGACTGGGAGCCCCCCGTGGGACAACCCGATCGCCTTGTAGCCTCCTCAGCGCTTAGAACAGGGCTTGACACATAGTGAGCTCTTAACAAATACCACCATTATTATTATTATTCTCTGTGCCTCAATTCCCTCATCTGTAAAATGGGGATGAAGACTGTGAGCCCCCCCGTGGGACAACCCGATCGCCTTGTAGCCTCCTCAGCGCTTAGAACAGCGCTTGACACATAGTGAGCGCTTAACAAATACCACCATTATTATTATTATTCTCTGTGCCTCAGTGACCTCATCTGTAAAATGGGGATGAAGACTGGGAGCCCCCCGTGGGACAACCCGATCGCCTTGTAGCCTCCTCAGCGCTTAGAACAGGGCTTGACACATAGTGAGCGCTTAACAAATACCACCATTATTATTATTATTCTCTGTGCCTCAATTCCCTCATCTGTAAAATGGGGATGAAGACTGGGAGCCCCCCGTGGGACAACCCGATCGCCTTGTAGCCTCCTCAGCGCTTAGAACAGGGCTTGACACATAGTGAGCGCTTAACAAATACCACCATTATTATTATTATTCTCTGTGCCTCAATTCCCTCATCTGTAAAATGGGGATGAAGACTGGGAGCCCCCCGTGGGACAACCCGATCGCCTTGTAGCCTCCTCAGCGCTTAGAACAGGGCTTGGCACATAGTGAGCGCTTAACAAATACCACCATTATTATTATTATTCTCTGTGCCTCAGTGACCTCATCTGTAAAATGGGGATGAAGACTGGGAGCCCCCCGTGGGACAACCCGATGACATTGTAGCCTCCTCAGTGCTTAGAACAGGGCTTATTTTACTTGTACATATTTATTCTATTTATTTTATTTTGTTAATATGTTTTGCTTTGTTGTCTGTCTTCCCCTTCTAGACAGTGAGCCCGCTGCTGGGTAGGGACCGTCTCTCGATGTTGCCAACTTGGACTTCCCAAGCGCTTAGTCCAGTGCTCTGCACACAGTAAGCGCTCAATAATTACGATTGAATAAATGAATGAACCCATGACCTCTGACTCCAATGCCCGGGCTCTTTCCCCTGAGCCACACTGCTTCTCTCTGGGCCTCAGTTCCCTCATCTGTAAAATGGGGGTGAAGACTGTGAGCCCCCCGGGGGACAACCCGATCACCTTGCAGCCTCCTCAGCGCTTAGAACAGGGCTTGGCACATAGTAAGCGCTTAACAGACAGACTGAGCCCCCTCCTTCCTCTCCCACTCCTCCCCTTCCCCATCCCCGCCGCCTTACCTCCTTCCCCTCCCTACAGCACCTGTATATATGTATATATGTTTGTACGGATTTATTAGTCTATTAATTTTATTTGTACATATTTATTGTATTTATTTTATTTTGTTAAAATGTTTTGTTTGGTTGTCTGTCTCCCCCTTCTAGACTGTGAGCCCGCTGTTGGGTAGGGACTGTCTCTATATGTTGCCAACTTGTACTTCCCAAGCGCTTAGTCCAGTGCTCTGCACACAGTAAGCACTCAATAAATACGATTAAATGAATGAATGAATGAACCCATGACCTCTGACTCCAAAGCCCGGGCTCTTTCCACCGAGCCACAATGCTTCTCTCTGTGCCTCAGTTCCCTCATCTGTAAAATGGGGATGAAGACTGTGAGCCCCCCGTGGGACAACCCGATCACCTTGTAGCCTCCTCAGCGCTTAGAACAGGGCTTATTTTACTTGTCCACATTTACTATTCTATTTATTTTATTTTGTTAATTTGTTTTGTTTTGTTGTCTGTCTCCCCCTTCTAGACTGTGAGCCCGCTGTTGGGTAGGAACCGTCTCTATGTGTTGCAGACTTGTACTTCTCAAGCGCTTAGTCCAGTGCTCTGCACACAGTGAGCGCTCAATAAATACGATGGAATGAATGAATGAAGGAACGAGTGAAGGAACCTCCTTCCCTTCCCCACAGCACCTGTATATATGTTTGTACATATTTATTACTCTATCTTGTACATATCTATTCAATTTATTTTGTTAGTATGTTTGGTTTTTGTTTTCTGTCTCCCCCTTCTAGACTGTGAGCCCGCTGTTGGGTAGGGACCGTCTCTATATGTTGCCAGCTTGTACTTCCCAAGCGCTTAGTCCGGTGCTCTGCACACAGTGAGCGCTCAATAAATACGATGGAATGAATGAATGAAGGAACGGGTGAAGGAACCTCCTTCCCTCCCCCACAGCACCTGTATGTATGTTTGTACATATTTATTACTCTATTTACTTATCTTAATTGTACATATCTATTCTATTTATTTTATTTTGTTAGTATGTTTGGTTTCATTCTTTGTCTCCCCCTTCTAGACTGTGAGCCCGCTGTTGGGTAGGGACTTTCTCTATGTGTTGCCGACTTGTACTTCCCAGGCGCTTAGTCCGGTGCTCTGCACACAGTGAGCGCTCAATCAATACTATGGAATGAATGAATTCCATCAAAATTCCTCAAAAATCTCCAGTGGCTCCCAATCAATCTGCGCATCAAGCAGAAACTCCTCACCCTGGGCTTCAAGGCTGTCCATCCATCCCCTGGCCCCCTCCTACCTCCCCTCCCTTCTCTCCTTCTCCATCGCAGCCCGCACCCTCCGCTCCTCTGCCACTGCTAATCTCCTCACCGTTAGGCCTCGTTCTCGCCTGTCCCGCCATTGTCCCCCGGCCCACGTCCTCACCCGGGCCTGGAATGCCCCCAATCCCTCTGCCCATCCGCCAAGCCAGCTCTCTTCCTCCCTTCAAGGCCCTGCTGAGAGCTCACCTCCTCCAGGAGGCCTTCCCACACTGAGCCCCTTCCTTCCTCTCCCCCTCGTCCCCCTCTCCATCCCCCCCATCTTACCTCCTTCCCTCCCCCACAGCACCTGTAGATATGTATATATGTTTGTACAGATTTGTTACTCTATTTATTTTACTTGTACATATCTATTCTATTTATTTTATTTTGTTGGTATGTTTGGTTTTGTTCTCCGTCTCCCCCTTCTAGACTGTGAGCCCACTGTTGGGGAGGGACCGTCTCTCTATGTTGCCAACTTGGACTTCCCAAGCGCTTAGTCCAGTGCTCTGCACACAGTAAGCGCTCAATAAATACGATTGATGATGATGATGAATGACGGAACGAGTGAAGGAGCCTCCTTCCCCACAGCACCTGTATATACGTTTGTACCTATTTATTACTCTATTTATTTATCTTACTTGTACATATCTATTCTATTTATTTTATTTTGTTAGTATGTTTGGTTTTGTTCTCTGTCTCCCCCTTCTAGACTGTGAGCCCGCTGTTGGGTAGGGACCGTCTCTAAGTGTTGCCAACTTGGACTTCCCAAGCGCTTAGTCCGGTGCTCTGCACACAGTAAGCGCTCAACCAATACGATTGAATGAATGACTCTATTATTTTATTTGTACAGATTTATTCTATTAATTTTATTTTGTTAATATGTTTTTGTTTTGTTGTCCGTCTCTCCCTTCTAGACTGTGAGCCCGCTGTTGGGTAGGGACCGTCTCTATACGTTGCCAACTTGGACTTCCCAAGCGCTTAGTCCGGTGCTCTGCACACAGTAAGCGCTCAATAAATACGATTGAATGAATGCTGACTTGTACTTCCCAAGCGCTTAGTACAGTGCTCCGCACACAGTAAGTGCTCAATAAATACGATTGATTGCCCACGTCATCTCCCTGGCCTGGAATGCCCCCGATCCCTCTGCCCATCCGTCAAGCTAGCTCTCTTCCTCCCTTCAAGGCCCTGCTGAGAGCTCACCTCCTCCAGGAGGCCTTCCCAGACTGAGCCCCTTCCTTCCTCTCCCCCTCGTCCCCCTCTCCATCCCCCCATCTTACCTCCTTCCCTTCCCCACAGCACCTGTATTCATGTATATATGTTTGTACAGATTTATTACTCTATTTTTTAATTTTACTTGTACCTATCTATTCTATCTTGTTAGTACGTTTGGTTTTGTTCTCTGTCTCCCCCTTGAAGACTGTGAGCCCGCTGTTGGGTAGGGACCGTCTGTAGATGTTGAGAAGCAGCGTGGCTCAGTGGAAAGAGCCCGGGCTTTGGAGTCAGAGGTCACGGGTTCGAATCCCAGCTCCACCATATGTCTGCTGTGTGACCTTGGGCAAGTCACTTCTCTGAGCCTCAGTGACCTCATCCGCAAAATGGGGATTAAGACTGTGAGCCCCACGTGGGACAACCTGATCACTTTGTACCCCCACCCAGCGCTTAGAACAGTGCTTTGCACATAGTAAGCGCTTAACAAATGCCAACATTATTATTATTATTATTATTATGTTGCCAATTTGTACTTCCCAAGCGCTTAGTCCAGTGCTCTGCACACAGTAAGCGCTCAAGAAATACGATTGATGATGATGATGAATGACGGAACAAGTGAAGGAGCCTCCTTCCCCACAGCACCTGTATATACGTTTGTACCCATTTATTACTCTATTTATTTATCTTACTTGTACATATCTATTCTATTTATTTTGTTAGTATGTTTGGTTTTGTTCTCTGTCTCCCCTTCTTAGACTGTGAGCCCAATGTTGGGTAGGGACTGTCTCTATATGTTGCCGACTTGGACTTCCCAGGCGCTTAGCTCAGTGCTCCTCACACAGTGAGCGCTCAATAAATACGACTGAATGAATGCTGACTTGGACTTCCCAAGCGCTTAGTCCAGTGCTCCGCACACAGTAAGCGCTCAATAAATACGATTGATTGAGTGAGTGGCCTTATGAGGCTGATGGTTTTTTTTTACTCTATTTATTTATTTATTTATTTTATTTGTACCTATCTATTCTATTTATTTTATCTTGTTAGTCTGTTTGGTTTTGTTCTCTGTCTCCTCCTTTTAGAGTGTGGGCCCACTGTTGGGTAGGGACCGTCTCTAGATGTTGCCAACTTGGACTTCCCAAGCGCTTAGTCCAGTGCTCCGCACACAGTAAGTGCTCAATAAATACGATTGAATGAATGCTGAATTGTACTTCCCAAGCGCTTAGTCCAGTGCTCCGCACACAGTAAGCGCTCAATAAATACGATTGATTGTTCACGTCCTCCCCCTGGCCCGGAATGCCCCCAATCCCTCTGCCCATCCGCCAAGCTCGCTCTCTTCCTCCCTTCAAGGCCCTGCTGCGAGCTCACCTCCTCCAGGAGGCCTTCCCACACTGAGCCCCTTCCTTCCTCTCCCCCTCGTCCCCCTCTCCATCCCCCCATCTTACCTCCTTCCCTTCCCCACAGCACCTGTATACATGTATATATGTTTGTACAGATTTATCACTCTATTTTTTTATTTTACTTGTACCTATCTATTCTATTTTATCTTGTTAGTACGTTTGGTTTGGTCCTCTGTCTCCCCCTTGTAGACTGTGAGCCCACTGTCGGGTAGGGACCATCTCTAGATGCTGAGAAGCAGTGTGGCTCAGTGGAAAGAGCCCGGGCTTTGGAGTCAGAGGTCACGGGTTCGAATCCCGCCTCCACCATATGTCTGCTGTGTGACCTTGGGCAAGTCACTTCACTTCTCTGAGCCTCAGCGACCTCGTATTTATTTATTTTACTCGTACATATCTATTCTATTTATTTTGTTTTGCTGGTATGTTGGGTTTTGTTCTCTGTCTCCCCATTTTAGACTGTGAGCCCGCTGTTGGGTAGGGACTGTCTCTATGTGTTGCCAATTTGTACTTCCCAAGCGCTTAGTACAGTGCTCTGCACATAGTAAGCGCTCAATAAATGCAATTGATGATGATGATGATGATCTGCAAAGTGGGGATTAAGACTGTGAGCCCCACGTGGGACAACCTGATCACTTTGCACCCCCACCCAGCGCTTAGAACAGTGCTTTGCACATAGTAAGCGCTTAACAAATGCCAACATTATTAAATTATCATTATATGTTGCCAATTTGTACTTCCCAAGCGCTTAGTCCAGTGCTCTGCACACAGTAAGCGCTCAAGAAATACGATTGATGATGATGATGAATGACGGAACGAGTGAAGGAGCCTCCTTCCCCACAGCACCTGTATATACGTTTGTACCCATTTATTACTCTATTTATTTATCTTACTTGTACATATCTATTCTATTTATTTTATTTTGTTAGTATGTTTGGTTTTGTTCTCTGTCTCCCCCTTCTAGACTGTGAGCCCGCTGTTGGGTAGGGACCATCTCTATGTGTCGCCGACTTGGACTTCCCAGGCGCTTAGTCCGGTGCTCTGCACACAGTGGGCGCTCAATAAATACGATTGAATGAATGCTGAATTTGTACTTCCCAAGCGCTTAGTCCAGTGCTCCGCACACAGTAAGCGCTCAATAAATACGATTGATTGAGTGAGTGGCCTTATGAGGCTGATGGTTTTTTTTACTCTATTTATTTACTTATTTATTTTATTTGTACATATCTATTCTATTTATTTTATCTTGTTAGTATGTTTGGTTTTGTTCTCTGTCTCCCCCTTTTAGACTGTGAGCCCACTGTTGGGTAGGGACCGTCTCTATTTGTTGCCGACTTGGACTTCCCAAGCGCTTAGCTCAGTGCTCCGCACACAGTGAGCGCTCAATAAATACGACTGAATGAATGCTGACTTGGACTTCCCAAGCGCTTAGTCCAGTGCTCCGCACACAGTAAGCGCTCAATAAATACGATTGATTGTTCACATCATCCCCCTAGCCCGGAATGCCCCCAATCCCTCTGCCCATCCGCCAAGCTCGCTCTCTTCCTCCCTTCAAGGCCCTGCTGAGAGCTCACCTCCTCCAGGAGGCCTTCCCAGACTGAGCCCCTTCCTTCCTCTCCCCCTCGTCCCCCTCTCCATCCCCCCATCTTACCTCCTTCCCTTCCCCACAGCCCCTGTATACATGTATATATGTTTGTACAGATTTATCACTCTATTCATTTTTTTATTTTACTTGTACCTATCTATTCTATTTTATCTTGTTAGTACGTTTGGTTTTGTTCTCTGTCTCCCCCTTGTAGACTGTGAGCCCGCTGTTGGGTAGGGACCGTCTCTAGACGTTGAGAAGCAGCATGGCTCAGTGGAAAGAGCCCGGGCTTTGGAGTCAGAGGTCACGGGTTCGAATCCCGCCTCCACCATATGTCTGCTGTGTGACCTCGGGCAAGTCGCTTCGCTTCTCTGAGGCTCAGCGACCTCGTATTTATTTATTTTACTCGTACATATCTATTCTATTTACTTTGTTTCGCTGGTATGTTGGGTTTCGTTCTCTGTCTCCCCCTTTTAGACTGTGAGCCCGCTGTTGGGTAGGGACCGTCTCTATGTGTTGCCAACTTGGACTTCCAAAGCGCTTAGTACAGTGCTCTGCACACAGTAAGCGCTCAATAAATACGATTGATGATGAATAAAGGAACGAGTGAAGGAGCCTCCTTCCCCACAGCACCTGTATACACGTTTGTACCTATTTATCACTCTATTTATTTATCTTGCTTGTACATATCTATTCTATTTATTTTGTTAGTATGTTTGGTTTTGTTCTCTGTCTCCCCCTCTTAGACTGTGAGCCCAATGTTGGGTAGGGACCGTCTCTATGTGTCGCCGACTTGGACTTCCCAGGCGCTTAGTCCGGTGCTCTGCACACAGTGGGCGCTCAATAAATACGATTGAATGAATGCTGAATTGTACTTCCCAAGCGCTTAGTCCAGTGCTCCGCACACAGTCAGCGCTCAATAAATACGATTGATTGAGTGAGTGGCCTTATGAGGCTGATGTTTTTTTTTTTACTCTATTTATTTTATTTGTACATATCTATTCTATTTATTTTGTTAGTACGTTTGGTTTTGTTCTCCGTCTCCCCCTCTTAGAGTGTGAGCCCAATGTTGGGTAGGGACCGTCTCTAGATGTTGCCGACTTGGACTTCCCAGGCGCTTAGTCCAGTGCTCCGCACACAGTGAGCGCTCAATAAATACGACTGAATGAATGCTGACTTGGACTTCCCAAGCGCTTAGTCCAGTGCTCCGCACACAGTAAGTGCTCAATAAATACGATTGATTGTTCACATCCCCCTAGCCCGGAATGGCCTCCCTCTGCCCATCCGCCAAGCTGGCTCTCTTCCTCCCTTCAAGGCCCTACTGAGAGCTCACCTCCTCCAGGAGGCCTTCCCACACTGAGCCCCTTCCTTCCTCTCCCCCTCATCCCCCTCTCCATCCCCCCATCTTACCTCCTTCCCTTCCCCACAGCACCTGTATACATGTATATATGTTTGTACAGATTTATCACTGTATTTATTTTTTTATTTTACTTGTACCTATCTATTCTATTTTATTTTGTTAGTACGTTTGGTTCGGTTCTCTGTCTCCCCCTTGTAGACTGTGAGCCCACTGTTGGGTAGGGACCGTCTCCAGGTGTTAAGAAGCAGCGTGGCTCAGGGGAAGGAGCCCGGGCTTTGGAGTCAGAGGTCACGGGTTCGAATCCCGCCTCCACCATATGTCTGCTGTGTAACCTCGGGCAAGTCACTTCTCTGAGCCTCAGCGACCTCGTATTTATTTATTTTACTCGTACATATCTATTCTATTTATTTTGTTTCGCTGGTATGTTGAGTTTTGTTCGCTGTCTCCCCCTTTTAGACTGTGAGCCCGCTGTTGGGTAGGGACCGTCTCTATGTGTTGCCAACTTGTGCTTCCCAAGCGCTTAGTCCAGTGCTCCGCACACAGTCAGCGCTCAATAAATACGATTGATTGATTGATTGAGTGAGTGAGTGGCCTTATGAGGCTGCTGGTGGGGGCGGTGGGCCCGCGTCGAGCGCCCTTGGTGTCCGGCCGGTGGCCCCGGGGGTCGCCCAGCCGGTCCCGGGCGGGAAAGGGAGCGTTGTCCCTTTAATTGTGTCCCCGGCCCCCGGGCGTCCCTGCCCACGGACGCCCACGTCAGCAGCTCCCTTTTGTTTCTGCCACATTGGGGCTCCCGGAGCGGGCCGCCGGAACTGCCCCCGCCCCGCCCGGTCCCAACCGGACCGAGCCGGACCGAACCGGACCGAACCGGACCGAACCATCGGCCCCACCCGCGGGGACCGCCCGGCGCCCCCTCCCCCCCCGGGCCCGACGGTAAGTGTGGGCGCGCGCGGAGGGCGGTGCCCGCTGGGGCCACGGGGGGGCGGCCGCGGTGCCCCCCCCCAACCGGCCCGGCCCCGGGAGCGCTGAGGGGGCGGGGGAGGGGGCGCGGGCGCCATTTGCAGCCCGGGGCGGGGCGGGGGCGGAAGAAACGGACGGACGGACGGAGGGACGGAGGGGGGAGGGGACCGGGCTCCCCCGGGGCCGGACAGGGGGACGCGCTGCGCCGCTTTGCCCCCGGGGACACCGGGGGACACACGCCCCGCCGGGCAACGACGGCCCGCGACACCCGCAGCGCCGCGGGCGGACGCCGCGGGAACTGCACCTCAGCCCCGCGCCCCGCCCGAGGGGCAGCGCCGCGGAAGGCCGCCGCGGGAACTGCACCTCAGCCCCGCGCCCGCGCCCCGCCCCGCCCGAAGGGCAGCGCCGCGGAAGGCCGCCGCGGGAACTGCACTTCAGCCCCTCGCTAGCGCCCCGCCCCGCCCCGCCCGAAGGGCAGCGCCGCGGACGGCCGCCGCGGGAACTGCACCTCAGCCCCGCTCCAGCGCCCCGCCCCGCCCGGGGGACAGCGCCGCGGAAGGCCGCCGCGGGAACTGCACTTTAGCCCTGCGCCAGCGCCCCGCCTGAGGGGCAGCGCCGCGGACGGCCGCCGCGGGAACTGCACTTCAGCCCCGCGCTAGCGCCCCGCCCCGCCCGAGGTAACTGCACTTCAGCCCCGCGCCAGCGCCCCGCCCCGCCTGAGGGGCAGCGCCGCGGACGGCCGCCGCGTGAACTGCACCGCCGCCCCTCGTTAGCGCCCCGCCCCGCCCCGCCCCGCCCGAAGGGCAGCGCCGCGGACGGCCGCCGCGGGAACTGCACTTCAGCCCGTCGCCAGCGCCCCGCCCCGCCCGAGGGGCAGCGCCGCGGAAGGCCGCCGCGGGAACTGCACTTCAGCCCGTCGCTAGCGCCCCGCCCCACCCGAGGGGCAGCGCCGCGGACGGCCGCCGCGGGAACTGCAACTCAGCCCCGCGCCAGCGCCCCGCCCCGCCCGAGGGGCAGCGCCGCGGACGGCCGCCGCGGGAACTGCAGTTGAGCCCGTCGCCAGCGCTCCGCCCCGCCCGAAGGGCAGCTCCGCGGAAGGCCGCCGCGGGAACTGCAACTCAGCCCCGCGCCAGCGCCCCGCCCCGCCCGAGGGGCAGCGCCGCGGAAGGCCGCCGCGGGAACTGCACCTCAGCCCAGCGCCAGCGCCCCGCCCCGCCCGAGGGGCAGCGCCGCAGAAGGCCGCCGCGGGAACTGCACGTCAGCCCCTCGCTAGCGCCCCGCCCCGCCCCTCCCGAGGGACAGCGCCGCGGAAGGCCGCCGCGGGAACTGCACCTCAGCCCCGCGCCAGCGCCCCGCCCCGCCTGGGGGACAGCGCCGCGGGCGGCCGCCGCGGGAACTGCACTTCAGCCCCTCGCTAGCGCCCCGCCCCGCCCGAGGGACAGCGCCGCGGAAGGTCGCCGCGGGAACTGCACTTCAGCCCCTCGCCAGCGCCCCGCCCCGCCTGAGGGACAGCGCCGTGGAAGGCCGCCGCGGGAACTGCACTTCAGCCCCTCGCTAGCTCCCCGCCCCTCCCGAGTGACAGCGCCGCGGACGGCCACCGCGGGAACTGCGCCTCCGCCCTTCGCCAGCGCCCCGCCGGGAAGCCAGGGGCAGCGCCGCAGCCGGCGGTCGCGGGAACTGCATCTCCGCCCCATGGCAGCGCCCCGCCGGGAAGCCAGAGACAGCGCCGCAAACGGCGGTCTCGGGAACTGCACCTCCGTTCCATGGCAGCGCCGCCGCCGGCCGCCGCGGGAACTGCACCTCCGCCTCTCGGCAGCGCCCCACCGGAGAGGCTACTTTTCCTGATTTACAATCAATCAATCAATCAATCAATCAATCAATCGTATTTATTGAGCGCTTACTGTGTGCAGAGCACTGGACTAAGCGCTTGGACAGTACAGTTCGGCAACAGATAGACACAATCCCTACCCAACAACCGGCTCACAGACGAGATATTGAGCCTTTATTCTGGAATAAGGGAAACTTTATAATAATAATAATAATGATGGCATTTGTTAAGCGCTTACTATGTGCAAAGCACTGTTCTAAGCGCTGGGGGGGATACAAGGCGATCAGGTTGTCCCACGTGGGGCTCACAGTCATCACCCCCATTTTACAGATGAGGTAACTGAGGCCCAGAGAAGTGAAGTGACTTGCCCAAGGCCACACAGCAGACACGTGGTGGAGCCGGGATTCGAACCCATGACCTCCGACTCCAAAGCCCACGCTCTTTCCACTGAGCCACGCTGCTTCCCTTTAGTCTTGCCCACTCAATTAAAAAACGCTTACCCATTCAATTGAATGGTTGTACTAAAATCCCCGGGTTAGAACGTAATAATAATAATAATAATGGCATTTATTAAGTGCTTGCTATGTGCAAAGCACTGTTCTAAGCGCTGGGGAGGTTACAAGGTGATCGGGTTGACCCATGGGGGGGGCTCACAGTTTTAATCCCCATTTTCCAGACGAGGTAACTGAGGCCCAGAGAAGTGAAGTGACTTGCCCCAAGTCACACAGCTGAGAGTTGGCGGAGCCGGGATTTGAACCCATGACCTCTGACTGCAAAGCCCGGGCTCTTTCCACTGAGCCACGCTGCTTCTCAATGTAAATGATAAAACGGGAGTAGCTGTTTTGAGATGATTTGAGTAATACTTTTATAATACGGATAAACCTATTAAATCAGTAATAATAATGGCATTTTTTAAGCACTTACTATGTGCCAAGCACTTCTAAGCGCTGGTGGGGGATACAGGGTAATCAGGTGGGGCTCACAGTCAATCCCCATTTTACAGATGAGGTAACTGAGGCACAGAGAAGTTAAGTGACTTGCCCAAAGTCGCACAGCAGGCAACTGGCGGGGCTGGAATTAGAACCCATTACCTCTGACTCCCAAACCCGAGCTTTTTCCACTGAACCACGCTGCTTCTCTAATAATAATAATTATGGTATTTAAGCGCTTACTATGTGGCAAGCACTGTTGTAAGCACTGGGGTAGTTACAAGGTAATCAGGTTGTCCCACGTGGGGCTCACAGTCTTCATCCCCATTTGACAGATGAGGTAACTGAGGTACAGAGAAGTGGAAGTCACACCGCTGAGAAGTGGCGGAGCCGGGATTAGAACCCACGACCTCTGGCTCCCAAGCCTGTGCTCTTTCCACTAAGCCACAGTGCTTCTCTGTAAATGAATTACATCTTCTGTTTCTTTACCATCACATTTATCCACAGTACCAATCCCGAGTTTAAGTGTATTTTAGTCCAAAAAATTTAATCTAACTTTGCCCAACTGGCAGAAGTTTATAAAAAATCCTATTGAGCTAGAGTTGAATAGAATTTCTGATATTTTATATTTTTTTTAAAACTTTAAATTCCCAGCAGCATGGTGAAATTAGGGCAGAACAGTCTGGAACAGACCTCCGGCAAAAGAATAAATGCCGAGTTGTCCACTACTGTTTGAACTGTTTTAAGGCATTCATTTTGTTTTTTTTTTTCCTTGCTGTGGTATTTGTTAAGCGCCGTGCACTGTACTAAGCTCTGGGGTAGGTGGAAACTAATCAGATTGGACACAGTCAGTGCTCCATGTGGGCTCACAGGCTTAATTCCCATTTTACCACGCTGCTTCTCCCAACTTTTGTTGGGAGAGGTATGGGATTTCAGCATCCAGCCGCCTGAAATGGGACATTCTGTGGAAGTGTGGGCATTGGGCTGCCCTCACTGACACGTGCCAAGGGACATATTTAATAACACTTATATTAAGTGCTTACTACGTACTAAGCGCCGGAGGAGATACAAATTAATCAGGGTGGACAATTTTCCCTACCACATGGGATTCACAGTTTGTTTTGTGGTATTTAAGTGTTTACTATGTCCCGAGCACTGTTCTAAACAGTGGGATAGATGCAAGTTAATCAGGTCGGACACGGTCCCAGTCCTACACAGGGCTCAGTGTCTGAATAGGAGAGAGAACTGGCATTTTACAGTTTTCAGTTGGGGAAACTGAGGCACCGAGCGGTTAAATGACTTGCCCAAAGTCATCCAGCAGGCAAGTGGTGGAGCCGGGATTAGAAGTCAGGTCTTCTGATTCCCAGGCCCGCGCTCGTTGTTGCATTGTGCTCTCCCAAGCGGTTAATACAGTGCTTTTCTAGACTGTGAGCCCACTGTTGGGTAGGGACTGTCTCTATATGTTGCCAACTTGTACTTCCCAAGCGCTTAGTACAGTGCAGTGCACACGGTAAGCGCTCAATAAATGCGATTGATGCTCACACAGTAAGCACGCAGTAAATGAGGGAATGAATGAATCATCAATCGTATTTATTGAGCGCTTACTGTGTGCAGAGCACTGTACTAAGCGCTTAATGGAATGAATGGAAGGCTTCTTGGTGAAAAATAATAATAATAATAACGATGACATGTATTATGGGCTTACTATGTGCAAAGCACTGTTCTAAGCGCCGGGGAGGCTACAAGGTGATCAGGTTGTCCCACTGGAGGCACACAGTCTTAATCCCCATTTTCCAGATGAGGGAACTGAGGCCCAGAGAAGTGAAGTGACTTGCCCCAAGTCACCCAGCTGACAATTGGCGGAGCCGGGATTTGAACCCATGACCTCTGACTCCAAAGCCCGGGCTCTTCCCACCGAGCCACGCTGCTTCCCCAGCGCGGCTATAAGATATCCCACTGTTGGACAGGGACTGTATATGTTGCCAATTTGTACTTCCCAAGCGCTTAGTACAGTGCTCTGCACACAGTAAGCGCTCAATAAATACGATTGATGATGATATAAGGCTTTGAAGAGGGGGGAGAGTAATTTGCCGGATTTGAGGAGGGACGGCATTCCAGGTCGGAGGCAGGATGTGGGCGAGAGAAATAGATGAGATGGAGGTACCGGGAGAAAGTTAGCATTAGAGGAGTGAAATTTTGGGTTGGAGTAGCAAGATTCCCAGACTGAGCCCCTTCCTTCCTCTCCCCCTCATCCCCCTCTCCATCCCCCCCATTTTACCTCCTTCCCTTCCCCACAGCCCCTGTATATGTGTATATATGTCTGTACATATTTTTTACTCCATTTATTTATTTGTTTATTTTACTTGTACATATCTATTCTACTTATTTTATTTTGTTAGTATGTTTGGTTTTGTTCTCTGTCTCCCCCTTTTAGACTGTGAGCCCACTGTTGGGTAGGGACTGTCTCTATATGTTGCCAACTTGGACTTCCCAAGTGCTTAGTACAGTGCTCTGCACACAGTAAGCGCTCAATAAGTACGATTGATTGATTAGGTAGGTGGGGGCAAGGTGATTGAGGGCTTTAATGCAAATGGTGAGGAGTTTCTGTTTGCGGAGGTGGACGGCCAACCTTTATAGTCTTGTCACGGTTTAACCTGTTGGGAAGCAGCGTGGCTCAGTGGAAAGAGCCCGGGCTTTGGAGTCAGAGGTCATGGGTTCAAATCCCGGCTCTGCCAATTGTCAGCTGTGTGACTTTGGGCAAGTCACTTCACTTCTCTATACCTCAGTTACCTCATCTGTAAAATGGCGGTTAGGACTGTGAGCCCCCCGTGGGACAACCTGATGACCTTGTAACCTCCCCAGTGCTTAGAACAGTGCTTTGAACATAGTAAGCGCTTAATAAATGGCATTATTATTGAGAAGCAGTGTGGCTCACTGGAAAGAGCACGGGCTTTGAAGTCAGGGGTCATGGGTTCAAATCCCGGCTCTGCCAATTGTTAGCTGTGTGACTTGGGCAAGTCACTTAACTTCTCTGTGCCTGTTACCTCATCTGTAAAATGGGGGTTAGGACTGTGAGCCCCCCCGTGGGACAACCTGATGACCTTGTAACCTCCCCAGTGCTTAGAACAGTGCTTTGCACATAGTAAGCGCTAAATAAATGGCATTATTATTGAGAAGCAGCGTGGCTCACTGGAAAGAGCATGGGCTTTGGAGTCAGAGGTCATGGGTTCAAATCCCGGCTCCGCCAATTGTTAGCTGTGTGACTTTGGGCAAGTCACTTCACTTCTCTGTGCCTCAGTTACCTCATCTGTAAAATGGCGGTTAGGACTGTGAGCCCCCCGTGGGACAACCTGATCACCTTGTAACCTCCCCAGTGCTTAGAACAGTGCTTTGCACATAGTAATCGCTTAATAAATGCCATCCAAAAAAAAAAAAAAACAACCTCTCATATGAATCTGTTAGGTATTTAATTGCTTGCTTTGGCTTTTTCCATCTGTATCTCTCTTGCTCTTTTACCCATTTTCCGTTTGGAAATTTTTGTCCACTCACTTCCCCCTTTAGGTCATCAATCAGTCGTTTTTACCGAGTGCTTAACTGGGCAGAGCACTGTATTAACTGCTTGGGAGAGCACAATATAGCAGTTGATCATAAACTAAGGGGAGAGACAATTATGCATCCATTATGCGTTCCTAAGCGCCTAATCCCGGGCCCTGCATAAATGCTATTATTACAACTCTGCACACACAATAAGTGCTCAGTAAATGCTGTTGAGAGCAATTCATTCAAGGGTGGTTGGGTTTTCTCTCTCACTTATTCTTTAAAGAGCTCAAGACCTGTACTTCTAAGCAGTGACCACCTTTAAAATGCAAAACTCAACATTGTCATTCTCAGACAATTTAGGACCAAGTGATTTCAACCGGCTTTATGAGAAGCAGCATGGCTCAGTGGAAAGAGCCCAGGCTTTGGAGTCAGAGGTCATGGGTTCAAATCCAGGCTCCGCCAATTGTCAGCTGTGTGACTTTGGGCAAGTCACGTCACTTCTCTGTGCCTGAGTTCCCTCATCATCTGTAAAATGGGGATTAAGACTGTGAGCCCCCCGTGGGACAACCTGATCACCTTGTAGCCTCCCCGGCGCTTCGAACAGTGCTTTGCACATAGTAAGCGCTTAATAAATTCCATTATTATTATTATATGTTTATGGGTTCCAGTATAACTTGATTAAATGACTACTTACACTTTTTCCCTTGCCTTGAAAAGGTACTCAGTAAAATGTTCTTTGACCTTCTTACAGGAATATTTACCGGTCTCCTGACGGCAGATAGCCCTTTATCTCCTGCACCAAAAGTACGTCAGAAGTGGCTCTCGTAGCTCCATATTGGAGTTACTCTACAAGAAGCCGAGCCAGACCTGAATCTCTTCTCGCCATTTCCAGTTTAATTGCTGTCCAAATTTTATTCTTAAAAGGGGCTCCAAGAGCGCTAACCGAAAAACACCCAGGTATGAAAGTCTTCTCTGACACTTGACATTGGTGGGGTTTCTAGTAGTATTGTTCCTAAGTGGGGTATTTAGGGTTGCAGCAGAAATGACTTATGTCAGAGTTATTTGTTTTGCTGACATTCAGTTTACAGTAGAGAACAGGGCAGTGATTTTGTTGCCGTATCGTCCCTTACGTCTTCACTAAGACTTCATGGAATATTTGGGATTTGATTTCCGTGGGCCTTGGAACTATGCTTTGGAATTGTACAGTGGACCTCCTTTTTTTTAAAAAAAAAATGGTATTTAAGTGCTTACTATATGCCAGACCCTGTACTAAGCTTTGAAATTGTAGGAAAGGCCTATCTTTTATGGTATTTAAACACATAATATGTGCCAGACACTATACTAAGCTTTGGAATTGTATGGCACACCTTTTTTTTTTTTTGGTAGTGATACTTAAGCTTTTATTATGTGCCCAGTCCTGTCCTAAGCACTGGAGTACATACAAGCTAATTGGGCTGGACACAGTCCATATCCCATGTAGAGCTCACAGTCTTAATCCCCATTTCGCAGATGAGGTAACTGAGGCACAGTGAAGTGACTTACCCAAGGTCACACAGCAGACAACAGGTGGTTCCCAGGTCCAGAGACCCAAATCCTCTGACTCTCAGGCGTTTTCCACTAAGCCATGCTGTTTCTCATTGCCTCTAAATGGAGGAGAGCAAATATGGGGGTAGTATAAGAAAAAAAATGTACTTTCACCTGTATTTCCCCTATAGTTCTTCCTGAGCTATTTGTAGTCTACTTTTCGTGATTTACAATCAATCAATCAATCAATCGTATTTATTGAGCGTTTACTGTGTGCAGACCACTGTACTAAGCGCTTGGGAAGTACAAGTTGGCAACATATAGAGACGGTCCCTACCCAACAGTGGGCTCACAGTCTAGACGGGGGAGACAGAGAACAAAACAAAACATATTAACAAAATAAATAGAATAGATATGTGCAAGTAAAATAAATAAATAGAGTAATAAACACGTACAAACATATATACAGGTGCTGTGGGGAAGGGAAAGAGGTAAGGCAGGGGTTGATGGAATATACCGGGATGGAGTTACAGTATAACTGCTTCGATCTTCATTTGGTTTGGAGATATTTGGCTGAAGAGTAACATGGCATAGTAGGTCATCTTTGGCTGCTCATTTAATCACAATTACCCAAATCACCAGAAGAATTTTTAACTTTCTTCCCTGAAATTCACATTTTTTCAACTCTGTACAAGTTTAAGACATTCCCTTAATTACAAAAACGACCCAGCTTCTCCAGTTGGATACAAATTCCTCTAGATCCCCATTTTGCAGATGAGGGAATCGAGGCACAGGGAAGTGAAGTGATTTGCCCCAGGTCACACGGCAAACAAGTGGCAGAGCCGGGATTAGAGAAGCAGCGTGGCTCAATGGAAAGAGCCCGGGCTTTGGAGTCAGAGGTCGTGGGTTCAAATCCCGGCTCTGCCAATTGTCAGCCGTTTGACTCTGGGCAAGTCACTTCACTTCTCTGTGCCCCAGTTATCTCATCTGGAAAATGGGGATTAAGATTGTGAGCCCCCCCCATGGGACAACCTGGTCACCTTGTAACATCCCCAGTGCTTAGAACAGTGCTGTGCACATAGTAAGCGCTTAATAAATGCCATCATTATTATTATTATTAGACCCCAGGTTCTTCTGACTCTTGGGCTTACACTCTACCTTCTAGCCCACACTGCTTCATGAGGTGGGCGGAAACGACAGGAAGGATTCACAGTGTGTTCTCAAATTTCTGTTTGGTAGAATAAAATGTACAGGAATAGGACATGGTGAGCTGAAGGAGGGGCTGAGGGATAATTAATCGTATCACTCAAATGCACAAAGTATCACATCTGAATCGTCTTTTTGCCAACGCTCCTTGTCTTTTCTCCTCTTAGGATGGAGATTTCTTCTCATCAGTTTCACCTTCTGGAGCAACTGAATGAACAGCGCAGGCAAGATGAGTTTTGCGACTGCAGTATCTTAGTTGAAGGGAAAGTCTTCAAAGCCCATCGGAACGTGCTGTTCGCGAGCAGCGGCTACTTCAAGATGCTTCTTTCCCAGAGTTCAAAGGAAACCAGTCAGCCTACCACGGCTACGTTTCAGGCATTTTCGCCCGAGACTTTCACCGTAATTCTGGATTTCGTGTATTCGGGCAAACTCTCACTCACCAGTCAGAATGTCATAGAAGTGATGTCGGCCGCCAGCTTCCTGCAGATGACCGACGTCATAAGCGTTTGTAAGACGTTCATTAAATCCTCACTGGACATTAGCGAGAAAGAGAAGGATCGCTACTTCAGTCTGTCGGACAAAGACGCCCATTCCAACGGGGTGGAGCGAGGTTCCTTCTACGGGCCTGGTTGGAGAGCCGAGAGCAGCCCTCCGCCTCCTCACCTAAGCCCCGATCAAGGGACGGGCGCCGTGGGTGGAAATTCTTGGAGCAATTACAACTACTACCCGGCTTCCCAAAGGAACGTCCAGCCGCCGTTGGCCAAGCAAGAGCAGAGGCAAGATTCCAGTAAGAAGTCCACCCGGCACCTAGCCCTGCCGCAGCCTTCTGACGTTCCTCCTTTCAAGACAAGTAAACAGGAAGATCGCGCTTCCCAGCCTGCCGGCCCCAATCCCCGTCCGGAAGAGCAAATTGATGCGGAAGTGGACTCCACCCATGGTGGGTACCAGTATGATCGTGGGTGTGATGTTACACCTAGAAACTTAACAGGGTCCCAACAAGAACACGAATCCCCTCGGTCTGCTTCCAAATCTCCAAAGGCAGATGAATCCTATGCTAACATGCCCTTAATTTTAGGTGTGATGGGCAGCTGGACTGAAGGTAAATAACTATCTTTTCTGTCTACCTCCTCCTCCCCCGACACTTTCTCTAGATTTTCTGCTATCCAAGGCAGTGATTCGAATAGACAAGGTTCAAAAGGGGGGCAGGATTTTCTCGACTTTCTGTAGGATCATCGTAACGGTCACTAAGAACCTCAGAAACCGGAGGTAATAAGGGATGATTTACCCCATTCCCACATTAGCGGGATTATGGTTGAATTGTTAACAGATGAACTTTTAATCATATCTATCCAATTAACAATCTTGGTTACCCAGGTGGAAAAATACAGCAGCCTGGTAAAGTACTATCAATCAATGGTATGTGCAGAGCACTCTACTAAGCACTTGGGGAAATGCAATATTATAGAGTTGGTAATAATAATAATAATAATTATGGTATTTGTTCAGCGCTTACTATGTGCCAGGCACTGTTCTAAGCTCTGGGGTAGATACAAGATAATCGGGTTGGACACAGTCCCTATCCCACAAAGGGCTTACACCCTTAATCCCCATTTTACAGAATTGAGGCACAGAAAAGTGAAGTGACTTGTCACACAGCAGGCAAGTGGCGGAGCTGGGATTAGAACCCATGACCTTCTGACTCCCGAGCCCGTGCTCGGTTCACCAGGCCACGAATGCGATCCCTGCCCACAGGGAGCTTTCATTCCACGGGAGGAGATGGACATTACAGTAAATTACAGCTAGGGGAGAGAGTGGAATATAAAGATATGGACATAAGTATTGTGGGGTTAGGGTGAGTATCAGCGTGCTTACAAGGGTTGAGAACCAAGGCACAGTCGATACAGAAGAGAGAGAGCGCAAATAGGGGAAACGAGGCCTTAGTCAGGGAAGGCCGGCGATATACTACATGTCCACGGGTCAGAAACAAATGAAATGGAGCCTAAAACTTCAGTGAGCATGTAATGATTTGTGCCTCAGCACTGGTACTGTACTCCTCCGGGGGATTGATGGTCCTCACCATCAGATGCCTCTTCACCAGGACAAGGGTAAGTGTGAGATGGGCTGGTGAAACTTTAATGAGCTGATAATCCAATAACTTTAAACTTTAATGAGCTGATAATTCAAGTAATCCATCTTCAAGGGCTAATTACAGAATAGAGATTCCTATTTGCTTGTCATCTAAAACAAGTTGGCAAAATTGCGTGGTGTACTTGTGTGTTTAGTAGCAGTCAAGTGCCCTCTTTTTTTTTTAATTGTATATTTTTTAAGTACTTACTATGTGCCCTCCACTGTACTAAGCCCTTTTGGTGCAGGGCACCGGACTAGGCGCTTGGGCAGAACAGAATTCCAAAGTGACAAGTTCCCAGCCCACCAGGAGTAGCTTTTCTTAAATTTCTTTTAATGGCATTTAAGCGCTTACTGTGTGCCAGGCACTGTACTAAGCGCCGGAGTAGATACAAGCTTAATCAGGCTGGGCATAGTTCATGTCCCACAAGTCTTATCCCCATTTTACAGATGAAGTAACTGAGGTAGAGAGAAGTGAAGCGGCTTTGCCCGAGGTCACACAGCAGACAAACGGCAGAGCTGGGATTAGAACACAGGTTCTTCCGACTCCCAGGCTTGTGGGTTTATCTGCTAGGTCATGATTTTTGTTGCCTAAACTGTAACGGCCATGTTAAGAATCAATCAATCAATCGTATTTATTGAGCGCTTACTGTGTGCAGAGCACTGTACTAAGTGCTTGGGAAGTACAAGTTGGCAACATATAGAGACAGTCCCTACCCAACAGTGGGCTAACAGTCTAAAAGAGTGGGCTCACAGTCTAAAAGAGTGGGCTCACAGTCTAAAAGACAGTGCTAAGTACAGTGCTAAGCGCTTTGTACAGTGCTAAGCGCTTAGTACAGTGCTCTGCACACAGTAAGCGTTCAATAAATACGATTGAAAGAATGAAGAAGTACTGAAGAATGAATGAAGAGAAGCAGCGTGGCTCAGTGGAAAGAGCACGGGCTTTGGAGTCAGTGGTCATGGGTTCAAATTCCAGCTCTGCCAATTGTCAGCTGTGTGACCTTGAGCAAGTCACTTAACTTCTCTGGGCCTCGGTTACCTGATCTGTAAAACGGGGGTTGACTGTGAGCCCCCCGTGGGACAACCTGATCACCTTGTGTCCCCCCAATGCTTAGAACAGTGCTTTGCATATAGTAAGTGCTTAATAAATGCCATTATTATTATTATTATTACTGGCCATTTTAAATAAAAGGGAGACTTCTTGGATTTAGCAGACATCTTTTAGCAGACATTTTTTTCCCCATTCAAATCTGGCTGTAGAAACTAGTTCACTTTAGTTCACTAGTTCACTTTTAGCGTACCGAAACTTTTAAATTCTGATTGCGTATGCTTATTAGTGAAGGGTAAAGTCTAGAATAAAGATCTATTTCTTTGTATCAGTCCATCTGGTCTTCTCAGTGTGGGTAATGTTAACCTGATTAACAGATATCTGCTATTAGTTCTAAACAAGCTACTTCATTCTTAACTTTAACAGTGTTTCTGAGTGGAATGTAATAATTAGCTTTGTGTACTTAATACTATCTTGCCTTGATAACAAACATAGTAATTTGAAACATTAATTGAGGCTTGCCTTGATAACAAACTTAATAATTTGAAACATTAATTGAGGCTTGCCTTGATAACAAACATAATAATTTGAAACATTAATTGAGGGTTTTGGAAAGAAATAGTAGATGATTACCCTATTATGAAGTCTGCGGTATTAAAAGCGCATAGTACCAATCTGCTTTTCAAACAGTCGTATTTATTGAGTGCTTCTTGTGTACAGAACACTGTAATAAGCTTTTGGAAGAGTACATTATAACAGGTAGGCATGTTCCCTGCCTGTACTGAGCGTATAGCGTAGAGGGAGAGGACAGGCGTTAAAATAAATTATGTCAACAGCATAAGACAAGACATAATTGCCATGTGACTGAGGGCGGGGTGAATGAAGGATATAAATCCAAGTGCTTTCAAAGTCAGAGAAATCTGCTTTTTTTCCGTATGGTATTTTAAGTGCTTACTATGCGCCAGGCACTGTACTAAGCGCTGGGGTGGTTACAAGCTAATTAGGTTGGACAGAGTCCGTGCAAGATCGCACGATTAGAAACCAGGTCCTTCTGACTCCCAGCATTGTGCTCTATCCGCTAGGCCATGTTTGCAAATTAATTTGAGTGCTTGCTATGTGCAGAGCACTGTGATTCATTCATTCAATCGTATTTATTGAGCGCTTACTGGGTGCAGAGCACTGTACTAAGAGCTTGAGAAGTACAAGCCTGAGAAGCAGCGTGGCTCGGTGGAAAGAGCCCGGGCTTTGGAGGCAGAGGTCATGGGTTCAAATCCCGGCTCCGCCAACTGTCAGCTGTGTGACTTTGGGCAGGTCGCTTAACTTCTCTGGGCCTCAGTTCCCTCATCTGTAAAATGGGGATTAAAACTGTGAGCCCCCCATGGGACAACTTGATCACCTTGAAACCTCCCCAGCGCTTAGAACAGTGCTTTGCACATAGCGCTTAACAAATGCCTTCATTATTATTATTTATTATATACAAGTCGGCAACATATAGAGATGGCCCAACAACGGGCTCACAGTCTAGAAGGGGGAGACAGACAACAAAACATGTAGACAGGTGACAGGTAATAAGCGGTTGGGAGAGTACAACAGAATGAGCAGACTCGTTCCCTGCCCTTAATGAGCTTACAGTCTAGACACTTGCACTATTCTGCCTAGAGAATAGTTCTCCATTTAATTTAAGTAGTGTGGGTCCTTTTGACCGATCAATAAAGATGTGGTCTGATGCAAGCTCCCAAGACTCTGCAAGTGCTTTGGGCTGTTGGTATGTTACTAGAATAACAATAAGATGACTCCAACCACTAACAGATTTGTTTTTCAACAGATGATCTGCCTCGGATGAGATTCAAGTGCCCATTCTGCACCCACGTGGTGAAGCGGAAAGCGGATCTCAAACGCCACCTTCGCTGTCATACTGGGGAAAGGCCTTATCCTTGCGAGGCCTGTGGGAAAAGATTTAGCAGGCTAGATCACCTAAGTAGCCATTTTCGAACAGTATGTATGAATTACCTCTTGGTTCTCTTCTTTATGTGCGGTGGGAAATCTTTAATATTGGGGCCTGATTTTCAACTCCATCTGAATTACAAGAACGCACTGCAAAAGCAAAAGTTGCTACACTGCCTGCCAAATCCGTGTTTATTTCGCTGCTAAATATTTGCCTTTTGGCAGTCAGACTTCCCGAGGGGGCTTTATTTACTCCCGAGTGTAAAGTTTTAAAAAACTAACTTGGAAATGTAAGCAGTCTGAGTAATGGGGTATGGTATCCCAGGGTACTTATGGTTTTGAAGGATGTTACTATATCCGGGGGGCGTGGTTTTCCAAAGAGTTACATGTTAGGTTCCATTCCTAACAGCATGGCTCAGTGGAAAGAGCCTGGGCTTTGGAGTCAGAGGTCATGGGTTCAAATCCCGGCTGCGCCAATTGTCAACTGTGTGACTGTGGGCAAGTCACTTAACTTCTCTGTGCCTCAGTTACCTCATCTGTAAAATGGGGATTAAGACTGTGAGCCCCCTGTGGAACAACCTGATCGCCTTGTAGCCTCCCCAGCGCTTAGAACAGTGCTTTGCACACAGTAAGCGCTTAATAAATGCCATTATTATTATTATTATTCCAGAACCAGCTGTAGCTTGATGGTTAAATCCTCCTCTCATCCTGCCAAATTCTGTCTCCCCTTTCTATCCCCCCTTCCTAGCAGACTTCCTGAACCCCCACCTCTGCACTCCACCCACTCCTTCCCTATCTCCCTGTGCTCCAGTGTTTCTTTTTTCCCCTTTATCTGAATTTCAGTCATAGCAACCATTGTCGCTATGTTGGTTGCCTGGTGGATAGAGCCCAGGCCCGAGAGTCAGGAGGACCCGGGTTCTCATCCCGGCTCCACCATTTGTCTGCTGCGTGACCTTGGGTAAGTCACTTCACTCCTCTGCCTCAGTTCCCTCATTTGTAAAATGGGGATTAAGATTGTGAGCCCCAGGCGGGACATGGATTGCGTCTAAACTGAATTTGAGAAGAATGCTGCCATAAAAACCCCCCAGAAAACAATATCTGGTCAGAATGGTTTTTCCTCTAATGAAACTGCCAGAATCTAGAGCTGTTCAAGTTTAAGCTCCTTTCTCTTAGGCCTTCTCAGTCACTGTAAGAGGACTTTTGATGTTTGAACCAATACAGAAATAACCCAACGTTGTACATTTGCATGTGGGAGAGGAGGGTGGGTGGGAGCTTGTCTCTAAGATTCCTGTAACCCCATCTTTAGTTGACCATCGGTGGCTTGCTTTTAAAGAACACATAACAATGATGGTTTTTGTTAATCAATCAATCAATCAATCAATCGTATTTATTGAGCGCTTACTGTGTGCAGAGCACTGTACTAAGCGCTTGGGAAGTACAAGTTGGCAACATATAGATATAAGATAATCAGGTTGGACGTAATCCCTGTATTAAGAGCTGGGGATCTAAGAAATCGGGTTGGACACAGACCCGGTCCCATGTGCGGCTCACAGTCTTAATCCCCATTTTCCAGATGAGGTAAACTGAAGCCCGGAGAAGTGAAGTGACTTGCCCAAGGTCACACTGCAGACAAGTGGCATGGTACCCAACAGTGGGCTGGCAGTCTAGAAGGGGGAGACAGAGAACCAAACAAAACATATGAACAAAATAGAATAAATATGTACAGATAAAATAAATGGGGAGTCACTTTAGAGGACTCCACAGGCCTCCCCCACGCTGCTAGACACCTTTCCGCGGCTCGGCCGCAGACCAGGCCCACGTCCGGGCAGGGCTTACTATGTTAAGCGCTTACTATGTGGCAAGCATTGTTCCAAGTGTAGATACAAGCTAATCAGGTTGGACGCAGTCTCTGTCCCACGTGGAGTTTACAGCCTTAATCTCCATTTTACAGATGAGGGAACTGAGGCGCAGACAAGTGCACTGACTTGCCCCAGGTCACACAGCAGTGTTGGGCTTAGAAGCCCAGTCCTCCTGCCTTCCAGGACTGTGCTCTCTCCACTAGGCCATACTGCTTCTCGTAGTTATCGGCTAGGCTGCCGGCTTTGGCGAAATGATAACCGTAGTGAAATCTTTCCACAGATTCACCAGGCCTGCAAGCTAATCTGCAGGAAGTGCAAGCGCCACGTGACCGATCTAACAGGACAGGTGGTACAGGAGGGCACGCGGCGCTACAGACTGTGTAACGAGTGCCTGGCAGAAGCTGGTATAGACAGCGTGCCCATCGATTTGGACGCTGAACACTCTGTTGCCTCCCCTTCAGACAGAGAGAAGGGCTCGAGGTGGCACTTACGTGGAGAGGAGAGCAGGTCGTACGTGGAAATCGTAGAAGACGGCTCTGCCGACCTGGTGATCCAACAGGTCGACGACAGTGACGACGAGGAAGAAGAAAAAGAAATTAAGCCCAACATTAGGTAGTCGGGAGCAAACCAAGCCCGCATGTCTTCTGCTACTTAATATTTTTCTCCTCTCCTCCCCATACCTTTCCAAACCAGAGTCGGGGTAATGCAGCTGTCGTACTGGTTTGGTTTTTAATGACTTGATCTAACTTGCATGCATTTGTGGCCGGGACTCGGAGTCCTCTTTTAACTATGTTCTATTTTACCAGTGGTTTACTGCATTTGGAACGGACCCAGCTTAAGTTGGCACGATGGAAGGGATGGTTGATCTCTGAATTATATTGCAGCAAGGCTTTTTAAAATATCAGACAGAAGATCTAGTTCACAAGGACTTGGCCACGTAAAACGTTCAACGTTTTCCACAACGAAACGTGTTACTTTTTAGAAAAAGGCCCTTTTCCAAAGGGGTGATTCTTTTTTTTAATATCTACCTATACATATTTATATATAAGCTATCACAATATATTCATGGTGGAAAAGGAGGAAAGCATATATACAAGCCTTGCTACCCACCTCATTGCATTAATAAAATCTTTTCCTTAATTTCAGTTATGGAGAAAGCGGTTATCATTCCAAAATGAGTACCAAGGTTCGGTGTACAGTAGACAGTATTTTCACCTACTTTTAGAGATCAATAATATATGAAAACTGTGACAGTATGAATGATTGCTCAGATTTTATTTCTATGCATTCAGTGCTATAAGCTATAGAAAACAATGGCTGGAAATGATGTCACTTTTGCTTCAACCATACAGGTATCAGTCAAGCGGTTGACAAAAGTATGGACCAAATTTTTATAGCGTAACATATTTGTAAAAGGCAGAGGATGCTGAGGTTGGTTATAGCAGGATCGTTCATTTTCAAGTAGAGTCCGTTAGGCAAGATTTTTCCTTTGGGGATTCCTCAAGACTTTCTTCTGAAACTACTAGCAAAATGTGTTCGATCCGGTGCTGAGAATGATCTATTAGGACTACAGAACTAAGAGGGCCAGTAAACTTCATGAGATAGTAATTAATAATTGTGGTATTTGTTAAGTGCTTGCTATGTGCCAAGCACTGTTCTAAGTGCTGGGGTAGATAAAAGTCACTGTAAGAGTTGTCACCACTTTCATCTTCCTTATAATTGAGGGGAGAGAATTCCACCCATGTACTATTAAAAAATGCTGTCACACCCTCCGTGTGCACCTCTTAATCTAGTGTTTTTCACTCATTTTAAATCATCCTTTATATAAATTCCTATCTTTGAGTTGGGTAATGATTAAATCTTCTGTGAACAGTTTTGGCATGGGTGGCGAGAACAGAAGTAGTGATTACAAGGAGGTAGTAGTGCTAGAGCCAATGAAAGAGTCTGATGCCAGATAAATTACACTTTTCCCTCCCTTTGGGTGCCCCCAAATAGCTGTGTATTGAAAGCAACCACTCTGCTAAAGTATTCACATGACCAGTAGAGTTTTTTAACCTTGTTTTTATGCCTTTTGCTAGAGTGAAGGTGGGAACCATAATTCCTGCCGAGAGTGACTTCCAATGTGAAATACTCCTTCAGCATGTTTGGAGTTTGCTATCCAATGATCATTATGTGATCGGAATGAAAAAATGGAGACCCACATTTTTATCTAAAAAACACCACACAGACTGTGTGTGGGTGTGGTATTCAAATTCTTAATTTCTGATGCCGGAACCCACCCAAAGACGGGCTGGAAAGGGACTCAAATGACTCCAGCCTACCTTGCAGCTCCAAAAAGAGTAAGCATGTCTTATAGTACCGTATTTATCCAAATCTATCAGGAAGGAGACAGATAAACACGGTGCTGTAATTAAATAGATGTAGCAGGTGCCCCGGTGACGAGTTCCGGTCTTTTGACTTTCTCTTTGCTCCTGAAGCCTGAGGATGTAGGAAAGCCTGGGTCCCCTAACCGACCCTAAAGAACGTCTTGAGAGATATGTAATAGCAAGTAGCAAACATCGGGATTGGCCCCTTCTCTCAAACTTGGTATAAAAATGAGCTGTATTATTTGAAGGCAGGTGATATTTGGATAAATAAGGCCCAGATTTGCTATCAAGGTTTGCAGATCAGAATTACAAAAAGTATTCAAAGGTCAATTGATAATATCGTTCCAGAGAAAAATTTCTCTAGTTTAAATTACTTGCTGCTCAAAGAAGAAGGGGCAAGGCCCAGATCCCTAGAAAATGCTCAGAACAGGATTATTTCTGAAACAGGGTACCTATTCCTACATTGTAAGAAGGGAACAACTTACAGTAAGGTTTGTGATGACAGAGGGATCTTTACTTCTACAAATCAGTTAGTGGCATGTGTGCTCTCTCATTCTTTAAAATAAAACTTTTATCTGAATTCCTTGATATGCTCTTGTGCTCTCTGCATGCAAACTGAAATATCCCAGCATGGTTATTAGCATGTCCATACACTGAGGGTCAGCAGTGCTGCATGTAGCATTCTGTTTCCTTTTAGGAAATAATACCACCCCTTGACTACCGATGAAACTTATCAAGCTTCCTACCCTAGCCCCAGCACCATCCACTACTAAAAGGTTAAAATAGTAAGTACTAGAGTTTTGCCACTTGGACAGAATTTAAGAACGACAGGAATAGGGGAGATGTTAACATATTGTCATAACTTTGCAACACCTACTTTACAGAAGGTAGTCCTAAAATAGTCATTATTCCAATGCTTAATTTTTTTCTCCTGAATTGATTTAGATTGAAACATCGTAAGTTTTTTTCAGGACACTGTTTGGAACAATGTATTTGGAGAAATGATGCGTGGGGGTTATAATGTTTGAAAAACTCACTGTATATGACTGTAAACTCATTGTGGGCAGGAAATGGGTCTCCCTACTCTGTTGTAGTGTACTTTCCCAAGCTCATTGTGGGCAGGAAATGGGTCTCCCTACTCTGTTGTAGTGTACTTTCCCAAGTGCTTAGTACAGTGTTCTGCACACAGTAAACACTTAGTAAATGCCATTGATGATGATGATATGCAGGGAAATGGCAAGAGGATTGTCTGACAAAGCAGCAATGTTCTGGTTCACTCATTCATTCCATCATATTTATTGAGCGCTTACTGTGTGCAGAGCACTGTACTAAGCGCTTGGGAAGTCCAAGTCAGCAACAGATAGAGATGGTCCTTACCCAACAATGGGCTCACAGTCTAGAAGGGGGAGACAGACAACAAAACAAAACATGTAGACAGTTAACTGCCTTCTGAACTCAGAGCATCCTGTAATTGATTTCTGCCTTATTTATGACCACTTAGGTCTGTGCAGTAGGCACTTTGCAAAAACAATATGAGAATAAATTCTTCATTTTAGATGCAGCCTACCTGGAAGCACGAGGGGGAGGTAAATGACTTCTGAAGTTCTCTTCTAATTGAATGATTGCATCCAAGGAGGAAGTTCTCCAACTAACAGAAGTAAAAGAACTAAAATTCTTTTAGACTGTGAGCCCACTGTTGGGTAGGGACTGTCTCTATATGTTGCCAATTTGTACTTCCCAAGCGCTTAGTACAGTGCTCTGCACACAGTAAGCACTCAATAAATACGATTGATGATGATAACACCTGTTTCATAAAGATGGTTGAGCTAGTTTCTAACTTGTCCTTTCAAAGCTCTTAACAACAGTGTCTCTTAGAATGATTCAAGATGGTCATTGCTAATGGTTTTAAATTGGCCAAATTATTGCTCGAATTAGCCTATCAAGTGGATGAGAGTTCAGGACACAATTCAATATTTCAAAGGTGGTTGAAGACAAGTCATATCGAGTAATGTACTACTGCATTTTTCAAAATTCACAAATCATACAGTCAAATGTACAAAAAAATACAAAAAGAAATAGTACCAGTAAATTATGGCTTCAGTGATATAAAAACTTAGGTCTGTTATATCCAGAGCTCCCCTAAGGCACTAAATCTGATTTCTTAGACTTTAATCAATCAATTGTATTTATTGAGCGCTTACTGTGTGCAGAGCACTGTACTAAGCGCTTGGGAAGTACAAGCTGGCAACATATAGAGACAGTCCCTACCCAACAGTGGGCTCACAGTCTAGAAGTAATGAAACTTTAATGAAACTTTTTCCATTTTTAATGTATTATTCAGTGCAGTGTTAATATTTAGCTTCTTTTAATGCATGAGATTTTTATCTTTGTGAAGTGCTCTACAATCTTCTTTCCAGTTATTCCTCTGAAGGAGGGCAGCCCCCCTTCAGAACCAAGGAAACTGAGGCAAAGAATTATTTAATATATTTTCCCTTCCCCCAGCAAAGTGATGGTGGAAATGAGATTAGAATGAATATATTTTCTACTTTCCCAGACCATGAGATATGCCTGACTCTAGTTTCTCTAGAAGTATCTGAATATATCTGGCATTGGTATTATCTGTTTATGTACATAGCAAACCAGTTTTGTGCCACAGATTAATTGATATGAGTACAGTCACTCGAGTACTTTGTTAGCTACAGCTAATCCACATTCTGCCTGTTTTCAAATTTCTGCTGATTTCCCTTAGGTGACGGGAATATGTGCGCAATGAGGGAGCCCAAAGTGGTGGATGGATTGTGCCCATGATCCTTGCTTCAGATCAGAGCACAGGCCTGGGAAGTCGGCTTCTCATGCCAGCTCTGCCACTTGATCTGCTGTGTGACCTTGGGCAAGTCTCTTAACTTCTCTGTGCCTCAGTTACCTCCTCTGTAAAATGGGGATTCAATCCTCCTCAGACTGCGAGCCCCATGGGGGACAGGGACTTTGTCCAACCTGATTATCTTGTTTCTACTCCAGCATTTAGCACACTGCTTGGCAAATAGTAAGTGCTTGATAAGTACCATTTAATTAAAAAAAAAATAAGTAGCTAAATGACTTACTTGAGTTTTCTCTCCTTTTCCTGCTCACTTTCTGGAAGAGATGCTAAAGCAAACCAAGGCAGCAGGAAAGAGAACCAAGGGCAGGAATGCGGCAGCAGGAAAGAGAACCAAGGGCAGGAATGTGGCAGCAGGAAAGAGAACCAAGGGCAGGAATGCGGCAGCAGGAAAGAGAACCAAGGGCAGGAATGCCATTAAATATCAGTTAGATAATCGCCTAATCTAGCATTCAGAATTCTTAGAACATCATTTTATTTCTCTTCTCTATCTCTTGTCTCTGGTTTTAAGGCAAAAGAGTTGGAAAATTATTTCTATATTACCTGGCTTGATTGCCAGCTGTGAGCCGAGCACTGTATGATCACTTGGAAGAGTACAACGGAGTTAGTATGCGTGATTCCTGCCCTCCAGGAGCATACGGTCTAGCTGCATGTTTCCATTTAATCCTCACGGGTTCTTCCTGACAGTCAGTCTGTTCTCTTTCAATAAGGAGGTTGTGTTCTTAAGGAACCTCACGCTACAGAAACTTCTTTGTATTCACGCTGTATCCGACACCGCACATCTGTGCAAAACCAGTTCTTTCGCCTCCACATCAAATCCACAGATGCGAGCTCCTTGCGGGCAGGGATCGTGTTTACCGACTCCACTGTATTATTGCACTTTTTCAAGAGCTTAGTACAGTGCTCTCTGCACCAGTTTAAAGGCTCCTAAAACCACTGATCGACGTGTAATAATTCCACAGTAGCCCAGTGGAAACAGCACAGGAGCGGGAGTCAGGGGTACCACCTATTTGCGGCCCGGCTGCTTGCCTGCTGTGTGATCTTGGGCGAGTCATTTCTCTGCGCCTCAGTTTCCTCATCTGTAGAACGGGGAAAAATATTCTCCGTTTTAGTCCGTGGGGCAGGGACTGTGCCCGATCCGATTACTTTGTATCGACTCTGGTGCTTAGCATAGTGCCTAGCATGTAGTAAATACTTAATAAGTTCCATAGTTATTATTTTATCCAGCATATCACGATGGCATACGTTTTGGCCAAACTGACTCAACCACATGAAAGCGCTTTACAAGAAATTGGTATTAAAGTAAAGCTGCACATCCTTGGATTCAGTGCAGAAAGTTCACCACCTTGGTCTGATTCTGTATCTGGAAAGGGCAGCAGGACATTCTTGGCTTCTGGTTCTTTGCTTTAGTGTACTAGAACTTTCAGTGTATAATCTTATTTTTTATCCTGTAAAAATGATTGTGTTTAATGAGTTTAAAGTTTATTTTCATAAGGGAATTTTATACAATACTCGTTATCTTTTGTTGTTTTGGAACTTTTTTTAATTGACTAACCTGACCATTTCAACTGATTATAGTGAACACGTTCCTGAGAGTTAATTCTTTTAAATGTGACTTTTTAAAGGTATTCTTTAGATAGAAGTTAAAAACATTCTAGTTTTCACAGGTAATACGGAGGATCGTGACTCATTTTAAAGGTTTTAATGACTCTCTTTCTAAAGTCCAGAATCTAGACTTGACATCACTACACATTAAAACCTCAACAGAATCCATCCACGTATGTTGAACTCATGAAAACATTCACCCAAACTCTGTAAAAATGTGGAAATAATATTTCGAAAGACTCCTTCCTTACTAAGACGCATTTTTGATACAAAAGGCATCCCCAAACTTTGATGATGTGTAATCTACAGATGAAATATTCCTGCTTCTGCGACCACACTAGAGACATTACAGCGTTATATAACTCTTAAAGCAGGCCAGTTTATACATTGTAACTTTTCTGAGGAATGCTTCCTTGATGTTTTTTCATTTTCTTTGAAAAATGCTTCCTTCCCAAAAAACCAGTATTTTCTAAGTACTATTCAAAAGATGAATTTTAGGAACAAATAAAGCTTTTCTTATGAAGTAGATTATGTGCTTTTTGACTTAATGGTGAATTTAGCGGATATGAAGTTTGGGCTCAAAAACAAACCAAAATCAACGGTAAAGTAGCATAGTAGGTCATACCCGTAAGGAAGCCCTTCAGGTAAGAGAACCTGTTTCTGAACCACTGAATGCCCATTTTTTTATTATTGTTGTCATGTTAAGTACTTACTGTGTGTCAAGCACTGCTCTAAATGCTGGGGAAGATACAAGTTAATTAGGTTGGACGCCGTTCCTGTCCCAGATGGAGCTCGCAATCTAAGTAGGAGGGAGGACGGGTATTAAATCCCCATTTTATAGTTGAGGAAACCGAGGCTCAGAAAAGTTAAGTGACTCGTCCAAGATCACACAGCAAGCAATTGGCGGAGCTGGGATTCGAACCCAGGTCCTCTGATGCCCAGGCCCATGCTCTTTCCACTAGGCCATACTGCTTCCCTGTCTCCTTAACCCCCAGCATCCCTATGCCCGGCTGTCCAATCCAGGCTCTGGCCCTCTGCTCGGAGTAATAATAATAATTACGGTATTTGTTAAGTGCTTACTATGTAGCCGGCGCTGTACTAAGTGCTGGGGTGGACAAAAGCGAACTGGGTTGGACACAGTCCCTGTCCCATGGGGGGCTTACAGTCTCAACCCCCATTTTACAGATGAGGCAACTGAGGCACACAGAAGTGAAGTCATTCATCCAATCGTATTTATTGAGCGCTTACTGTGTGCAGAGCACTGTACTAAGCGCTTGGGAAGTCCAAGTTGGCAACGTATAGAGACGGTCCCTACCCAACAGTGGGCTCACAGTCTAGAAGGGGGGAGACAGAGAACAAAACCAAACATATTAACAAAATAAAATAAATAGAATTTATTTGATTTGCCCAAGGTCACACTATAGACAAGTGGAAGCAGCATGGCTCAGTGGAAAGAGCCCGGGCTTTGGAGTCAGAGGTCATCGGTTTAAATCCCAGCTCCGCCACTTGTCAGCTGTGTGACTTTGGGCAAGTCACTTCACTTCTCTGTGCCTCAGTTACCTCATCTGTAAAATGGGGATTAAGCCTGTGAGCCCCACATGGGACAACCTGATCACCTTGTAAACTCCCCAGTTCTTAGAACAGTGCTTTGCACATAGTAAGCGCTTAATAAATGCCATTATTACTTATTTATAAGTGGAAGAGTTAGGATTAGAACCCATGACCTTCTGACTCTTCGGCCCATGCTCCGTCTATTAGGTCATGCTACTCCTCAATCCTATGTGTTCGCCTCCTATTCTGATGACTTCACACCTGTCCACGTGTTTTGTTTTGTTGTCTGTCTCGCCCTTCTAGACTGCGAGCCCATTGTTGGGTAGGGACCGTCTCTATATGTCGCCAACTTGGACTTCCCAAGCGCTTAGTACAGTGCTCTGCACACAGGAAGCGCTCAATAAATACGATTGAATGAATGAATCCGAGAAGTGTCCACGACCAAGGAGAGGGGTTTGAGCTCTGCCCCCACCAGACTCCATCACAGGCACGCCACCATAATTACACCGCATTATCCGCGTACGGTGTTAATTTTGGAAATTGGATCTGGGAACCACCTGTATGAAATATTTTAACAGCAAAAGAACACTTTGAAATTTGAGTCACTAGTACATTACCTGTTGGGTAGGTGATGGATTAGCACGTAGGCTTTGAGAAGCAGTTAGGAGCATTTCCCTCCTATTTCGACTGAGACGGGACAGGGACTATGTCCAACCTGATTATCTAGTATCTACCCCAGTGCTTGGTACAGTGCTTCGCCCATAGTAAGTGCTAAACAAATACCTTTAAAAAAAAAAGCACTGAGTGCGAACTGCAGAGCACTGTGCTAAGCATTTGGGAAAGTACAATAGAGTTGTTTGACGCGATCCCGGCGTACAAGGAACTTACAGTTTACAGTCTACTCAAAAAGACACCATTTAAAACAATATTTAATTGAACAGTGCTTTAACAAAAGTGCTTGGTACAGTGCTTCGCCCATAGTAAGTGCTAAACAAATACCTTTAAAAAAAAAAGCACTGAGTGCGAACTGCAGAGCACTGTGCTAAGCATTTGGGAAAGTACAATAGAGTTGTTTGACGCGATCCCGGCGTACAAGGAGCTTACGGTTTACAGTCTACTCAAAAAGACCATTTCAAACAATATTTAATTGAACACAGTGCTTTAACAAAAGGGGCCCCATGCAACTCAATTTTTTGTAATTTTCTCTGGAAATAAGATTGAAATAAAGGTAAATGGCTGCTACCTTTGCTTTCCCGTTTTCTCTCTCCAGTCCATAGTATTTGCACATCTACAGTGCACAGAGTACTCGACTTTTCTGTGCACGGAGCTCCGGATTTTGAGGCATTCCAAGAATTGATCAGGTGGTAATCTAATGTGAAAAAACCCTTACAACTTGGCAGGCCTACAGAAAGATTGCTCAGCAAGATATATCATCCAAATATTCCAAAGCAAGTCTTACTTGCAGTCCAAATGACTAGGATAATAAAATGAAAGGAGGCACCATGCTCCAGTGGAAAGAACTCAGGCTTGGGAGTCAGAGGACCTGGGACCTAATCCCAGCCCTGCCACTTGTCTGCTGTGTGACCTTGGACAAGTCACCTCACTTCTTTGCGCCTCAGTGACCTCATCCGCAAAATGGGGATTCAGTCTGTGAGCCCCAGGTCGGCACAGACTGTCCAACCTGATTAGCTTGCATCTATCCCGGTGCTTAGTACAATGCCTGGCACACAGTAAGCACTTACCATAAAAATACCCAAAATACCATAAAAAAGTTATAAGTAAAACCCAGTCGGAGGACCTGGGTTCTAATCCTGAGCCTGCCACTTACCTGCTGGGTGACTTTTGGCAAGTCACTTTTAACTTTTCTGGGTCTCAGCTGCATCACCTGTAAAATGAGGATTCGACAATCTATGTTCTCCCTCTTACCTAGACTGTGAGCCCTTTGTGGGATGCGGACTGTGTCTAACCTGATTATCATGTACTCATTCAGAACAGTGCTTTGCACATAGTAAGCACTTAATAAATGCCATTATTATTATTATTATTATTATTATTCAATCCTATTTGAGTACTTTGTGTGCAGAGCACTGTACTAAGGGCTTGGGAAAATACAATATAACAACAAACTACACATTCTCTGTCCACTGTATCTAACCCAGAGCCTAGTACAATGATTGGCACATGGTAAACTTTTATAAATACTAGTACTAGTACTACTACTAATGATAATAATAAAAAATGGTTTGCAAATTGTACTTCTATCTCGCTGGCAACACCTTGCCCCGTCTTGCCTCTGACCTGGAAATCCCCCTCTTCACATCTATTTATTTATTTATATCAATGTCCGTCTCCCCCTCTAGACTATGAGCTCTGTATGGGCAGGAATGTGTTTGTTGTTATATTATACTCTCCCAAGCGCTCTGCACACAGTAAGCACTCAATAAATACGATTGATTGATTGATCCACTTCCCCCACCTTCAAAGCCGTATTAATAATAATAATAATAATGGCATTTATTAAGCACTTACTGTGTGCCAAGCACTGCTCTAAGCGCTGGGGAGGTTACAAGGTGATCAGGTTGTCCCACGGGGGGCTCACAGTCTTCAGCCCCATTTTACAGATGAGGTAACTGAGGCTTAGAGAAGTGAAGTGACTGGCCCAAAGTCACACAGCTGACAAGTGGCGGAGCCGGGACTTGAACCCATGACCTCTGACTCCAAAGCCTGGGCTCTTTCCATTGAGCCACCCTGCTTCTCTATTAAAAACAGATCACCTCCAAAAGGCCTTCCCCAACTAAGACCTCATTTCCTTTCATTCATTCATTCGTATTTATTGAGCGCTTACTGTGTGCAGAACACTGTACTGAGCGCTTGGGTAAGTACAATACAACAATAAACAGTGACATTCCCTGCCCACAAGTTTACAGTCTGGGAGGCAATCCACTCCCTTCTGACTTTGCACTACAATTTGCACCCTTTATTCACCCCTTTCTCAGGCTCATAGCACATATTTACATATCTGTACTTTAATCTATTAATTTATATTAATGTCCATCTCCCCCTCTAGACTGTAAGCTCCTTGTGGGCAGGGAATGTTTCCACCAACTCTGTTATATTCTCCCAAGCACTTAGCATAGTGCTCTGCACAAAGTATGCACTCAATCAGAATGATTGATTTCTTATTTTAAATTTCTCTCTGGCTTAGCTATGTAGACTAGGCCACTAAGATTATTTTATTTTCTCTTCAGCACTAAAATTGATTTGTTTTACCTCTACTCACGTTAGGCTTCCAAATGGAATTGAGCACTTGGCTAAAACGAGAAATTATTTCTAATCATTTTGGTCGGAGACACTACTGATCAAAACTTCAGGTAAAAGAATAAAAACTTGGATAAAAGCAGATCACTTCGGAAGATGCTGATTACTTAAAATAGTTACCATGTTTTGCTAATCTGCTGTCAGCATCTCTAGGCAAACCAGTTCTATCAGCAAATTTTTAAATTATTTGACTTGTCAACTTTTTTTTTTTTACTGATGATGGAAGGGAAAAATTTAGAAGCGAGGCTGAATATATCTGTGACATGTATCTATGTCAGCTGTGTGACTTTGGGCAAGTCACTTCTCTGGGCCTCAGTTTCCTTATCTGTAAAATGGGGATGAAGACTGTGGGCCCCTCCATGGGACAACCTGATCACCTTGTAATCTCCCCAGTGCTTAGAACAGTGCTTTGCAAATAGTAAGCGCTTAATAAATGCCGACATCATCATCTTATTTTTAAGAGGTAGTATTTCCTGTTTTATGTCCTTCTTTACTTTACCCTTCTATACAAATAAAAAAGTTAGGAGAAAAGAGACTTCTCAAAACTTTGATAGGTCATTTTCCTTAATTAAAAAAAAAAAGACAATTGAATCCCTTCTTCTGCCTCTCCAGGTACAAACAACACATTCATTTTTTTTATGGTATTTGTTATGCGCTTACTATGTGCTAGGCAATGGGGTAGGTACAAAGCTAATCAGGTTGGACACCGTCCATGTCCCACATGGGGCTCACAGTCTTAATCCCCATTTTAGAGAAGAGGTAACTGAGGCACAGAGAAGCAAAGTGACCTGCCCTAGGTTACCCAGCAGACAAGTGATGGAGTCAGAATTAGAACTCAGATTCTTCTGACTGCCAAGCCGGGCTCTATCCACTAGACCATGCCATTTTTCTGCATCAAGGCCCAGCCCATAAGGGCGATGATGACAAGTACTCCAAAACAGTACACGTATTACATGTGTGGGCTGGGCCCTTCAGTAACACATTTTTTTTTTTACAAGGCAAGAGCTGTTGTCCTGTTTTCTTCCCCCAAATCTTTCCAGAGCTTAAAACAAAACAACAAAAATGCCTTTTTAAAGCATTTATTTTAGAAAAGCTATTTCCAAAAAAGTGTTTTTTCCAAACATGAAAAAAAAACTTTCTCTTGTACACTGACCGAAGACAGGACAAATGCATTTCTCATGTTTTTTAAAAGGAGAAATGTTTTACATTTCCACACTGGGCCTCTCCTCGGTCCTCGGCATCAACTAATATGCATTTGGGAATTATATAGGCGGAGGGGTTACAGTTTTCTCAAGAGGAAAATAAGATTGATAATTCCACTACTCATTTGATTGGAGAGCAGTTTAACAAAACCACTTCCTTGGGGCATTCACATCCATCAACAGGCCCCGGGTTTAATTTTCAGAAGTGTCCCTTTCCTCCTCCCCTCTCCTTCTTTTCCTTAGCATCGGTAGGCCTATATATGCATCTCTTAACAAAAAACAAAACCAATTTCTTTGTTAGAGCACAAATCTGCAGAATACTACATACAGCTGTGGCACCGTCCAGTGGCAAGTTATTTTTAATGTTCAGGTATTTTGCACAAGGTGAAACTTGTCAGTTAACACTTTCCATCTGCGATCGGGTACTCCTGAGGTAAACTTTGAAAGTGGAGTGAAGACAACCGACCATCTCCAGGATGCTTCATATCAGACAGATAATTGCTCTTCCCCACTTCAAAGCCTTATTCAAGGCACGTTCTTCCAAGAAGCCTTCCCTGACTAAGCCCTTTCTCTCCTCTTCTCCCACTCCCTTTTTCATCACCCTTCATATGTACAGCACATATGTATATACCTGTAATTTATGTATTTATATTAATGTCTGTCTCCCCTTCTAAACTGTGAGCCTGTTTTGCGGGGGGAGGGAATGTGTCTGTTGTTGCACTGTACTCTCCAAAGCGCTTAGTACAGTGGTCTGCACACAGTAAGCACTCAATAAATATGATTGATTGAATGAATAGGAGGAATAAATAGTGGCTCCTCATTCCTCAAAACTTAGACAAGGCCACTGAGGCACCTTGACATGCTTAGTTCAGTGCTCTGAACACCAAAGGAGCCCAGATAATGCTAGTGATATTTTTTAAGGTATTTGTTAAGCGCTTCCTATGTGTCAAACACTGAACTAAGCCCTGGGGTAGGCACCAGTTAATTAGGTTGGGCACAGTCTTTGTCCAATGTGGGGCTCACAGTCTAAGTAGGATTGATTGATTCTGAGTGTGTCTCAGCAGTGGCAATTAAGGCCTGTTGTAACTCCTGAGGGACTGAGACACAAAGAAGCCCTAATTCTGTGGGCAAAGAATCATGTTCTATCTGAAACAGTCATGGTGGTAGACTTTCAGCCAACTGAAAGTTTCGCCCCACCGAGCGACTTCTTGCCCACATCCTGCCTCTGGCCTGGAACGCCCTCCCGTCTTCATATGGCAATTATTCTCCCCACCTTCAAAGCCTTTTTGAAGGAATGTCTCCTCCAAAAAGCCTTCCCTAAGCCCCATTTCCTTTTCTCCCACTCCCTTCTGCGTCACCCTGATTTGCTCCCCTTAGTCTCCCCGCCCCCACAACCCACAGGACTTATGTGCGTATCTGTAATTGATTAATTTATATTAATGTCTGTCTCCCCCTCTACACTGTAGGCTCGTTGTGGGCAATGAATGTGTCTACCAATTGTTATACTGTTATAGTGTACTAGCCCACGTGCTTAGAACAGTGCCCTGCACACGGCAAGCACTCAATAAATACAATTGATTGAAAAAACAACCTAGAGAAAGCTGAAAAATGTGCCCAGTCACCTCAGAAAAGCCCAAAAATTCAGTTCATGGGAGGGCACCCAGAGGAAGAAATTCTAGATTGTGAACTCATTGTGGGAAGCGAATGTGTGTTTATTGTTGTACTCTCCCAAGCGCTTAGTACAGTGCTCTGCACACAGCATGTGCTCAATAAATACTACTGAATGCAACTTAAGCTGATCAAGATCGCGTACGTGAATTTCCCCTTCTTCCCTTCCCTGACAACAGCCTTGAGGTGATCCTACTTCCCTGGAGCTCCGCTTCTTCCCTCCCAGCTGGTGCTGGGAAGGAAGTTTTTACTTAAGCCACCCTGGACTGGGAATGTGGTATTTTGGATGTTTTGGCCGAGAATGGAAATTAATCTAGTGTAAAAGTAGACTGTGCCTTATGGTAATCCATCGGCACCGAGAGGTGAGAAGAGCTACTGCCAAACTGAAGCCCTAAGGAAGCAAGTTGAAATATGGCAGGACTGTACTAAAACCTTAAATGCCAGGTTGAAAACAGTATAGGAGAGGTGGCATGTTAAAAAAAATGTATATATAAATAAGTTGAACATTTTGAAATGGTCCTCCTGATACCTTGGGCTATCAAGAGAGGATATTAAAAAAATATGTCTTTCCCCTGTCCCAATCTAGGATTATCCTAACAAGCATAATAATCTCATATTGCAGTCCTCATGATCCAACTCAAGTCACTCTAAAGAAGGATTTTAGAAAATCACATCAGTTGTCAAGCAGTTTGGAGACTACAATCCTTCCTCCCCAGAAACACATCTGGAACACGGGAGACGCAGGCTCCTGAACCGTCCATCACCAAATTACTCTTAGTGTTAGTGCATCTCTTGAATTCTCTCTTCCTCAAAGGTTTAGAAAGAGCAGTTCTTTCCGAATCCTTCCTTTATGGATTCTTAGATATCAATGATTACGAACACTTCTGGCTTCTCCTCGTCATACACCTGCATCGCTGAATAAGTAATCGCCTTGACTTCAGTGCCCTGGAGTGACAGCAGTGACGGAGTAGAGATGGGAAAAAGAAAAAAAGCAAAAATGACAAAGAAGTATTTATTAGAAACAGCCCTGGAAAAACTTGATCTGAAGGCAAGAAACTAACTCTGCAAAAGACTGCAGCTGGGTTATATGATCTACTGCTCTGATTACCTTTCCCCAATCTCCTCTCCAAACTCAACACTGTCACATCTCCTCGGAAGCTTATCATCTTTGCTGGTCCCATTATTCAGCAACAGTATTTTTCCATCCACATTGACTCCCATGCCCCTTGACAGAGCCAGCTGTTTCAGATGCTTAACTCCCTCTTCAAATCCCCTACCTCCCCTAATGAACTGACCCTGTACTTTTATTAATAAAATTGAAGTCATCGGACAAGATCGTCCTAAAATCTCAACTGCTCTTCTCCAATCCCTCCCTCTTCCTGCCCCTTCTTCAACTCTCCCGCCTTTCCCAGCAGGATTTCATGACAAAATCTTCTGCCTCTTCTCAGAATCTTCCCCCTCCACCAGCGCTGCCGACCCCATCCCTTTCCACCTTATCAAAACTCTTCCCCCCTCCCTTTTTCGTTCCCTGACTGCCATCTTCAACCATTCACTTTCCAAAGGTTTCTTTCCCCAAATGTGCTCACAAAATTCCCTATCCGCAAAAACACTGAGTACTTCCACGTCAACCAGGCATCTGTGTAAGCATTTCCCAACCCACTGGTAGCACTTATCTACATACCATTAACTCTGTTACTTCCCCCTACTTCTAATTCATTTTAGTATCTGTCTCCCCTGCTAGACTGCAAACAACCCGAGGGCAGGGATCATGTCTACTAACTTTTTTGTACCCTCTCAAATGCTTAGTCCAGCACTCTGCCCACCCGCTGTGGGCAGGGATTGTCTCTTTTATTGCTGTGTTGTACTGTCCAAGTGCTTAGTACAGTGCTCTCCACACAGTAAATGCTCAATAAATATGACTGACAATGAATGAATGAAAAATACTATTGATTGAAACCACATTTATTTAACTGAAGCATACTGTCAACTTCAACCAGTATGTGGCTCTCAACAGCTCCACAGTTATGAACTTAGAACAAGTAATCCTAGCCAGCGAGACAGGAGTCAGAAAAGCAAGCATTCATGTGTAGGAAGAACAGTGCTTTGCACATAGTAAGCGCTTAATAAATGCCATTATTATTATAATGCAGGCTACTAGACTGTAAGCCCATTTTGGGCAGGGAACGTGGCTACCAACACTGTTGTCACTGTACTCTCCCGAGCACTTCATTCATTTATTCATTCAATCGTATTTACTGAGCGCTTACTGTGTGCAGAGCACTGTGCTAAGCACTTGGGAAGTACAAGTGGCAACATCTAGAGACGGTCCCTACCCAACAGCGGGCTCATAGTCTAGAAGGGGGAGACAGACAACAAAGCAAAACATATTAACAAAATAAAATAAATAGAATAAATATGTACAAGTAAAATAGAGTAATAAATATGTACAAACATATATACATATATACATGTGCTGTGGGGAGGGGAAGGAGGTAAGGCGGGGGATAATAATAATAATAATAATAATGGCATTTATTAAGCGCTTACTATGTGCAAAGCACTGTTCTAAGCGCTGGGGAGGTTACAAGGTGATCAGGTTGTCCCACGGGGGGGCTCACAGTCTTAATCCCCATTTTCCAGATGAGGGAACTGAGGCCCAGAGAAGTGAAGTGACTTGCCCAAAGTCAAACAGCTGACAAGTGGCGGAGTCGGCATCTGAACCCATGACCTCTGACTCCAAAGCCCAGGCTCTTTCCACTGAGCCACGCTGCTTCTCTAAGCAGTGGGGATGGGTAGGGGCCCTTAGTACAGTGTCCTGCATGGAGTAAGCACTCAATAAACATCATTGATGATGATACTTTAGATTAACTGTCTCACATGAGATTATCTGTTTCTTGAAGACAGAAATTGTCTTCTTCAGTGTTCCACACAGTAGGTGTTCATTAACGCTCCACTGTATTGTACTCTCCCGAGCCTAAGAGCTCAATAAATACCATTGATGGATTGATGCATCAGACTGTCCTGCTTCTCTGATGCTAATCTACTCACCGTACCTCCACCTTGTCCATCTCCCCACCAACCTCTCACCCGTGTTTTGTCTCCGGCCTGGAACGCTCTCCCTCATCATCATCATCAATCGTCTTTATTGAGCGCTTACTGTGTGCAGAGCACTGTACTAAGCGCTTGGGAAGTACAAGTTGGCAACATATAGAGACAGTCCCTACCCAACAGTGGGCTCACAGTCTAAAAAATCTCCCTCTTCATATCGGAAAGATGATCACTCTCCTCACCTTCAAAGCCATATTGAAGGCACATCTCCAAGAGGCCTTCCCCCACTATACCCTCATTTCCTCTTAATAATAATTATGGCATTTGTTAAGCACTTACTATGTGCAAAGCACTGTTCTAAGCGCTGGGGGGGATACAGTGTGATCAAGTTGTCCCACGCGGGGCTCACAGTCTTAATCCCCATTTTTACAGATGAGGTAACTGAGGCTCAGAGAAGTTAAGTGACTTGCCCAAGGTCACACAGCAGACTTGTGGTGGAGCCGGGATTCGAACCCATGACCTCTGACTCCAAAGCCCGGGCTCTTTCCACTGAGCCACGCTGCTCCTCTTCTCCCACTCCCTTCTGTGTTGCCCTTGCACTTGGATTTGCACTCTTTTTATTCACCCTTCCCCCAGCCCCACATAACCGTAATTTATTTATTCCTATTAATGCCTGTCTCCCCCTCTACACTAGGCTCCCTGTGGGCAGGGAACATGTCCATCAACTTTGTTATACTGTACCCTCCCAAGCACTTAGTATAGTGCTCCAGACACAGTAAGCGCTCAGTAAATACGATTGACTGATTGATATTTATAGTTTGCTGGATTGTAACATACCTGCGGGTGCTTAGGCAAAGAAAACTCTTCTCCCCACCTTAAATTAGAAAATGGATTAAAAAACAGTTAGGGTTTGCCTGATTGCAAATATTTTTCACTGTAGTTTCTTGGCTTCAAAAGTATATGGAATGGTTAACAGTCTGGAAATTTAAACAGGGGCATCATGGAAACTTTATCAATAACGCTGACTTCTCCAGTTTGTGAGGGATGAAGGGGGAGAGCAACTCCACTCAAGCCAAGCACCTGTGTGCATGTTAAACACATGCACACACAAACACACAAAAAAAACCCTAGTCCTCCATTCCATCCACACAATGGGCCTAATTCTATAGCAATATCCAGGCCCTAAACAAGATGTTATACAATACTGTTCCTGCGGTAGCTCAGTCTGTGGTGTCGATTAGATAACTTGCTCCCATCATGGGGAAGGGGCCCAAAAATTCTTGTAGCGGATACCGGCCGCTTCTGTTCCTCCGTCCTCGAGTTTAGACTTCGTTTCCATTTGACTATTTTCCCAAGCTGTCCAGTAGGAATTTTCAGATCCTATCTTATCCTCTTTCAGGACCTGTCCGTCATCTAAACAAGCTCCATTAACTCACCCAATTGACCGTATTTTGAAGTTCACTCGATCAATGTGAAGTACTTTGATTTCCTAGAGAGAAAGAAGATACAAGTGGGGGCGGGGGGGAGTGGCAGAGGGTTGTAGGTAGACCGGGACCAAATATACCTATAACGTATCTATATCATCTATATAATATTAGTATAATGCAATATTAGACAAGCGTTTTCTGGTAGCGACCTCCAGTCGGTTAAGGTATGAAGGTATGGGAAATTCGAATGCTAGATCATCTCACAGAGAATAATAATAATAATAATGTTGGTATTTGTTAAGCGCTTACTATGTGCAAAGCACTGTTCTAAGCGCTGGGGTAGATACAAGGTAATCAGGTTGTCCCACGTGGGGCTCACAGTCTTCATCCCCATTTTACAGATGAGGGAACTGAGGCCCAGAGAAGTTAAGTGACTTGCCCAAAGTCACACAGCTGACAAGTGGCGGAGCAGGGATTTGAACCCATGACCTCTTGACTCCAAAGCCCGTGCTTTGTAATTAACATTGTTTTTATGGGTTTATAGAAAAGGAAAGGCTGGATGCTGTTAATTGGAAATCAATCCTCGGGATGACGGCGGAAAACCGCAGCGAGCAAAACTTTGCTTACCCGTGGTACGAAGAATTCGTTAGCACTGAACTTGTAAAGCCATTCGTCCAAGAAGTGAAACAGGAGGGACAGCAAATCATGTCCTGCAAAGCCAGACCACAAACGAGCAAAGTCAATTCTTTTTCTCAACCCTTGGAAGCACAATGGCCTAGTGGTTAAAGCATGGGCCTAGGAGCCAGGGGACCTAATCTCGGCTCCGCCACTTGCCCGCTGTGTGACCTTGGGCAAGTGACTTCACTTCTCTGTGCCTCTGTTGCCTCAACTGCCAAATTGATCAACAGTATTTGAGAAGCAGCGTGGCTCAGTGGAAAGAGCCCGGGCTTTGGAGTCAGAAGGACGTGGGTTCAAATCCCAGCTCTGCCAATTGTCAGCTGTGTGACTTTGGGCAAGTCACTTCACTTCTCTGTGCCTCAGTTCCCGCATCTGTAAAATGGGGATTAAGACTGTGAGACCCCGTGGGACAACCTGATCACCTTGTAACCTCCCCAGCGCTTAGAACAGTGCTTTGCACATAGTAAGCGCTTAATAAATGCTATTATTATTATTATTATTATTTATTGAGCACTTTACTGTGCAAGGAGGCCTGAATTAAGCGCTTGGGAGGGTACAATACAACAGAGTCAGCAGACGCATCCCCTGCCCACAAACAGCTTACAGCCTAGAGGCCAAATAGGGATTCAAATCCCTGTTTTCCTTCCTACTTAGACCCTGAGCCCTTGTGAGACAGGAACTGTGCCCAACCACGGATTGACTTGTATCCCTTCCAGTGCTTAGAATAGTCCTTGACACATAATAAGCAATTAACAAATATCATAAACCCCAAGAAACCCTCCCTCTTCTGCTGCCAAGCTTTTGCCCAAGCTGTCTGAAGGGGACCATCTAGCCGGGCTGTGGTCCAGTGGAAAGAGTCCGCAATTAGGCAAATTAGGCAAATATGCCTTTGGGCCTTGCTAGATGGGGGGGAAGTAGGGGGAGGGACACTTCCACAGACGAGGAATCGGATGGGATCCAAGTCCTTGTGAGCTCACTGGACTACAAGTCTCATCAGCCCCCCAAACACCATGTCCCTCTGAAAATCAGTTCAGAGCCCCAGTGGGCCTCAACTGGTTTGGGGCCAAGTCCCACGCGGGTCGGCCTGACTGTGATCGCTCCTTGATGAGACTAGGTTAAACGTTCAAAAAGCAAGCAGTCACTTCCTGATTTACACAGGGCAATTCCTTCCATTCATCCAACCGACTGTATTTATTAAGCGCTTTCTGGATAAAGAGCAAGGGAGAGCACAATATCATAACGTTGGCAAACACGTTCCCTGTCCCCAGAGAGATTACAGTAGGGAAGCAGTGTGGCCTAGTGCATAGAGCATGGGTCTGGGCATAAGAAGGACCTGGGTTCTAATTCCGGCTCTGCCATGGGTCTGCTGTGTGAACTCGGGCCAGTCACTTTACTTCTCTGGGCCTGTTACCTCATCTGTAAAATGGGGATTAAGACCCTGAGCCCAGTGCGGGACAGGGACTGTGTCCAACTCAATTACCCTGTATCTACCCCAATGCCTAGTACACACTAAATGCTTAACAAATACCATTATCATTATGATTAAAGGGGGATCTTACAGTCTAGAGGACGAGTTTACGGTCTAGTCTTCCTCCAGTAGAGATCGAGTTCTAGAACGGTCCTTTCTTACCTTCCGTCTCCACTTCTACCGTATCCAGTGGCTCCACGGTCTCCGTGTCTGTCATGTAACCAAACATGGCCATGGCACATTGCTCAAATGCTTCCTCTAGAGTGTCGCCCCAAGCGTGCAACCTACGGGGAACACGCTCGGGTTACCTCTGTCTGTCACGAGACAATTTGGGAACAAAGCGATACAAGCCCGCGTAAACTCGGAATGATGGAAGAGGAGCCTCAAAATAAGAATTTCTCAAGTTCCACTGTCTAGATTTAGATTGGGGGCCACGGCCAAATCTGGCCCGTCGAGTGATGCCCCCTACTCCGTGGGCTGGCTCTGGGCTAACGAGTGGATGGCAGAAATGGGTTTTGTTTTCCCCAGGATAATAATATTTGCTAAGCATTTATTATTCTGTAATAGTGTAAGCGGCTCGCTAGCACAAATAATTCCCCACCCCAGTTTAGAGTAAAAAAAAAAAATATTGAAGGGAAAATGGTCATGAAGACCACAGAAATAATACTGTTGATGTACAATCAGTGGAGTCCCTCTGCCAACTCACTTCAAAACCAGATTTTCAGTGGAATACATGCAATGATCACACTCACAGATCCCAGAAATACTCACTGCACATCCGCTGTGTGATCCAGATCTGAGGGAGGGGAAAATACCAGTCAGACCACAAGAATAATAATAATAATAATTAACAATCATTATGTTACTTGTTAGGTGATTTCTATGTGCTAAGCACTGTTCTAAGCCCTGGGGAAGATACCAGTTCATCAGGTAGGGCATAGTGCCTATCCGACATGGGGCTCACAGTCTAAATAGGAGGGAGTAGGATTTAATCCCCATTTTACGGATGAGGCACAGTTTGGTTGAGGCACGTAATAAGCCATTAACAAATAGCATAACAAACCAAAAAAACTCTCCCTCGTCTGCTGCCGAGCTTTTGCCCAAGCTGTCTGCCCAAGGTCACGTGGCAGACACGTGGAAGAGCTGGGATAAGAACCCAGGTCCTCAACTCCCTGGCCCGTTCTTTCCAAAAACGCACACTAATGACGATTTCAAAACTGTCCCTTGCTTGGGTTATTGCCCTGGAATGTCTGTGCATCTCTAACTAATCAATGAATAGTCAATGAAATTATCTCAACCAACTCGGAAAAAACTTACAATAATTAATAATAATTGTGGTATTTGTTGAGTGCTTACCACGTGTCAAAGCGTGGCTCAGTGGAAAGAGCCCGGGCTTTGAAGTCAGAGGTCATGGGTTCAAATCCCGGCTCCGCCAATTGTCAGCTGTGTGACTTTGGGCAAGTCACTTCACTTCTCTGGGCCTCAGTTACCTCATTTGGAAAATGGGGATTAAGACTGTGAGCACCCCCGTGGGACAACCTGATCACCTTGTAATCTCCCCAGTGCTTAGAACAGTGCTTTGCACATAGTAAGCGCTTAATACCATTAGTACTATCATTAAGCATTGTATTAAGTGCTGGGATAGATACCAGATAACCCATGAACTAGTGGAAGTCAGAAAGCTTTAGGTTCTAATCCCAGTTCTGCCGTTTATCTGCTGTGTGACCCTGGGCGAGCGACTTCACTTTTCTGTGCCTCAGTCACCTCATCTGTAAAGTGGGGATTAAGACTGTGAGCCCCAAGTGGTACATGGATGGTGTCAACATCAACATCAATCGTATTTACTGAGCGCTTACTGTGTGCAGAGCACTGTACTGAGCGCTTGGGAAGTACAAGTTGGCAACATATAGAGACAGTCCCTACCCAACAGTGGGCTCACAGTCTAAAAGTCCAACCTGATTAGCTTGTATCTACCTCAGTGCTTAGTACAGTGTCTGGCACATAGTGAGGGCTTAACAAAAAGCATAAAGAAAACAACAAAAAAGGCCTCACCGTCTATGTAGGGGGGGAGAACAGATATTGAATCCCCATTTTGCAAATGAAGGAACTGAGATAGAGAAGTCAGTGCCATAAACACCATAATTACTAGAAGTTCAGTGACTCGCCCAAAGTCACACAGCACACAAATGGTGGAGTTGGGATTAAAACCCCGGTTCTCTGAGGCCCACGCGCCTTCCCTTAGGCCACTCTGCTTCTCCAATTTAAGCAGTTAGTCAACACTGAGCTATGGTGGTTTATAAAACGAGTGTCACTTCCTAGAGGGTAAAGGTTAGGTGTTCTCTACAGTGCAGGCAGGAAAGGGCTCTCAGTAAACAGGCAATCAATTCGGTGGAACTTCCAGTCATTGCTGAAATATGAGCTAGGCAGTTTACTTCCGAGCATCACTGACACATAGCTGAATGTCTGATTAATCGAGGCAGTTTTGACCAGAGGGCAGAAGGGTCTGCTGCTCTGGACCCACCCTTTATTCACCCCACCCTGAGACCTTACCCATAATTTATCTATATTAATATCGACCCATCCCCTTACCCAGAATTTATCTATATTAATATCTACCTCCCCGTTTGGATTTTAAGCTTGTTGTGGGCAGGGAACCTACCTACCAACTCTGTTCTACTGTACTCCTTCAAGGGCTTAGTCCGGTGCTCTGCATGTAGTAAGCGCTCAATAAATACGACCGACTGACTGATTGGAAGTAGCAATAATGATAATTGCAGTATTTGTTACGCGCTTACTATGTGCCAGGTACTGATACAAGATAATCGGGTTGGACACAGTCCCTGCTCCACATGGGCTCAAAGGCCATTCACATTCCTCTGGCCTGCCCTTCCCCACAACGCTACCTAATAATAATGATAGTATTTGTTAAGCGCTTACTCTATGTCAAACACTGTTCTAAGCACTGGGGTAGATACAAGTTTCACGGGTTGGACCCAGTCCCCGGGCTCAAAATGCAAAGTTGGCACCTATAGTGACTCCGACCTCTAAATGCACCGACTGGACCTACTTCAAAGGACTCAAATTTGAGGTGAGGGGTTGAAGGAGCCCCAATTTAAGTATCCGCAGGATATGCAATTATTTACTGGCGACTGTCAGAGAGAAGTCGGGACGAAGAATCACTGTTGCTAGAGCGGGTATGGTATGACACTAAAAATGACTCCTCTTGATATGGACTATTCAATTGTATTTATTGAGTAAAATAAATACTCAGTATTCAATAAAATAAATACTCAGTATTTATTGAGTGCTTACTGTGTGCACAGCACTGTACTAAGTGCTTGGGAAGTACAGTTCAGCAACAATCCCTGCCCACAACGGGCTCACAGTCTAGAAGGGGGGGGAACTAGGCTTTACAGGATTCACCCTTTATTATTATCAGTGACAATATTTTTATTTATTTATATTACATATATCTATACAATGTTAGTAATAATAATGATATTTGTTATTGTTAAAGCACTACCCAAAGCATACAGTGAGCACTCAATAAATATGATTGAATTGAATGAATGACTATGTGCAAAGCACTGGGTAGTTGGGGCTCACAGTCTAAGCAGGAGGGAGAACAATTTTTTTTTATGGTTTGTTAGGCGTTTACTATGTGCCAAGCATTGTACTAAGTGCTGGAGTAGATACAGGCTAACCAAGTTGGACAAAGTCCATTTCTCACATGGGGCTCATGGCTTTCATCTCCATTTTACAGGTGAGGAAACACAGAGAAGGGTCTCATTGACTTGAATCTCCATTTTACAGATGAGAAAACTGAGGTCCAGAGAACTGATGTGACTTTTCCATGATCACAAGGCGGCCAAGAGGCTGAGCCAGGATTAGAACCCAGGTTTCCTGACCCTTGGTCCTGTATACTTTCCGCTAAATCGCATTTATGGAGGGACTGTCTCTATATGTTGCCAGCTTGTACTTCCCAAGCGCTTAGTACAGTGCTCTGCACACAGTAAGCGCTCAATAAATACGACTGATTGATTGAAAGAGCAAGGGCTTTGGAGTCAGTGGTCATGGGTTCAAATCCACAGTCCGCCAATTGTCAGCTGTGTGACCTTGGGCAAGTCACTTCACTTCTGTGTGCCTTAGTTACCTCATCTGTAAAATGGGGATGAAGACTGGGGATGAACCTGATCACCTTGTATCCCCCCAGCGCTTAGAACAGTGCTTTGCACATAGTAAGCGCTTAATAAATGCCATTATTATTATTATATTATTATTATTCAAGGGCACCAGCAGGCAAGGGGACACTTACACTCGTACTTGCGCCTGAGGGGCGGGTACTTGGCCTTGACGGCTTTCTGCTCTTCGTTCAGGTTGTAGTCCCTCACATCCTCCTCCTCCTGCGCCATCGCGCCCGTGGCCTCACTTCCGCCCTCAACCGGCGTAGTTGCGTCAGTGGCGTCACTTCCGCCCTCAACCGGCGACACTGCGCATAACGTCACTTCCTCCCTCAACCAGTGCGTGCCCCGCCCCCGACACGTGAGGCGAAACCTTAAAGGACGAGGTCCCCCCCCTCCGTCGTTTGTTTCTTTCTTTCTTTTTCTTTCCTTCTACTTTCTTTCTTTCTTTCTTTCCTTTCTTCTTTACTTCCTTCCTTCTTCCTTTCCTTCTTTTCTTTCTTTCCTTTCTTCTTTCCTTCCTTCCTTCTTCCTTTCCTTCTTCCATTCCTTCTTTCTTTCTTTCCTTTCTTCTTTACTTCCTTCCTTCTTCCTTTCTTTCTTTCTTTCTTTCTTTTCTTTCTTTCCTTTCTTCTGTCCTTCCTTCCTTCTTCCTTTCTTTCTTTCTTTCTTTTCTTTCTTTCCTTTCTTCTGTCCTTCCTTCCTTCTTTCCTTCCTTCTTTCCTTCCTTCTTCCTTTCCTTCTTCTTTCTTTCTTTCTTTTTATTTTGTATCCTACTTATTTTATTTTGTATCCTACTTATTTTATTTTGTATCCTACTTATTTTATTTTGTATCCTACTTATTTTATTTTGTATCCTACTTATTTTATTTTGTTGGTATGTTTGGTTCTGTTCTCTGTCTCCCCCTTTTAGACTGTGAGCCCACTGTTGGGTAGGGACTGTCTCTATGTGATGCCAATTTGTACTTCCCAAGCGCTTAGTACAGTGCTCTGCACATAGTAAGCGCTCAATAAATACGATTGATTGATTGATTCTTTCCTTTCTTTCCTTCCTTCCTTCTTTCCTTCCTTCTTCCTTTCCTTCTTCTTCCTTCCTTCCTTCCTTCCTCCCTCCCTTCCTCCTTTCCTTCCTCCCTCCCTCCCTTCCTTCCTTCCTTCCTTCCTTCCTTCCCCCACAAAGGGCTCACAGCCTAGAAGGGGGGAGACAGACAACAAAACAAAGCAAGTAGACAGGCATCAATAGCATCAATATAAATAAATAGAATTATAGATATGTACACATCATTAATAAAATTAATAGAATAATAAATGTGTACATGTATACACAAGTGCTCCTCACCGTGCCTCATCAGCACCTTTTCCGGGCCCACGTCTTACCTCTGGCCTGGAATGCCCTCCCTCCTCACATCTGCCAAACTAGCAACACTTCCTCTACTTCAAGGCCCTACTGAGAGCTCACCTCCTCCAGGAGGCCTTCTCAGACTGAGCCCCCCTTTTCCTCTGCTCCACCTCCCCTCTCCATCACCCCATCTCCCTAAGGAGAATAATAACAATAATAGTAGTCATAGTTGAGTTCTTACTTATGTGTAGCAGATAAAGCAGTGTAGCTCAGTGGAAAGAGCATGGGCTTGGGAGTCAGAGGTCATGGGTTCTAATTCTTGTACTTCCCAAGTGCTTAGTCTCCCCCTCCTCCCCCTCTCCCTACCTCCTTCCTTTCCCCACAGCACCTGTATATATGTATACATGTTTGTACGTATTTATTACTCTATTTATTTTACTTGTACATATCTATTCTATTTATTTTATTTTGTTAAAATGTTTTGTTTTGTTGTCTGTCTCCCCCTTCTAGACTGTGAGCCCACTGTTGGGTAGGGACCGTCTCTATATGCTGCCACCTTGTACTTCCCAAGTGCTTAGTACAGTGCTCTGCACACAGTAAGCGCTCAATAAATATGATTTATTGATTGATTTGTTCTCTGTCTCCCCCTTCTAGACTGTGAGCTCACTGTTGGGTAGGGACCGTCTCTAGATGTTGCCAACTTGGACTTCCCAAGTGCTTAGTCCAGTGCTCTGCTTACAGTAAGCGCTCAGTAAATACGATTGATTGATTAGTCCAGTGCTCTGCACACAGTAAGCACTCAATAAATACAATTGAATGAATGCCCTCTGAGTCCAAAGCCCATGCTCTTTCCACTGAGCCACACAGCTACCAAGCTAGGTATTTAAAAAGCGTTTACTGCGTGCTGAGCACCGTACTAAACGACTGTGAGCCCACTGCTGGGTAGGGACCGTCTCCATATGTTGCCAACTTGGCCTTCCCAAGCGCTTAGTACAGTGCTCTGCACACAGCGCTCAATAAATACGACTGATTGATAAGTCCAGTGCTCTGCACACAGTAAGCGCTCAGTAAATACGATTGAATAAATGCCCTCTGACTCCAAAGCCCGTGTTCTTTCCACTGAGCCACACAACTATCAAGCTAGGTATTTAAAGAGCGTTTACTATGTGCCAAGCACTGTACTAAACGACTGTGAGCCCACTGTTGGGTAGGGACCGTCTCTATATGTTGCCAACTTGTACTTCCCAATCGCTTAGTACAGTGCTCTGCACTCAGTAAGCGCTCAATAAATACGATTGATTGATTGATTGATTGATTGACTGGGGGATGGCAACACCACAGAGCGCCCGTTGAGGCCCCCGCTCCACCCCGACTTGGAAAATGGCCGCCAAGAGGCGCGCTGTTGGCCTTCCCCCGTCACGTGACCCGCCCTTTTCCCTCCGGCCGGGGCCCGCGCCACGCCCCACCGCGGCGCCCGCCACGCGCCCTGATTGGCCGGCGGCTCGGCGGCCGCCCCCCCCCTCCGCGCGCCCTGATTGGCCGGAGGCTCGGCGGCCGCCCCCCCTGCCTCCGCGAGCCCTGATCGGCCGGCGGCTCGGCGCCCGCCCCCCCCGTGCGTCCTGATTGGCCGGCTGCTCGGCGGCCGCCCCCCCTTCGCGCGTCCTGATTGGCCGGAGGCTCGACTGCCGCCCCCGGCTCCGCGCGTTCTGATTGGCCGGCGGCTCGGCGCCCGCCCCCCCCCTCCACGCCCTGGTCGGCCGGAGGCTCGGCGGCCGCGCCCCCCTCCGCGCGCCCTGACCGGCTGGCCGTTCGGCGCCCGCCCCCCCCCCCTCCTCGCGCTCCGATTGGCCGGCTCGTCGGCGGACGCCCCCCCCCTCCGCGCGCCCTGATTGGCCGACGGCTCGGCGGCCTCCCCCCCCCACCCCGCGCGCTGCGACTGGCCGGCGGCTCGGCGCCCGCCCCCCCCTCCGCGCGCCCTGATTGGCCGGCTGCTCGGCGGCCGCCCCCCTCTCCGCGCGCCTTGCTCGGCCGGCGGCTCGGCGGCCGCGCCCCCCTCCCGCCGCGCGCTCTGATTGGCCGGCTGCTCGGCGGCCGCCCCCCCCCTCTCCGCGCGCGCCCTGCTCGGCCAGCGGCTCGGCGGCCACCCCCCCCCCTCCGCGCGCGCTCATTGGCCGGCGGCTCGGCGCCCGCCCCCCCCCGAGCGCCCTGATTGGCCGGCTGTTCGGCGGCCGCCCCCCCCCATCCGCGCGCCCTGATTGGCGGGCGGGTCGGCGTTCTACCCCCCCCCTTCCTCGCTCCCTGATCGGCCGGCGGCTCGGCGGCCGCCCCCCTCCCTCTTCGCGCTCCGATTGGCCGGCACGTCGGCGGCCGCCCCCCCCTCCGCGCGCCCTGATTGGTCGGCGGCTCGGCGGCCGCGCCCCCTCCCTCCGCGCGCTCTGATTGACCGGCGGCTCGGCGGCCGCCCCTCCCTCCGCGCGCTCTGATTGGTCGGCGGCCTCCCCCCCCCCCCCCCCCGCGCGCCCCGATTGGCCAGCAGGTCGGTGGCCGCTCCCCCCTCCTCCGCGCGCCCTGATCGGCCGGCGACTCGGCCGCCGCGCCCCCCTCCCTCCGCGCGCTCTGATTGGCCGGCGGCTCGGCGGCCGCCCCCCTCCCTGCGCGCCCTGATTGGCCGACTGCTCGGCGGCCGCCCCCCTCCCTCCGCGCGCCCTGATCGGCCGGCGGCTCGACGCCCGCGCCCCCGTCCCTCCGCACGCTCTGATTGGCCGGCGGCTCGGCGGCCGCCCCCCTCCCTGCGCTCCCCGATTGGCCGGCTGCTCGGCGCCCGCCCCCCTCCCTCCGCGCGCCCTGATCGGCCGGCGACTCGGCCGCCGCGCCCCCCTCCCTCCGCGCGCTCCGATTGGCCGGCGGCTCGGCGGCCGCCCCCCTTCCGCGCGCCCCGATTGGCCGGCGTGTGGGCGGCCGCCCCCCTCGCGCGGGCCGGCGTCGGTCGGCGGGCTGTGATTGGGCGGGGTTGGCGCGAAGGTGCGCGGCGCGGGCCCCGCGCAGGGGCGGCAGGAAACAATAGAGGCGCCGCGGAGCCCCCGCGCAGCCCCCGCCATGGCCGACAAGGAAGGTGAGGGGCCGCCGGGCCGGGCCGGGACCGGGAAACCCCTATAATCCCCCGCCACCAAACCCGCAGATCGGACCCACTCCCCCCCCTCCAGCCCCAACCCCCCAATCCGCCCTCCCCCCCCCTCCCAGGGGCTTGCCCTAGGCTCCTAATAATAATAATAACAGGCATTTATTAAGCGCTTACTATGTGCAAAGCACTGGTCTAAGCGCCGGGGAGGTTGCAAGGTGATCAGGTTGTCCCACGGGGGGCTCCCAGTCTTCATCCCCATTCTACAGATGAGGGAACTGAGGCCCACAGAGTAATAATAATGATGGCATTTATTAAGCGCTTGCTATGTGCCAAGCACTGTGCTAAGCGCCGGGGAGGTTGCAAGGGGATGAGGTTGTCCCACGGGGGGCTCACAGTCTTCATCCCCATTCTACAGATGAGCGAACTGAGGCACAGAGAATAATAATAATGATGTCATTTATTAAGCGCTTGCTGTGTGCCAGGCACTGTTCTAAGCGCTGGGGAGTTTACAAGGTGATCAGGTTGTCCCACGGGGGGCCCACAGTCTTCATCCCCATTCGGCAGATGAGGGAACTGAGGCCCACAGAATAATAATAATGTGGCATTTATTAAGCGCTTGCTATGTGCCAAGCACTGTGCTAAGCGCCGGGGAGGTTGCAAGGTGATCAGGTTGTCCCACGGGGGGCTCACAGTCTTCATCCCCATTCTACAGATGAGGGAACTGAGGCCCACAGAATAATAATAATAATAATGGCATTTATCAAGAGCTTGCTATGTGCAAAGCACTGTTCTAAGCGCCGGGGATGTTGCAAGGTGATGAGGTTGTCCCACGGGGGGCTCACACTCTTCATCCCCATTCTACAGAAGAGGGAACTGAGGCCCACAGAATAGTAATAATGATGGCATTTATTAAGCACTTACTATGTGCCCAGCACTGTTCTAAGCGCCGGCGAGGTTACAAGACGATCAGGTTGTCCCACGGGGGGCTCACACTCTTCATCCCCATTCTACAGATGAGGGAACTGAGGCCCACAGAACAATAATAATAATGATGGCATTTATTAAGCGCTTGCTATGTGCCAGGCACTGTTCTAAGCGCCGGTGAGGTTGCAAGGGGATCAGGTTGTCCCACGGGGGGCTCACAGTCTTCATCCCCATTCTACAGATGAGGGAACTGAGGCCCACAGAATAATAATAATAATGGCATTTATTAAGAGCTTACTGTGTGCCAAGCACTGTTCTAAGCGCCGGGGAGGTTGCAAGGTGATCAGGTTGTCCCACGGGGGGCTCACAGTCTTCATCCCCATTTTACAGATGAGGTAACTGAGGCCCAGAGAATAATAATAATGGCATTTATTAAGCACTTACTATATGCAAAGCACTGTTCTAAGTGCTGGGGCGGTTGCAAGGTGATCAGGCTGTCCACAGGGGGCTGACAGTCTTCATCCCCATTTTACAGATGAGGGAACTGAGGCCCAGAGAAGTGAAGTGACTTGCCCAGAGTCACACAGCTGACAATTGGCAGAGCCGGGATTTGAACCCCTGACCTCCTAGACTGTGAGCCCGCTGTTGGGTTGGGACCGTCTCTATATGTTGCCAACTTGGACTTCCCAAGCGCTTAGCACAGTGCTCCGCACACAGTAAGCGCTCAATAAATACGATTGAATGAATGAATGAAAAGCAGCCCTTCTAGACTGTGAGCCGTTGTTGGGTAGGGACCGTCTCTGTATGTTGCCAACTTGGACTTCCCAAGCGCTTAGTCCAGTGCTCTGCACACAGTAAGCGCTCAATAAATACGATTGAATGATTGAATGGCCTCTATTAATCAATCAATGGCATCCATTGAGCGATCACTGCGGGCAGGGCAATCCATCGCATGTACTGAGCACCTCTTCTAGCCTGTGAGCCCATTGTTGGGTAGGGACAGTCTCTGTATGTTGCCGACTTGGCCTTCCCAAACGCTTAGTCCAGTGCTTTGCACACAGTAAGTGCTCAATAAATACGATTGAATGAATGAATTCCTTCCCCTCCCCATGGCACCTATACATATGTATATATGTTTGTGCATATTTATTACTCTATTTTACTTGTACATATTTATTCCATTTATTTTATTTTGTTAATATGTTTTGTTTCATTGTCTGTCTCCCCCTTCTAGATTGTGAACCCGCTGTTGGGTAGGGACCGTCTCTGTATGTTGCGAACTTGGACTTCCCAAGCGCTTAGTCCGGTGCTCTGCACTCAGTAAGCGCTCAATAAATACGATTGAATGAATGAATGAATACTGAGAGCTCACCTCCTCCAGGAGGCCTTCCTATTCATTCAATCGTACTTATTGAGCGCTTACTGAATGCTGCATTAAGCGCTTCCAAGACTGAGCCCCCTTTTCCTCCTCCCTGTACCTCCTTCCCCTCCCCACAGCACTTGTATATATTTGTACAGATTTATTACTCTATTTTACTTGTACATATTTACTGTTTATTTTGTTAATGCGCATAAAGATATAATTCTATTTGTTCTGACAATTTTGACACCTGTCTCCATGTTTTGTTTTGTGGTCCGTCTCTCCCTTCATTCAATCAATCGTTTTTATTGAGTGCTTACTGTGTGCAGAGCACTGTACTAAGCGCTTGGGAAGTGCAAGTTGGCAACATATAGTGAGCCTGTTGTTGGGTAGGGACCGTCTCTATCTTTTGCCGACTTGGACCTCCCAAGCGCTTAGTACAGTGCTCTGCACACAGTAAGCACTCAATAAAAACGATTGATTGAATGAATGAATGAATGAATGAATACTGAGCGCTCACCTCCTCCAAGAGGCCTTCCCATTCATTGTCGTATTTATTGAGCACTTACTGTGTGCTTTATTAAAAGTGAGCCCCCTTCTCCTCCTCCCCATACCTCCTTCCCCTCCCCACAGCACTTGTATATATTTGTACAGATTTATTACTCTATTCATCTTGTACATATTTACTATTTATTTTGTTAATGATGCGCATATAGCTGTAATTCTATTTGTTCCGACACTTTTGACATCTGACTAAATGTTTTGTTTTGTGGCCTGTCTCCCCCTTCTAGACTGTGAGCCCGTTGTTGGGTAGGGACCGTCTCCATCTGTTGCCTACTTGGACTTCCCAAGCGCTTAGTACAGTGCTGTGCACACAGTAAGCGCTCAATAAATACGACTGAATGAATGAAATGAATAAGCGCACGGGAGAGTCCAGTAGAACAGAGTTGGTAGACACGTTCCCCGCCCACAAGGAGCTTAAAACAGTGCTTTGCACATAGTAAGCGCTTAATAGCCATTTTTAAAAAAAGGAACTTACCGTCTAGAGGGAAGTGCAGAAGGTTCTGCACACAGTAAGGATCATGATGGTGTTACTATGTGCTAAGCACTGTTCTAGTAAGCGCTCAATAAATACGATTGAACAAATGAAGGCTGGGAATCATCCCGGTTGCAGCTGAAAGGTGGGAAAAGAGGGGCTGATCCCCGCTGGGATTTGGAGGGCAGATGATTCCCCCCCGCCTCAACTGCACACTTGTTCCCTGGAGACTCACTCCATTCATTTTTCTGATTTCCAGCAGCCTTTGATGATGCAGTAGAGGAACGTGTGATCAACGAAGAATATAAAATATGGAAAAAAAACACCCCCTTCCTCTACGACTTAGTGATGACCCACGCCCTGGAGTGGCCAAGCCTGACTGCACAGTGGCTTCCAGATGTAACCAGGTGATGTGGACCTCCGGCGAACAAATGAGCAAGAGTGGGGGAGGTCAGGAGTCATTATGCCTGCTCCCCTGCTCTTGATTTCTCCCCCCGTGCCCCCAAAGTCAAGTTCATTTATTAAAGAAGTGGTTGTTCCCATTTCAAGACACCCAAGGAAATCTCTGGAGCTCCATACGGCCTGCTAACCCTAGCCAGCCATTAATGCTGGGGGCCACTAGTCTAATCTATTTTCACATGTCCCATCACCACTGTATCCAAGTTGCAAGTAAGTCACACCCCGGATGGTAAAATGCCATAATCTTTTCAGGTGAATTTAGCAGCATCGCATAGCAGAAGTCCTAACCAGGATTTCTGATGTGGAAGCTGTCCTTACAGTCTGTTTTATTGAGCCCTCCTGGGGTGCAGTCAACCGGTGTTTTGTTTCTGTTACAGCCACACAGGTGGGGGTCTGAAAAACCTCCCCAGCTCCCATACTTACCCCTGGATTGCCTCTGAAAGCGAGAATCATCCGTACCTTGATGACTGAGGCTGGGAATTCTGGCCGACATTATTAAAAATGTGTGCTTCCTTGTCACTTTCTTTAAGCCCTAGTATTCTTGCAGGCCTTTGGACCCCTAGTTCCATTTTAATTTGCATTTTTCCTCTATATTTGACACTGAACATTTTTTTTTGCACTGGTAATCAACTTGAAGGCAAGGAATTTCATACTTGGTGTGTATTCAATCTGCTGCTAATATAGTGCTCACGGTAAGTGCTCAATAAATACAGTTGAATGAATGAAGTAGCTGCCCAAATTGCCTCAGTTCCCTCATCTGTCAAATGGGGATGAAGACTGTGAGCCCCCCGTGGGACAACCTGATCACCTTGTATCCTCCCCAGCGCTTAGAACAGTGTTTTGCACATAGCGCTTAATAAATGTCATTATTATTATTATTATTATTATTATTATTATTATTATAGAACGGCTAGTATCTGGCAAATGGAGTCATTTGCCCTCAAACTCCTCTTCTTCCAGTACTTTGAGCCATTATGTACATCTCTTTACCTCCCATCCTAAATCCAATTTTACCTCCTTCACTAATTGTAAGCCTCTTTTAGAGCAGGGATCGTGGCTACTGACCATATCACGCTGTCCTAAATGCTCAGTACAGTGCTCTGACCACAGCAGGCACCCACATAGTAGTCAGTCAGTTGTATTTGAGTGCTTACTGCTTACAGAGCACTGTACTAAGCGCTGGGAGAGAACAGTGTAACAGACATTCCCTGCTCACAATGAGTTTACAGTCTAGGGGGAAGATGGGCATTAATATAAATAAAATTGCAGATATAGGTAAGTGCTGGGAAGGGGGATGAATAACAGGGAGCAAGACAGGGTGATGCAGAAAGACGTGGGAAAGGAGGACTTCATCAGGGAAGACCTCTTAGGGGAGGTGGGCCTTCAATAAGGCTTTGAAGGTGGGGAGAGTAAGTGTTGAATATGAAGAGGGAGGGCATTCCAGACCAGAGGCAGGATGTGGGCGAGAGGTTGGCGGTGAGATAGACGAGATCGAGGTACAGGGAGTAGGTTAGCATTAGATGTGCGGGCTGGCTTGTGGTAGGAGAGTAGCAAGGTGAAATAGGAGAGGGGGAAAGGTGATTGAGTGCTTTGAAGGCGATGGTGTGAGGTTTCTATTTGGTGTGGAGCTGAAATACAGAGTTCAGAATTGGGTATTCTCTGTTCTTTCCTTAACACACCATTAAGTGTCTACCTCTTGGCGACTTATTTCTCTTCGGGGCTAAATCTGGCAAAGGAATGGCCGGGCTGTGTTGCAAGAGCAGGAGAAAGAGGAGGAGGTAGGATTTATCTTGCAGGGAACGGGGAGCATTGAGTAGGGCGACAAGAGCCACATTAAAGGGTATGAAGGAACAGCATGTACTCTCAGGGTTGGTGAAGTGCTTTCTCTTTTTGCTTCCCTTATAGAAGTTAAGGGGAGGGAATTCTAGGGTGGAGATTCATCCTAACTACATGTTTCATTTGCTCACTGCCCTCCGAACCTTCCAGAATGCAGTGTTTGTTCACAACTTGCCTGAGTGTTCATTCCCTCGCAGTCTCGCCAAGTATAGATCACCTCCGTCCCTTGTCTTTTTCTGTCAGCGAGGTTTAGTTTTTTGTCAACGCCTCCTCTTTTTTTGTTGCAGACCGGAAGGGAAGGATTTCAGCATCCATCGGCTCGTCCTGGGGACCCACACGTCGGACGAACAGAACCACCTGGTGATAGCCAGCGTGCAGTTGCCCAATGATGATGCCCAGTTTGATGCTTCCCATTACGACAGTGAAAAAGGAGGTAGGAGCTTCGGGGGGGTGACGGGACACTTATTCCCCTGCCCAGTGGCACAGATGGGTTCTCTCCCTGGAGTAAGGAAGGTTGGCAAGGAGTCCTGGGACCTCAGGAAGTTGGAACAGTGGTAGATCTGCTCTTTGGGAATTCGAGGCAACAACAATTCTCGGTCAACAATTTCCGTATTTTGTTTAGTTCACCAGGCTCTGTTAGTAGAAACATCCTGGCCTAGTGGAAAGAGCTTGGGCCTGGTAGTTAGGAGACCTGGGTTCTAATTCCAGCTCCGCCGCTTGCCTTGCCGTGTAACCTTGGGCAAGTCATCTGACTTCCCCATGGCTCCGTTTCCTTGGGTAAAATGGGGATTCAGTGTCTGCTCTCCCCTCCCCCTTAGATTGTGAACCCCAAGTGGAACAGGGACAATTGGTTTGTAGCTTCCCCAGTGCTTAACAAATAACACAGTTGTAGGTATTAAGTTTCGTCTTTCTGTAGCAACACTTGGACCCTAACAGTGGAGGAAGTAGAGGGTGTAGGGGGATGTTGGGGCTGGGTATTTCCACTGGAGTAGTACAGACTGGAAATGAATTCCACAAGTGACTTCACTGCATAAAGACAAGTCACAGGCTCCCAGGTTCTAAATACAAAATGAAGATGGCAGGAGGCTTTTAACCTTGTTTTTGTTCAACTCTTAGGAAGGCCCAAAAATTGTGAAGTTGGCTTTGGTTGTCCTTTTGACTGTAAACTCCTTGTGGCCAGGGATCCTGTCCACCTACTTTGGTTTTTGGTTTTTTTTCCAATGGTACTAGTTAAGCACTTACTGTGTGCCAGGCACCGTCTCCCCCTTTTAGACTGTGAGCCCACTATCGGGTAGGGACTGTCTCTATGTGATGCCAATTTGTACTTCCCAAGCGCTTAGTACAGTGCTCTGCACATAGTAAGCGCTCAATAAATACGATTGATTGATTGATTGATTGTATTAAGCACTGAGGTAGATAAAAAATAATCAGGTTGTACACAGTCCATGTCCCACATGGGGCTCACAGTATTAATCCCTGTTGTACAGATGAGGTAACTGAGGCACAGAAAGGTTAAGTGACTTGCCTAAGATCATACAGCAGACAAGTAGAGGAACCTTCCTTGGAACCCAGGTCCTTCTAACTTTCAGGCCAGTGCTCTATTTACTAGGCCACACTGCTTCTCTGCTACTGTATTTTATTCTACTCTGTCAAGCGCTTGTAAGGTGCAGTGCTCAGCTCAAAGTAAGCGCTCAGTAAATACCATTGATTGATTGCTATCCCTTTAGTGCCCGGGCTTCAGAATGAAAGGTTGTCAGATTGGCGCCCACAACCCAAACTCTCCAAATCCCCTGGTATCAGAACAATCAGTGATGTCGAGTTGGCATTACCTAGGTTCACCCGGATCGGCGTAATCCATCCCCCCAACCCCGTCCTGAGATAGATCCCTCTGCTCCAGCTTTCTGGGCCTCTTCTTGCCAGACGTTGTCCCAGTTAGTCTCTTGGGCCTTGAATAGATTCTGATTTTAGACTGTGAGCCCACTGTTGGGTAGGGACTGTCTCTATATGTTGCCAGTTTGTACTTCCCAAGCGCTTAGTACAGTGCTCGGCACATAGTAAGCGCTCAATAAATACGGTTGATTGATTGATTGATGGCAAAGGTCAGCCTACTGGACCCCTGGTCAAAGGGAAAGAATTGGGGCTGGATTGGAGAGGAAACCAAAAGGTTGCCTCAAAAAAAGGAATTTCCTGAGTCGCAATAATAAGTGTATTAAGTGCCTACTGGGTCCAAATCACTGTACTAAGCATTGGCAAAGAAGTGCAGAGATGAGCTATAGACAAGGGGCCGAAGTCAATTCCTTAGCTTCTAGACAGTGAATTAATTGTTCAGAGTTATCACAACCTCTGGATTGTGATTTCTCCTGGTTCAGTCCTCCTCTTTGGTCCTTTTTGGTTCAGTCTTCCTAATCCAGTTTCTCTGTTCCCCAGTATTATTTCTGCTAGAGAAGGAGTAGTCTTATCCTCTCTTTAGGTTTTCCCTTTTAAAATGTTTTAAACATACAGGACAGATTTGATTTCATATGAGTAAAACCGATTTGGGAGCAATCTTTTTTACTGGCAGAAAAGCAAATCTTTCTGCCTTAATTTGTTTTAGATGGGGTCTTTGTGCATTCTCTCCCCCTCCAGGGTGGGGGTCGGGGGGCAAAAAGGGCAGTCCAGGAGGGATGGGCTTTAGTCCCCAGGCGATGCTACGGACAGTAGAGCAGTCCCATGGTGATCAAGGCCAGGGGCTCCCTGGGGAAGGGTCTCTGGTCCCTTTTTCTGCAGGCCTTTGAGTCGGGGGCTCCACATAGTTTTTTGGGGGACCCAGCTCCGGTCTTAGGGCACTTTCCAAGGTCCTCGACTTAACTGATCCCGGCGGGCGGCGAGGGGAGCCTGTAGGGTGGACGGAAGCCTGCGTCGTGGCCACCCTGTTAACTTGGAGACAAAACCCAGAGACCGCTGGCAGTCAGGCTGCCGGAGGAGGACCAATTGAAGTTGTGTCTCGCCGGAGTTCCACTTTTGTCCAGAAATGGAATGCACATGTTCATAAAGAAAACCTTTGATCCGGCATAATGCTAATATTATAAAATCCAAAAGTAGTCTCTAAATTTGTGTACAGTTTTCTTTTATGACCTCTATTTTAGGGTATCAGCTGTACCTTCTGTGAAAGGCCATTTTTTTCCGTGAGATTTGTGCCTTCATCACTGCAAGCGTTGTCTGATTTCATTTTGTGAGTGACTTGTTTAAAACTAAGTGCATGTGTATCCTGTTCATATCACTTAGAAAAAATTCATTCTAGACTGTAAGCTCCTTGCGGACAGGGAATGTGTCTACCAACTGCATTGTGTTGTACTCTCTCAAGTGCTTAGGACAGGGCTCTGCAAAGCCAGTGCTCCAGTGCCACTGATTTAAAAGCAAAAGAAATGAAGGAAGGGTGTCTGCCAATCTCTAGGTGACATTTTATGGAGTTCTGTGGAGAATCATCTTTTCAGAACTGTCTCAGTTTACTTGCCAGGAAATCTCAGGTCTTCAGCTATTCGTGGTGTTCACCGAAGCAGCTGCCTATTGTTAGACATCTATTTCGTTGCTACTGTATTTGGGAACACGGTTGATCCGGTCTTGTAAAAATGGGGTAATGCCTATGTGCAGTCTGTTTTGTTTTCACAAAACATAAAGACTCTGCCCCTCTCTCCTCCCCGCTTCATGCCTCCTCACACTCTTTGCCCCTTCCACGTTAACTTTGCTCACATCTCCCGTCTGGGACTGAAACCCTTCAGTCGACAGTGGTATTTATTGAGCACTCACCGTGTGCAGAGCCCTGTACGGAGCGCCTGGGAGAGTACAATCAATCAATCGTATTTATCGAGCGCTTACTGTGTGCAGAGCACTGTACTAAGCGCTTGGGAAGTACAAGTTGGCAACATATAGAGACAGTCCCTACCCAACAGTGGGCTCACAGTCTAGAAGGGGTAGACAGAGAACAAAACCAAACATATTAACAAAATATAATAAATAGAATAGATATGTACAAGTAAAATAAATAGAGTAATAAATGTGTACAAACATATATACATATATACAGGAGTACAAAAGTAGGTATAGATGATTCTTGCCCACAAGAAGTTTACAGACTAGAGGGGGAAACATTAAAGTACGGATGGAGCTGGACATAAGTACTGTGTGGTTGGGGGAGGATTGACCAGACTTGAGTGAATAAGGTCTCCTCCCCTCTCATTCATCAGACCGCATCCTGAAAAGCCTTCTGAACCTCTCCCGCCCCAGGAATATTCCTCTGATTAATCCCCTTCCCCATCAGACCTTCCCATTCGCCCCGTCGGCACTCTTGTGTCAATCCAGTTGGTTGTGTATCCATTTAAATATCGGCCTGCTTGTGTGTGTTATCATTTAAAATTGTGCTTTTAACTTTCTTTTCATAGTGTCTCTTGGGTGATTTCAATCAGTCCTCTGTAAACTTATGGGTGGGGAATGTCTACCAAGCGCTTAGTACAGTGCGCTGCCCGAAGTAAGCGCTGAAATGCCATTATGATGATGATCAGTGGTATTTTAATGAGCACTTGAGAAGCCGTATGGCCTAGTGCATGTGGGCCTAGGATGTGGGTTCTAATCCCGTTTTCGCCACTTGTCTGCTGAGCGACAAGTCATTGGCTTCTCTGCGCCTCAGTTGCCTCATCGATAAAATGGGGATTGGGACTGTGAGCCCCATGTGAGACATGTGGGACATGGACTGTGTCCAGCCTAATTGGCTTGTATCTACCCCAGTGCTTAGTGCAGTGCCTGGCACATGGTAAGTACTTAACAAATGCCATAAAAAAGTAGTTTATGGTCTGGAGGGGGAGGCAGACATTAAAATAGGTTAGGGATAGGGGAAGTAGTGGAGTATAAGAGTATTTACATAAGTATTGTGGAGTTGGGGTGAGTGATGACGTGCTTAAGGGTATACAGTCAAATTTATAGTCAGAGCAGAGGGGAGGGCAGATAGGGGAAATAGAAGAGCTTATTTATGACCCTACGACTTTTTCCATTTGATCGAAAACTCCTGGAGGGTAGGACTGGGTCTTTCAGTTGCGCTGTGCAGGGTAACAGCTATCTTTCTTCTCCCTATACCATCATTATTTCATGCCTGGGGAACCTTTATTGCTACCTAAAAATTCAAACCAGACTTTGTGAAAAGGAAGAGGTTGAGAGGAACCGTGATCCATAAGGTTGGCACTGTTAACACTCATTAAAAAGTCCTTTGGGGGAATTTTAATTTGTGGGAATTTGGGTACTCTGTTAATATGCAGAATTGTTAATGTGTTCATCAGAAGTTCTACTACGATGTTGGCATTCAGAATGAAGTTTTAAAGTCTTATTTTCGGAAGTATGCGCAAGCCCTCATTGGGGACTGAGACTGTGAGCCCCATGTGGGACATGGAATGATTAACTTGTATCCACCGCAGCATTTAGTACAATGCCCGACACATAGTAAGTGCTTAAATACCATTTTTTAAAAGGCACATCTTAACATTCAGAATGAGGTCTCGTGTCTCATTTTCTGTGGACTACGTAAGGTACACCTTACATTCAGAATGAAGTCTAATATCCTTTGTGGTAGACTAAATTACATTTATTTCTCCTATAATGTGGAAGTTGGGTTCTCACAGTACCCTCACGTTAAGGAAAACCAGGATTATAGTACTCAAGTCCAGCACGTACCTCTTCCTTCCCCTTCCAGGGAAGGCTTGCACGTTTTATAACGGTCTCTCCTCTCTTCTTCAGAATTCGGAGGCTTTGGCTCCGTAAGCGGGAAGATCGAAATCGAGATCAAGATCAACCACGAAGGAGAGGTGAACCGGGCCCGGTACATGCCTCAGAACCCTTGCATCATTGCCACAAAAACTCCATCGAGCGACGTCCTCGTCTTTGACTACACCAAGCACCCTTCCAAGCCAGGTACCATCTCCCAACCCTTCTCTTTTAGGTGGGCCACAGAGTCCAGGGCCTGAGAATCACCAAAACAATGAGTCACCGTGCGATTCATTCATTCAGTCTTGTTTATTGAGTGCAGAACACTGTACTAAGCGCTTGGGAGAGCACAATGTAATAATAAACAGACACAATCTATGCCCACAAAGACCTCTCATCCCAATGTAGCAGCTAATTATTCTTGGTAGATGGAGAGCGTCTAATAACATTAATCCTGGTTCTGCCACTTGTCTACCTTGTGGCCTTGGGCAAGTCACTTAACTTCTCCGGGCCTCAGTTACCTCATGTCTAAAAATGAGGATTGAGACTGTGAGCCCCAACTGGGACAGGGACTGTTTCCAACCTGATTTGTCTGTATCCACCCCAGCACTTAGTATAGTGGCTGGCACATAGTAAGTGCTTAACAAATGCTACAATTATTATTATTGTTCGTTAAGCACTTACTATGTGTCAAGCCGTGTTTGAAGCCTTGGGGTAGATACAAGGTAATCAGGTTGGACACAGTCCCTGTCACACACGGGGCTCACGGTCTTGATCCCCATTTTAAAGATGAGGGAATTAAGGCACAGAGATGTTAAGTGACTTGCCCAGGATCACACAGCAGAGAAGTGGCAGAACCGGGAATAGAATCCAAGTTGTCTGACTCCCAACCCCGTGTTCTTGCCACTAGGCCATGCTGGGGAGGGTGGAAGCAGAATCCTTCTTGCCCCAGTTGAAAGTCCCTCTGATCGCTGTATGGATTGTCCGCATTTTGGGGGGAATCTCTTCCAGCTGAACCACCTGTTCTTGGGGACTGGGAGCCCTTTTTAATGAAGGAGGGGTGGGTTGCCTGAGTTTCACGACGGAGACCGGGAATTAGGCGGGGACCATCCATTCAGCCCGTGCTGGGTTCAAGGAGCCAGCGAGCTCCCGAGCGGCTCTCCGCAGCTCCCCGTTGCTCCGCAGACCCTTCTGGAGAGTGCAACCCAGACCTGCGCCTCCGTGGACATCAAAAGGAAGGCTACGGGCTGTCGTGGAACCCGAATCTCAGCGGGCACCTCCTGAGTGCGTCGGACGACCACGTGAGTGCCCTGCGGATCCCCAGCCCTCCCTCCGGGGACGTGCCCCCGCCTGGTCTCGGCCCGTTTGTTTTTTTTTGGGGGGGTGAGCATCATCCTTCTATCTCAAGGCACATTTTTCCTTTAAGACCATCTGTCTGTGGGACATCAGCGCCGTTCCCAAGGAAGGCAAAGTGGTGGATGCAAAAACCATCTTCACTGGGCACACGGCTGTAGTAGAGGACGTGTCCTGGCACCTGCTGCACGAGTCTCTGTTCGGGTCGGTGGCCGATGACCAGAAGCTTATGATGTAAGTGGAGTTGTGGCCCGGTGGTCTTGTTTCTGGAGCGGACTCTGTCGCTTGGGCCTCAGGGGGCTGGTTCTAACCATCTGGTTTTTATGTTTGTTCGTTTGTTTTCTCCTCTCTCTGCTTCCTCTCCTCATAGCTGGGACACCCGGTCCAATAACACCTCAAAACCAAGCCATTCGGTGGATGCCCACACCGCTGAAGTGAACTGCCTCTCTTTCAATCCTTACAGCGAGTTCATTCTCGCCACCGGTTCAGCCGATAAGGTGTGCGTTTTTCTCTTCCTCAAATGCCCGTCTTGAAAACAACCCCATTTCGGGGCGGGTGAGGTCTTTTCAGCGGGGCTTTTTCTCAGCAATGAAAATGTTTCTCCTTCCTTCCTGTCCAGACTGTTGCCTTGTGGGACCTGAGAAATCTGAAACTGAAGTTGCACTCCTTTGAATCCCACAAAGATGAAATATTCCAGGTAAGGGAAACTAATAGTCCTGTCATCAGTAGTTGACCTTTGGGTGTCAAAAAGGGCCAGGACTTGAATCACAACTGAATGTGTTTTTGTGGTAGAATCAGTTTTGATAGACAGTCCTGGCCCCTGATAATCTTTATCGGATACCCTGTTCTCTGCTCCCTAGGTTTTTTTCCTTTAATAATTACCAGAATTGAAGGGAAAAAAGAAAAACACTCATCTGGGAGACCTTTCGCTTTAGTTTTTGCCATTTCTCTATCGACGAAAACTTTGACTCTGGCAGTTCATTTTTATCGAAAACAATCGATAGGGGAAAATAGGATGAAATTAATCCAGTGGTATTTTAAAGAGTCTTTTAAAAATGGAGGAATCATTTTTCTGACTTGGGGAAATGGGGTTTTCAAAAAAGTAGGGACAGGGGAATAAGCTAAACTTATGGTGTTGGGGGAAAAAGTAGGTGATGAAGCTAAGCCTTAACGATCACTGCTAGAAACAAAGGAGTTTTAGAGGTGATTAAATGGCCAAGTAAACGACGGCTGTGAGTAGATAAAACTTCCAGCCCCCTAACAAAAATAGAATTCTGCTTTCACCCCCATTCTGTGGAATCGAAATCTCTTTTTTTCATTATTGTCTCTCGCTTCCCATCCCCACCGACCCAGGCTTCCAAACCCAACAGTGGTCACTATCCCAAATTTCTTGAGTTGTGAGCACAATTATTTAAGCTATCGGAACAGGCTTTGCTTTGAAACTAACATAGAGGGTGGGATAATTCAGGTGAAGGAATCTTCAGTTTTCTACATTGAAATTCTGATTTCCACCCCACACCCCCCGCAGTCAATACTAGTTTTTATTTTCATCATCCCTGCAGGTCCAGTGGTCTCCTCACAATGAAACCATTCTGGCTTCCAGTGGCACTGACCGCAGACTAAATGTTTGGGACTTGAGGTGAGTCTTCTTTTTATCTTGGAGGATGAAGGGGAGCAGTCACTCTAGTCTGCTTTCTCTTTCCTAAGAGGATTCAGTCGAGCAGTCGTATTTACTGAGCACCTACTGTGTGCCGAGCAGTGTATTAAGCACCTCAGAAGGTACAGTGGAGAGTGGAAACACGATCACTGCCCACAAGGAGCTGTCTTCCTGGAAAGCGGGTTTGGTTTTGATTCCCATTCCACTTCCTCACTTTTTTTTTTTTTCCACCACAGTAAAATCGGAGAGGAGCAGTCACCTGAAGATGCAGAAGACGGTCCCCCTGAACTCCTGGTATGTTTCTGCAGTTAAATATTTTTAATTTTTTTTTTTACTAATGGTATTTGTTAAGCCCTTATTGTGTGCTTGCACTATACAAAACACGGAGGTAGATACAAGCCAATTAGGCTGGACACAGTCCTTGTCCCACATGGGGCTCAGAATATTAATTCCCATTTTACAGATGAGGGAACTGAGGCACAGAGAAGGGAAATGATTTGCCCAAAGTCACACCGCAGACAAGTGGCAGAGCCGGGATTAGAACCCAGGTCCTTTCGGCTCCCGGGCCCTTGCTTTCTATCCATTAGGACACGCTGCTTCCCAGACCTTTGCGAAAACGGTTCGGGACTTGAGGTTCTCCTACTTTAAATGTCTTTGTTTTGCTTCCTTCTCAGTTCATTCATGGTGGTCACACAGCCAAGATATCAGATTTCTCCTGGAATCCCAACGAACCTTGGGTAATTTGTTCTGTATCAGAAGACAATATCATGCAAGTCTGGCAGATGGTAAGAGTTCTTTTGACATCTTGGTACTTTTGCAGGGGTCAGTCAATCAGTGGTATTTGAGTGCTTACCAGGTGCAGAGCACCGTACTAAGCACTGAGGTAGATATAAGCTAATCAATTTGGACACAGTCTGTGTCCCACATGTGGGGCTCAGTCTCAATCCTCATTTTACAGATGAGGTAACTGAGGCACAGAGAAGTGGAGTGACTTCCCAAGGTCACACAGCAGACATATGTGGCAGAGCTGGGGCTAGAACCCAGGCCTGTGCTCATTCCACTTAGGCCACACTGGGTCATTTGTCAGTGTCACCTGTCATTCTTCTACCCTTCTCTGACCAGAACCAGTCTGGAAGTTGGGCTCCTGAGCTGGACTGAAGCTAAACCCGGGACTTGCTTTATCTTGGGCAAGTTTCTTTGTGTCCCAATTTACCCGTTTGCAAAGGTCCTTTGCAGCAGCGCTTTCTCTGATTGCTGGAGGACTCTAAGAGCATCGCTCGCTGCCGCGAATGTACAGAGTAGTTAAGGCCCGCAGAGCCCGTTTTAGTTTGGTTCTGCTGAAGGGAATGAAGCTCCCTAAAGCAAAATGGAAATCCTCACTGGCTTCAGCAGTTGGTGTGGGTGGACCATCGGCCTGGCTAGAGCTATCTTCTGCTCAGCCCCCGAAGCGACGAAGCCTGTGACGGCAGAAAGAGCCAAAGTAAGTGGACCAAAAGGGTCCAAAATGCTCACCGCCTGAGGGGACAAGAAAAAGAATCCAACACACACTTTCGTAGGAGAAGCGTTTTCTCTTTGGTCCGGAATCTGGGGAAAGCCTCCCTAACGTTCACCAAATGCTCACGGCCTCCCCGTTGCTGTCTTTTGGCCAGGCTGAGAACATCTACAACGACGAAGACCCCGAGGGCAGCGTCGATCCGGAAGGGCAGGGCTCCTAGGCGTACCTGCCTCCTGTTGATTTTTAGTCTCCCCTCTCTTCCAACCCTGAGCTCGAGATTGATTCTTCCTTTTTTTTTTTTTTAAACACTGGTTTCGAGACACACACAGACTTTGTGTTCAGCCATCTTTCCGTAGGTACCATCGACGGCGCCGTCGACCCGAGCGGTGAGTGTCCGCTGAGGATTAGCCAAAGGGCCCAGCCCTCCGGCGCCACAGATCCCGCCCTATTTAAAACTTCTCTCCCTGACGCTTCTTACCAGCCTCTAACACGGCCACTTGAAGTGGAACAGTCCTTTTTATTCTCTTTCTACGCCACAACAGCCAGTCTTTTGGGCTCACTGTCAGAATGTCAGACCGGGGGAGGAATTGGGCCAAGGGACGGTCTGAGCTATCGCCGTACGCGGCGCGGCGAATTGTCAGCGAATCTGATCTCCTGTTCAGAGAGGAGCAGACTCTCTTCCTCCGTTAGGAAGACTCAAAGAATCGGGAGCCCTGATCTGAGTCTACATCTCCGGCTTCTGCTGGGTTTGTCTTTTCCAGTCAGAAACCTTATTGTTATTATTAATTTTTTTATATATATATATATAGATTTCCGTTTTACACTGCCTTGACTTTCCCCGGAGATTTCTCCTCCTTTACTCTCCCCCCTTCTCCCCGCTTTGCTCCTCTTCTGGTGGGAGACCACAGCAGTTTGAAATGTTGTAGCTGTAACGGCAGTAAACATCCGTGTTCACTTGGCATATATTTTTTGCTCTCTCCCGTGTTTTCTTGAGCTGTGTTTTACCTTTTATTTCTTTCCTTTCTGTGAAATGGTTTTTAAAACTTGGGGCCTCCAAGTTGTAAAGAAGGTGTATGTTTTTACCTGACAGATGTACCACAGGCAGGATGTCCAGTAATCTGAGACCAGAGCATGGGCAGCTGGTATTCGTTTTAGAAGAAAAACAAAATTAAATTAATCCCTTTAATTTTTTTTGTTTCGTTTATTTTGTTGTTGTTTTGGGTTTATTTTTAGGAGTTAGTCTTTGACCACTAGTTTTACAGCATCTATCTCCCTGTTGGGTGATTTGTCCCACCAGCAGTCTGTTACTCTCCGTGACTATGTGTAAGTGCTTACGATGAAATAATAAATTGTTTTTCTACATAAACCCCCCGACTCTGCTGTCTTTCATTTAGGCCCTAGCCGTATTTAAATTAGGTACTTGGCTTCAGAAACCGTCGAGACATCAGTGGTCCACCCTGATTAGCTTGTGTGTACCCCAGCGCGTTAAGCGCTTAACGAGTACTATTATTATTATTATTATCATCGTCAGTAGGAACGGAACAATCTTCTAGAAATTTTGATTGAGAAAGGAGCTTGCTCCCTTCAAGGGAGGGAGAGAGGAACTCAAGCAAGCACTTGATTGGGGTGGGGGGGACTGGATTTTTCTCTGATAGAATGTTACCCTCTCTCCCTAATAGTAATAATAATAATAATGATATCTTAAGTGCTTACTCTGTGCCAGACATTAGAGCTAAGCACTGGGATGACTATAATATGGTCAGACAGTATCCCACATGGGGTTTCCAGGCTTTGCGGCTGGGGAAACGGATACTTGAGCCTCATTTTCCAGATGAGGAAACAGGCAGATGATGGAGCGGGGGGATTAGAAGCCAGTTCTTCTGATTCCCAGGCTTGTGCCTTTTCCACCTAAGGATGTTCATGGCTTTTTTCAGAGCAAGGTCAGCTGTCACTCAACCGACCCGTCAAGAGCTCGGGCTGTAGTCAAAGATGGAATAAGTGCGGGAGTCCAGTGAACAGGTGTGGTTCCCCTAGATGGCTGTTGGGTGGGGTCTGCACTCAAGGGCTGTGAGGATCATTTATCAACAAAAACGTTCAGTCCACGTCTCCCCACTCCTCAAGAATCTCCAATGGCTGCCCACCCATCTCCGCATCAAATAGAAACCCCTTACCCTTGGCTTTAAAGGGTAAAGAGAAGCTCAGAGAAGCAGTGTTGGCTCAGTGGAAAGAGCCCGGGCTTTGGAGTCAGGTCAGGCGTTCAAATCCCGGCTCCACCAATTAGCGGTGTGATTTTGGGCAAGTCACTTAACTTCTCTGTGCCTCAGTTACCTCATCTGTAAAATGGGGATTAAGACTGTGAGCCCCCCACATGGGACAACCTGATCACCTTGTGACTTCCCCAGCGCTTAGAGCACTACTTTGCACATAGTAAGTGTTTAATAAATGCCATTATTATTATTATTTACAGTACTCAATCAGCTTGCCCCAACCTCTCTCACCTAACTTCCCACTGCAGCCCAAACACTCCACTCCTCTAGTGCCTGCTTACTCACTGTGCCCCAATCTCATTAAACTCTCTGCCCTTTCCTCAAGTCCCCCTAGCCTGAAACTCCCCCTCCATCTATGCTAGACCACAAGTCCCTCCAGCTTCAAAGTATTATTAATGTTACAGCTCCTAAAGGCCTCCCCCAATTAAGCCCTATTTTCCCTGGCTCGCTCTCCTTTGTATCGCTTAATCACTTGGATCTGAGACCTCTGGACATTTGATATTCACCCCAAACCACTGCACTTGCATACATAATCTTTAAATTATATATTATAAATTATTCATTTAATGTCTGTCTCCCCCTGTGAGCTCATTTTGGGTGGGGAACATGTCTGCTAATTCTGTTGTACTGTGCTCTCCCAAGCATTTAGTACAGTGCTCTGCACACATTAAGCACTCAATAAATACCACTGATTGACTGAGGACTTCCCTCTCGAAGAACTATTACTGGATGGCGTGGCCGGGTCACTGCCAACCCCTCAGTTTTATTAGCTAAGCCTGCCGCCCTGTAATTCACGCCACCTTTGAGGAAATCTGAGCCACCACAAGCTCTGAACTGAAAAGCAGAAATTGGATCCTTTTCTCCCAGGTGATGCTTATGGGTAAAAACGGAAAACTTGGTGGAAATAAGAATACCATTCTGTATTTTCCTCTTGAGCGCACTACAGAATGCAACCGAGCCCTTCGAAACACCCAGCTTTCAAAGAGGGTTCTATTTAAAGGCAAACACTTTGTGAAACAGAAAGAAAAATCAAACTAAAAAGCCCCACTTAATTAAAATTGGCTCCCTCACTGACATTTTTGCCTGTGGCAAGCTTCTGCTGTTTTTGAATTGTAAAATAAGGCAAGACATACTTTCCAAAACACTGCAAGGCAGACACCTATTATTCCTCTCACCAGTGTCCTTTTGCCAGTGGGTACATGATTCCTTTTTGCGCTCCTGGGGAGCAGCAGATACATCCTCCCGTCCTTTGCCACGGGGGAGTAACGTCGGCACCCTACGAAACAGAACCAAACCAAGGACTGTCTGGGGTTCTGCCCCCAAGATGCTGCCACGAATCTTTTTCAAATGAGTCGGCCCCAGTACCTGTGCCCTTCCTGGGATGGGCTGGGCTGGTGGGGGCAATTTCCTTTGCTGCCGCAAAAGAAACATTTCCAACAGGGATCTTGAAAGTCCATCGCTAACAGCTTTGGTCGTCCCTTGTTTCTAGGTTGAGGATTTGGCCGTAGGTTTCTAGGCAGCCCCTGTGAGGAGAAGAGACACACATTAACCCCTGTTAAATGGGAAATGTACTCTATAAATCTATGCCAGTGAAACAGGAGAGGAAAAACAGCCAGATCAGACTGGCAGTGAGTGTTACATTTTTGCCTGCGACCCACACTTTATCCACTCTTTCTGGGGCAAGAATACAGCATTAGTTATCCTCTGATTAGTTCTTACAGATACAACTACTTTCCTGCTGTGTGACCTTGGGTGAGGCACTTAACCTCCCCGGGCCTCAGTTTCCTCATCAGCAAAATGGGAATTAAAATACCTGTTCTTTCCTCTCAGACTGTGAGCCCCGTGATGGGCAGGGAGTCTATCTGACCTGATCATCTTGAATCAACCCCAGAGCTTGGACCTAATAAGCATTATTATCTAGCGTGGGCATGTTAGCTGAGAGCGGGCGTCTGGGAGGAAAAGCAGCCCGAAGGAGATCTTTGGTCAGACTGATTTTTGCCCGCTCCCGCGCATATGCTTCAAGAATCGGAGTTAGCGTTGCATCAGCAGGGTGGGTGGCTAAAGCAGGGCAGGGTAGCCAAAGGCCCGGTGATCACCTTGAGGCGCGCTCCCAACTCCACCGGGCTGGGACGTGGGCGACTCAGGCTGGCCCGTGGGCGACTTGGGCTGGCCTGGGCTCTTGGAGAGGGTGGCCCTTCAAAAACACAAAGCCGGTTTCCATCTCTCAGCTGTCAGCAGCTGAGCAAGACCCCACGGCCTACCTCCTTTCTCTGCCCCCTTCCACCATCCTGCATGCTAATTCCGCCCACTCCCCCACCGCCCCCCATCCTACAATCTGGCTCCGCTCCCTTCCACCATCCTGCTGGGCTAACTTTTTTTTTAAATGGTATTTGCTCAGCGCTTATTATGTGCCAGGCACTTTTCTAAGTGCTGGGGTAGATACAAGATAATCAGGTCGGACACAGTCCGTGTCCCACATGGGGCTCATAGTCTAAATCCACATTTTACAGATGGGGTAATTGAGGCACAGAGAAGTGAAGTGACTTGGCTAAGGTCACACAGCAGACAAGTGGGGGAGCCAGATTAGAACCCAGGTCTTTCTGAACCCCCAAACCCATGCTCTATCCATTCCACCCCCTTCCACCATCCTGCAGGCTAACTCCACTCCCTTCCCCTGTCTTGCTCTCTACCTCCTTCCCTCCTCTCCTCAAATCCTCCCTCTCCCAAGCTCTATGAAATTCCAAGAGAGATAACCACTGACTTATAGGCAGACAGCTCCTGGGTTAGGCTGTTCCTCAGCTTTTCCATCTCTTCGTTCTTCTGCTGCTGGACCTGAACCCTGTTTTTCAGCTGCCTCTGCCTTTCTTCCATCTCCTCCATCTGCTCCTGCAAGGGAAGAACAAGGAACATTTTTACTGATCAAGAGTTTGAGAGGAGGAAGAATCAATCAATTGCATTTACTGAGCACTTACTCTATGCAGAGCATTGTAGTAAGTGCTTGGCGGAGTACAATCAATCAGTGGTATGTATTGAGTGCTTATTAAATGCAGAGCGCTGTACTAAGCACTTGGGAGAGTACAACACAACAGAAGAAGCAGATGCCCTGCCTCTAACAAGCTTTCAGTCTCGAGGGGAAGACAGACACTAATATATGACACTAATATAAATAAATCGTGGATAGGTACATAAATGCTGGAAGGGTGGAAAAAGGGTATAAATCCAAGTGCAAGGACAATGCAGAAGGGAGTGGGAGAAGAGGATATGGGGCCGAAAAGTAGGAGCTTCTCCTTGCAATCTCCCAATACCCTCTAGACTGTAGGCTCATGTTGAGCAGGGAATGTGTCTATCAACTCTGTCGTATGGTACTCTCCCAAGTGCTTAGTACAGTGCTCTGCACACAGTAGGACTCGATAAATACCATTAATTGATTGAGGATGGCCAGTAAGTAGAAGTAGGAGTAATGGTATTTATTGTGTGCAGTGCCCAAGGGACCGTACAAAACACCTGGGAAGTCCAAGAGAAAGAGGTCCTGTCCATAAGAAGCCTAAACTGTAATAACGGAGAGTAATTTCTGCTTCAGTTTAGAGTCTGCAGGGTTTGCTTCATAATAATAATAATAATAATAACAATAGCATTTGTTAGGCACTTACTATGTGCGGAACACTGTTCTAAGTGCTGATAATAATAATGATGGCATTTATTAAGCGCTTACTATGTGCAAATAAATACGATTGATGATGCAAAGCACTGTTCTAAGTGCTGGGGAGGTTCCAAGGTGATCAGGTTGTCCCACGTGGGGCTCACAGTCTCCCCGTTTTCCAGATGAGGTAACTGAGGCCCAGAGAAGTGAAGTGACTTGCCCAAAGTCACACAGCTGACAAGTGGCG